>NC_090940.1:452848170-453151200 GCF_040938575.1 Ambystoma mexicanum
CATGCATGCTTGGTACCTGAGTGCTATTGCAATATGTTGGAGAAATCATTTCCATTTTTCTTCATTTATTTATTAAAAATGACACACAGCACTGCTGTAAATGTACAAATGCATTTATTTGGTTTCCTTTAAATGGTGCTGAAATTAATAGGTTTAAACACATTGGATTTTGTTATTTTTTATTCCATGTACATGCCATGTTTTAGTAGCATACATGCAGTTTTCGTTTTGAGTGTGCATTTTGGGAGTTTTAGTGCAGCTTTGTTAGTGGCAGAAGTGGTTTTGAAAGTGACAGAATGAAAGAAGAAATTAACAGTTTGCACATTAGAATGGGTGATATGGGCAATCATGCATTTCTTGATAATATATTGAAGTTTCACACAGGATCTGGCACTTAAACATGCTAGGAAATGTTTCAAACGTGCTTTTCTTTTGTTTCACAAAAAGGACAGAGAGTGCTCTACTGAAATTGCAAATATGTGTTTTGAAAGTGTTATGAAAATTTCATTAAAAGAAATGTTTGCAACTATACACAGCATTGTAAGTGAGTGCCATTTGATATTAGGAGGTGGGACAAACAAGAGTATGATTATTGAGTAGGTTAATGCAGGGTAAGTGGTAGAAATATCTGTTGATATACATTTGGAAAAGAGTTGGAAATGTAATTTAAAAAATATATGCATACCTGTACTGTGTGTTGCTAGATGCAGATGTGGATGAATCTAGAAGTAGAAATCTTGGAGAGTTTTACAGTAGTTTTTGATGCAGGTGCTTGTGACTAACAGGAGACCTGTACTCTGAGCGTTGAACAGTTCATATGAAGTGTTGTACTGAGATGACAGAGTTAGATGTAGAGTTCTTGGATAAGATTGGTGGATCGGTGTTTGACTTCTTAATAGTAACCAATGAGGAAGTACTGCAAAGAGTGAAGTGGAAAGGGAGGAAGGTCTGCCCTGGGTTATTGGGTCCGTGGACACTGTAGTAGTCCACGGACAGAGTGCATGCCACATCCAGGTCTTTTCAGGATGCCTGCATGGAAAAGGGACTGTGGGGATTAGCCAATCAGGTGTTCCGGTTGTGCTTTATAGGAAGTGAGTGTAATTGTTTTTTTCATTGTTGTGTATATTGAAGATGGCTGTGGTTGGAGAGATGGACAAACTCAGTGTGTGGATGGTGGGATAGTCTTTCATGACTAATCTGCAGGGTATGCAGAGATAAGTGGCATTTCTGCCAACCTTGGATTGGAGGAAGTGGAGGCTTTGTGGTGTGGGGTGCCTGGATGAAATTTAAAAGGTCTGCTTGCACTTTGTCGAGATATGGCTGTTTCTAACATTCCAGGTGTCCTTGTGGTGCACTGTGGATGACTGTATTTGGGGTACATTAATGCAGTAACTGTGCAGAGTGCAGGGAATGAATTACTAAAGGCACTAATGCAGCTCTTTCCATGTGCAAAGGTAATATTTTGTCAAATACCACCTAGGGCACTATGCAACTAGCCCAATGTCTTCTGTCCTCAACAAGACTCAGGAAGGTGTCTTGTGAACAAAGGCATATCTTCTTTTTTGTGCAGTGTTAGGATGTCATATTTTGAGAAGAATAACATCAATTCTCAGGGTGTGAATTTTTTGTTGTTGCTGTGGATGGAATGTACTTGTCAAATATTGGAAATGCAATTTTCCTTTATAATTTAAGGAATGCTTTGAAGAGGTTCCTGTAAGCCTGTAAGGCAAAAAATAAGATAAAAGCAAAACAAAAATGATTTAAAAAAAGGTGCTTGTTTACAAGCCCCTTAAAAAAAGGTTTTTTTCAGAGCCACCACTAAAGAGTAAATACCTTATCTTGGGTTTAATTTCTTTCCCCATCCCCTTGAATTGGATGATCTATCCATGGACTCTGCGGTAGCACGTGCCACATCCAGGGCTTGTGAGGATGGCAGGCTTGGAAATGGGACTGTGGAGCCCAGGGAATTGGCCAATCAGGTTTCCTGGGTGTGGTATGCAAGGAGAGAGTGTGGCAGAAGGTATGTTTGATGTGAAGAGTGCAGATAGCTATGGCTATGGCTTTGTCTTTCAGGAGTCAGAGTGTGTGAATTTTGGGGGACTCATGGATCCATTGGTTGCAGGTATATGCAGAGCAGTGTGGAGAGGTTGAACATCTTGGATTTCATCATGTTGATGTGAAGTGGTATGGATTGCAAGACATGAAGTGGGTGGGGTTGCTCCCATTTTGTGTCAATTTGGTTACGCTCCAACATCCGGACATTATCATTGTTCATTGTGGAGTGAACAGTTAAGGCCATGTAACTGGAATTTCACTGCTTTTTGCAGTGAAGGAGACATTTGGGGAAATGATGGACATGTTCTCAAACTCCTGACTCATTTTTTCCCGCATTGCCCAGAGACAGATGTTGCTGCGCTCCAGTTCATTTGGCCCACAAATGGAGAAACCGAGGCGCAATGTCAACAAGGCTGTTAGTGCATTTTTGAGAGATGTTGGCATGACGTCTTTCGATCATGAAAATATTACATTTCATAGCACCAATATTTTTCGCAGAGATGGAGTACATCTTACTCATGCTGGTAATCAGCTTTTTTTTACAAAAATCATAAATGCTTTGCAGCACTTTTTGCAAATATAGCACACATTTTGCAGTGAGTTTTGCCTACATTACTTTAAAACTTGAAAAAGACTTTTAAAAACAAAAAATACAAAAGCCACCACTTTCCCATGCAAAAAAGTGCAATGTTTTTGATGGCACCACTGCGTATATTTTCTTTGGTGCCCATGGAATACCTTGCTGTACGCAGACTTCGCAGGCTGCGTAGGGGCCTGCCTCTTTTTTTGATATTTTTATTTTTGCACTGTGAAAGGTGGTTCTGAAAATTACCTTTTCTTATTTTTTGTGAGGAAGAGTAAGGAGAGAGCAAAGCAGCCATATGGGGAGTCCATAGGTTGGGAGAAGAAATGACAAAGAGGATGTTGGTGAGAGTCTCTGTGGCGGAAGCACTGACGTAGGTGTCAGCAATGAAAGGCCTGGGTTGGAGGCAAGCATTTCCTTCTTGAGTTTCTTCCTGCCAGACTTAGTGAGAGGTGAAGGATAGGTGATGGAGAAACAGTTAGAGTAGATGGGAAAGATAGAAAGTGCCATAGTGAGGGCAGAGTGTGTGGTGCTCGTAACCAGACAGAGCAATTGAGGTACATGAGAGGAGGAAGGCGAGAAGGGAGGAAGCGCACAGGGAGACACAGCCAGGATAGGGAAAAGACAATGGGGGATGACTACGGTAAAGGAACAGATGTCAGACTAGACAGAGAACAGAGGGGTGGGGAGGTAAACCTGTCAACACAGTCTCATAAAAAAGCAAGTAGTTTGCAAAGCTAAATTCGATTTTAAACAGCAGAAAGACAATCAGGATGTGCACATAGCTAAAATCGATTTTAAACAGCAGCAAGACAATTGGGATGTGCACACGGCTGAATTCGATTTTCTTTGTAGGTCAACAGGTGTAGCAGCACAACAGACAGTAGGGGGTGTAGGCAGTGGAGTTGAATTCTAGGAAGGAAGTGGGTGTTGTGGTTGGTGCTTTGAAACAGAAAGAGAGAGAACAGAAAGGTGCCTTCTGAGTTAGTTTATAGAGATTGTCTGCAGAGGCACAAAGTCAAGAGGATGATGCAGGAAGCATAGAAATAGTCCACACTCACGTGATAGCTGAGGGGGCGATCACATAGCCCAGGAGCACCTGGATAAGGACCCCAGCGTCCAGGTGCATATTGAGGGGTTGGCAAAGTTATGGGGCCCACAACGCCCAGGCACGGACAGGAACAGACAGGGGGCCTTTGGATGCAGGGGCCGGCTATCACCAATCAGTGAAATCCATTGGATCTTGAGGCAGGGAGCCAGCCAATCAGTGTGTGGCAGCCCAGATGATGTTGCTTTGAATCCTACAGCAAAGTGGGGCCTGCCATTTTGGAGGGTTGTTTCCAACAAAGGAAACCGATGTGTGCCCGCGCTTTCAAAAACTTTGTAGCAGGTAGTTCGAATTTGCAGAGGCCAATTTCGCGTATGTAGGTGTTGGACCAGCTCGCTGAGACGAGCGCTCGTTCCACTAGCTTTTTTTCAAGAAATCAATTTTTTGCATCTCGACCGGTTTTCGAGGTTGTGGTTCTTAGCCTGCGCAGCTTTAAACTCTGCCTTGAGCATTGCCACCACTGCCTCCAGATTATGTATGGAATCTTCTGATTCATATACCATTTGGTCCGTATCAGACACTCTTGCACATGGGGCCTCATTAGGAGTTGGCCAGTGCAGTGTGAACGTGCCGGTAATTCGGTACATCGGCCAACTCCGAGTATGCTGGTGGGGACTCCATGGAATGGTAAGTAACCACCTTTGCCGGTACTCAGAATCTGGTGGTTATTCCACTAGACCAAGTGCCGGTAAGGGTAATTCCGTTTTGGTGGTATCCTGCTGGATTTACCAGCGCAATACCACCAAACATGTAATTAGATCAATAGCTTTTAAATTGTGTCATTGGAAGAGTCCACCTTCACTGCTAGTGTGTCTATTTTATCTCCAATAGCACCGACACCATCTTGAAGTCACGCTCTACTCGCTTTGCTATCTGACGCCGGTCAGAAAGCACAGCAAGTAGAGCGCTCACCTTAGCACCTGATGCAGGTTTGAATCCCGGCAGGGCTAAACTCAGCCTTTCCTCCTTCCGAGGTCGATAAACGAGCATCACACACCGTGGGTATAAGCAGCGTCCAGATGCCTGCGGGTTTGTACCGCTATATATAAATGCAAATTGAACACTATGCAGCACAATTGCAATTGGATCAGTGGTGGCAACCTCCATACTATCAGTTCCTACAATATTTTTCCTTCCATCCATGTGCCAAGTATAGCTTTTCTGGGCAACCCACCCAGTCTAGCCTGCTTTTTGGAGGATGCATACTTTCCAGCCATATTGAAAGCAAACACCAGATAGGGTGGTAGGTAGAGCCATGGACAATCCGGATCTTCCAACAGTAACACAGGTTTTTGCAGGTTCAAGTGTGGTGAGGTTAGGTCTGCCCACCTCTGTGTCACCTGTTGTCCACCTATATGGGGTGGTCACAGACCCATAAGCAGTGGCCGCTGCCCCATGACCATAATGCTCCCCAATAGCCTCCCAGCAGGGCAGTCTGGCCAATATTAGAGCTTCAGTGCGTCCAATTATGTGTGATAGGGACCACAGCAATAAGCTTCCTCGATGTTCAGCCCCAGGGGACATACTCACAGTTAGATGAAAGTATGAGCCATCAACAAATGGCATCTGCATGTGTCAACCATTATGATTACCCCCTCTATTCAAGCAAGCCCTCCGCCAGATAGTCCACTTGCGTCTGAGGGCAGGGCTGAAGCACATCGTTGTTACTGCCTCCAGGCACCAGCCAACTCCAACAATAATCTGACACTGCAGTACATCGTACTGTACATCTCAGGGCCCTCCCAGTCAGCACCTCATCCTATGTTTCACGTATTATCAAACAGGTAGAATACACTATCTCAGTGGTTTTATCTGCAGCCGGGACCACTGCAGCCCGAGGAGTGTCGTAAGTATTCAATGCGAAGTGTAGTCCTCTTGGATCCACTCCAGACGGCACTGTCCAGGGCTTCCCAGCTGATGCACTCTTCTGATACACATGCTGTTGCATGGCTGCCATGTCCAGCAATATCTTGGTGTGGCGTGCAAGTACCATAGCCGTATAAATCGTACTGTAATTGTGTGCAAGGAGAAGGAGGGGATTGAAGAGAGTGGGAGAGAGGTTGCAACCTATCAAAACAGACATGAAGGGTTATTGCGAGCAGGATAGCTTGCCGGCATGGAGCCCAGAAGAGCCAATGGCTCCAACACCAAAAATTACCAAGCGCCTGAGAGCGAGGGATTCTCTGGTAAGGTTCAGAGATGATGTGGAGGTGGTGAGGGGGAGTGTAGAGCTTTTGAAGCCACTCTATTAGAATTTTTATTGTCCTTTTATAACACGCTTAATACCAGAGATTGGTTTATAAGCGTGGTATCGGGATTCAGACATGTGTTGCGCTGCATTGTCTTGCTTCCAAGATAAATGCATTGCCCCTGAGCTATCCCCCCTCTGAAATCCAGCCGTTTGTCAGGGATAGCGCCATCAAGCAGCATGTAGGGAGGGATGCAGATCACAGAATGAGTGCTGATGAAGGGTCGGGGAGCTGGTCTGCTACCCTAGGGCCTCATATTTATTTTATTCAGCCCTAATGTACTCCTTTGGAAGGATTTTGGACTTAGAGGTGATAGGTATTTGTCTCTTTCCTGGTTATTTGGAACTTGAAGTCACATCAGGTGAGGAACCAATCAGGAAGGCCAAATCCAAACAGCCCGCAAGGTTTAATTACGTTCTGCACTACAAGAGTACAACGTGGACCAGCAGGTGAGAAATATGAGCAATGGGGTGTGGCAGCCCAAGTGAGGAGAAACCACCGACAAGCTTGAACCAGGAGAAGTCGGCCACTGCTGTGCTGCCCAGTTTAGGAATCACATAAGTGCTCTGTGGCGAGACGAGAAAGAGTTGGTCTACATAGCCCTTTCATGGAGCACCGCTCATCCTATACAGCTATGCAGTGGCTATTGAGGAACTGCAAGGCCAAAGGAAGAAGACCTAGTGTGGGGAAGAAACAGAGCCGCCCCAGAGTGGGGACAGAAATTGAAGGAAACCTTGTTGTGTGGGCAGAACTAGAGAAGCCCCAAAATGGGGAGACAAACTAAAAGAAGTCCTGGCGGATGGGAGAAACAGAAGAGCCCCAGAGTGGGGCGAGAAAATGAAAGAAGGGGAGAGAAACCGAAAGAATCCCCAGTGTAGGTGGAAGAGAGAAACCCTGAGGTGGGGAAAGTGCCAAGAAACCCTTGGGTGGGAGAGAGAAACGGCAAGAAGCCTTGTTTGGGTGAAATAACCAGCAGGCCCAGATTCGGAATTATGCAAGGCTGAACCCCAGAGTGGGGAATGAAAAGTTTGAAAACACCCCAGACTGCGGGAAGGGAAATAAAAAAGTCTTCACATTGGGAGAAAGACTGTGAGACACACAAGTTACAAGGAGAACCAATAAGACCAGGCTGGAACTCTGGGACGGCACTCTAGCCATGCACAAATGATATCTTTTTGCACTGTGAACATAGGAAAGGAACTATGGTAAAGAGACGCAAGGGTGGGTTCAGACGCCAGCAGCTATCCATTTCCCTTGGGTAAGGCCCAAAGGTATGTTTTGGTTGTTTTGTATTTTCCTTTGAGCTGTAGGGAGGAATGTAGATTAGAAAAGACTTTCTGAACTGAGGACTTTATTCATGTTTGACCATCTCGGCACCCTGATCAGCACATTTTCTTAGCGTAATTTGTATGGAGTAGGCAAATCACAGCGGAAAAGATTAGGTCTTTTCGAAACCGAAATACATCTTTTGAAAATGTTGCCTGTTTGTCAGTCTTCTGATTCTTACCTACCACACTGCTCATAGAGGGATTATAGGGATAACTTGTGTGCTATACTGGCTATTTCTGTTCCCACCCTCCACATGGAATTGGCTGGAACAGCCAGTTGTCTCTCTGCCCCTGTTCCTGGCAGCCATTTCCACTTGTCTTCCTGAATGTAATCTAGAAGCATCCTTTGGGGAAACCACTTGAAGAGCAGTCTTATGGTCTGATTGATGCTAAGTGAGTACTACATTGATTTCAATCCTTTTCTTTTTAGGTGCTTTTGTGGAGGGATTTGTCTGCTTTTTGCAATCATTTTTTGCCTAGTTTGTGGTATTCTGTGGGGTGTATTTGGTATTTTCTGTAGACTCCCACCACATTTTCTGAGCTGGTTTGCATCCATAATGTGCAGTCTCTGTGGTGTAGTCCTTTGTTTGATTTTGGCTTTCTTACTGTCCCCATCCTCCCCCTTGCAATTGGCTGGAACAGTCAGGTGTCTCTGCCTCTGTTCGTGGCAGCCATTTCCACTTGCCTGCCTATAATCTAGAGGCATCCTGCAATGAAACCCTTTGAAGAATAGTCTTAGGGTCTGGTTGATGCTCTGTGAGTAGTTTTACATTGATTTCAATCTGTTTTGGCCTGTTTCAGCTGCTTTTGTGGGGGATTTGTCTGCTTTTTGCAATCGTGTTTTGCCCAGTTTGTGGTATTCTGTGGGGTTTATCTTGTGTTTTATGTGGATTCCCACCCCGTTTTCTTAACTGGTCTGCATCTAGAGTGAAGGATCAACATACTTCACATTTAAATAGAACTGTGCAAGACTAGCATGCGTCACATCCAGACAGAATTGTGAAGATAATCATGTGTTAAATCTAGATAGACTTGTGGAGATTAGAGTTTCGTCATGTCTAGACAGAATTCTGAAGATAATCATGCCTCATATCCAGACAGAATTGTGGCAATAATCATAAATCACATCTAGATAGAAGTGTGAAGATAATAATGTGCCTCATATACATAGATTTGTGGAGATAATCATGTGTCACATCTATCTAGAACTGTGGATGTAATCATGCGTCACATCGAGATAAAAGTGTGAAGATAATCGTGTGTCTCATTTGCAAAGAAGTGTGGAGATTAGCCTGCATCACATTTTGATAGAATTGTGAAGATAGCCATGTGTTGCATCTAGATAGAATTGGGGATTAGCCTGCATCACATTTAGATAAAATTGTGATGATAATCAGGCGTCACATCTAGATAGAACTGTAGAGATAATCATGCATCACATCTAGATAGAAGTGTGAAGATAATCATGTGTTTGATACAAATAGAATTGTGAAGATAACCATGCATCACATCTAGATAGAATTGTGGAGACTAGCCTGTGCCACATTTAGATAGAATTGTGAAGATAATCATGCGTCACATCTAGACAGTAATGCCACTAACCAACCCTACTAAAAAGATCTCGACCCTCTGCATACACCTCTCAAACTCTAACAAAATACAACCATACCTCTAAAGCACTACAAACCTCACGCACTTCACTACACTGCAACAACAAAACAAACCACACATAGCCTCGCACAACAGCACATGATGGCTACCCGCTGAAAAGCACATCTAAGCTCAGCAAACAACAGGAACAGTGTTAACCGAACTGAAGCTGCCAACAGCACATCACAGCTCTCTTGCACTTTTCACACTCAATTTTACTAGCCCATCCCACCCTCTTTCCTTTCAGATCTTCCAGAGTGCCAGGGGGATGCTTCGGTGGTGATAGTGCGCAGTATGAATATCCTTTAAGATTACCATCTTTATCCAAGGACCCTGGTTGAGGTCTATTGTGCAAGACGTTTTGAAACCATAACCTGGAGAGCCTGCTGCCCACATCCATGACGCTGGTTGATGCATTCTTAGGGACGGAGCGTTCCCAGGGCTGACTTCCATATGCTCCTCAGCAGAAGAGCACCATAATCTTTAAAGTTCTGAGTGATTATCAAAGATTTTCATGTGACCGCTATGGTTAGATATCTTCATTCGTGCTGGAGGGTAGAGACCATACTGCAAGCCTCTCCACCTCAAGTCTGTCCGAACCTCCAGGAATTGTTTCCTCTTGGCAGCTGTGTGCCTTGAAAAATCTTGACACATGAACATCGTGTTTCTTTGAAATGACAGCCTCTCTGGTTTTGTCTTGACCATAGCAAAATGAAAAGGTGATGTCTGGAAGGTTTTGAATAAATAATAACCATGGGCACAGCTCTGGGCAACCCTTCAGACCATTGTTTTTCAGTCTGCCAAGACATTACAGAAGGGGAAAAACCATATGCAAATCAGGCTTGGTTCCACCGCGAAAGGGGCAGTCCAGCCCGAACTGCTAGGTCATATCCCTTCTACACGAGACCACAAGCAACCCCAGACATGTTTCAGCCTTCTTGGGCGTCATCAGTGAGGAGTAGCTTGGGTCTCTAGGCCTGGCAGACTCAGGACCCACGTCTGGGCATACCCGTTCCACTTGGGGTGACTTTAGCCAAATGAAAAGGTGATGTCTGAAAGGTTTTGAATACATCATAACCACGGGCACAGCTCTGGGCAACCCTTCAGACCATCGTTTTTCAGTCTGTCAAGCCATTACAAAAGGGGAACAACCATATGCAAATCAGGCTTGGTCCTACCCCAAAAGGGGCAATACAGCCCAAACTGCTAGGTCATATCCCTTCTGCACGAGACCACAAGCATACCCAGACATGTTTCAGCCTTGTTGGGCATCAACAGTGAGGAGTAGCTTGGGTCTCTAGGCCCGGCAGACTGGCGACCCACATCTTGGCATACCATCCCTCTCGGGGTGACTTTAGCCAAATGGAAAGGTGATGGCTGGAAGGTTTTGAATAAATCATAACCACGGGCAAAGCTCTGGGCAACCTTCCAGACCATCGTTTTTCAGTCTGCAAAGCCATTACAGTGGGGGAAAAACCATATGCAAATCAGGCTTGTCTTGACCATGACCAGCACTTGAGCAAGTTGTGCCGCACACAGAAAACAGGCGATGAATGGGCTCGTCTAGAGTACGTTGGTCGGTTTTGGGAGCAAACCTGGTGTGCCCTTTGTATTTCCAGGGGTGGCGAGAAGGTGATTTGTAAGAATTATCGTAGCCTCTTCTCAAACTCCGTGCCATCACCATTTCTTCTATTTCTAGCCTCTAATTCATTAACCGAGGCTTACAGCTCAAGCACTCTGCCGTGAAGGTGCTCTAGGCCTTCCAACTTGTCTTTCTCTGTAGAGATCCATTCCTCCACATAGTTGAGGCAGACAGTGAATTGGGCCATGTCAGAACGCACAGATTTAATTTCTTTTTATGTGTGCTTATCAACTACTGACATTGCAAGCAGAATTTTGGCAAGCTCTGCCAACATAGCGTTGAGGTAACCCAATGGTACTGCTTATGCTTAGATGGTGGTGGCACCATTATGGAGGCGGTTGATTACATAGGCTTCTCCCTTTGAATCTTTGGAGCTTTTTTGGAAGTCATCTTGTAGCAACGGACTTCTTAAGATGTCGCCTTCAGTTCTTTCTCCTCTTCCTCAGTAGTCATCAGTGGTTAAATGTTTCAGAACAATGTACGTCATAGTCGGAACTGGTTGTCAATAATTTCAGTGGGCAGATTATGTGTTAGACAGCATACCTCATGTAGAATCCTTCCTACTCCAAGATGGCTGCTGGGAGTGCATTTGAAAGATGCGCATAGAAACCAATGAGTGGCACAAAACCACTTCTCTCAGCTTGGATCTAAAAGGGCCTCGTCCAGCCGTCCCAAAGATTATTGGTGTGACTTGCTGAGCTGGCTGTGTTGAAGCAGCCAGCCCTCTGAGCGAAGCCGAAGTCAGCCACTCCAGGAGGTGGTTTACCGTGCAGTTTTTTTCCAAGCTCCCATGAGGTGCACGCCTGAGCAGGGGGTGCAGCATTCTCGCCCCCCTCCCAAGCTCTTAGGGCACATGGGGGTGTTGCTCTGCCGAAGGGGCTCCCCACCCCCTGATGCGCACACCCATGGTGCATCCTGCCTCCAGGGGGTCTCTCTGCATCAATGCCGTGTGAGGGAGGATGAGGCTGCGCTTCCCCTGACCACTGTCACTACTGTGCCGCAGCAGCGCTCTGCTGCACCTCTGCCCCTGCACCTCCAGGGTATCTGCAACGTCCCAGCCCACTTCCCCAGCTGTTAAGTGTGGGAATCCCGCCATACAATCTGTAAGAACGGATAAGGGGATCCAGAGCTTTAGGGAGAAGCGGCCATTTCCCGGCTGCTATCAATGCCCAGACTATGTTTTAAGCTATACAAGGTAATTGAGAAAAATTGGATATGATTGTACTGTAATCAACAGGTCTCCAAATAATTGTTACTTTAGGATTGGCATTGGACAGGATGGTTGTATGAATATGAGATTAGAAACCATTGACACATGTAGGGTAAATAGGCTCTATGAAAGCTGGGTGGGATTGGCCACCTATCTCACTACAGCAGAAAATAATAGTGAGAGCCTTGCAAAGAGTTAGCATTACTATCATGGAACACTCATGATCACTCTCTTTACTTTGAGGTTGAAGGTTTTGCTGCAATTAGTACATCATATGTTATCATGCCACTACAAGAAACAAGGGGTACCTCTGAAAATTCTTCTGGATGCGCGGAACACCATACAGAAACCTGCCATGAAAGGGGAGAAGTGGAGACAAAGAAGAGACCTGCTCATTAGCCTTAAAACTGAGTACCACATGGATGAAGTTAAAAACACTTGCAATAATGTAATGGTTGGCAATGTCATGGGGGGATACATATTGGGCATAGTAGCCAACATGTATATTATAAATGTATATAAACCCCAGGTAATACTGTATCCAAGAAGATTTGCAGAGCAGTGGGTAAACATCTTATTAACTGGACACTGTATTATCTAAATCTATCATGGTGCTGGGGGATTTCAAATCTAGAATGCCTGTTGAAAATCTCCTTTTGGATACAGAGACATGATATACCACTTTTAACATCCACGCTGCAAATCCGAGAAAGACCCCCAGAGACACTAAAGCACAGATGTGGTTTGACTTCTTGAACAACCATGGGCTGCTCATGCTAAATGATTGTAGTAACAGGAATACTCCAAAGAGTTTCCTAGAGTCTCTCATAATACAGCTTCTACTTTGGAATACATCTGTATTGACATTGGTAATTATGGTTTTCTTACCTAGTTAAATATTGTCTATCGAGACAAAAGTGATCATTTCCCTATGGTTGCCAAGTGGATGCAAACTATCATGGGAGGCGGACAGCATATGATAAAATCGGCAAACCAGATAAAATGGAATGCTCCCAACTTAAGACAAGCTAATGATTTTATTAAAAGCCAGTACTTACCTGGATTACTGAACATGGCCAGATGGCACAGAATGGTATATCTGTGGAGAGTGACTTTGGTGGAATTGTAGACACGAAATTGCATATTATTCCCTAATATGAAGTTAAGGGTATGAAGGTATATAGAGACTAACATGATTTGATGGATTTAACAAACAGGGGCAGTGATCTTAATGTATACCTTGCTAACAATATTTATTTATTTAATAATATTTATTTATTTATTGTTGTTCATAGTTCATACAGAACTTTTACAACAATTCATCATTCGCATGAAAAGTAAGCACATACTTCATTGGCAATTTCTAACAATTCAGCAGGTTTTCACATAACACTTACAAAGCACAAGTTATAACTAGAGTTGAAATAAAAAGTTAAAAATGCATACTTTCATTTCTAAAATATTTCATATATGAGTTCTCACAGAGAACGGATACTACTCATTTCATTATATTATAGCGCCATCAAATGTTCTTCAATAACACACATTTCATCTCACCCTTCTGCAATTTGTGTATAGATGATAATGTGGACATTAACAACAGTTAGGATAAGCCATATCACATGCATGTCAATCAACATATTAAACTCCTATATCAGAGCTGATAAGGAGCATTGCTGTTTTCCATACATGATATAAGGCTATAACCAATCTTTCAGATGACATATTAAGACATAAATACCAAAACTCCATGGATGCAATGTGCTCATAATTATGCACATACCGACCATACATCCCTCTGTACAAGTTGATACATTTAGGTCAGGCATTCAGTGTATGATGGACTGTTTCAAGGTTACTATCAATGTTACATATGCAACAATTCCTTTGGGTCAAAGCCAACTGCCACTGGGTGCCATGCGTCGTTCTCTTTGGCAATTGGTTAAGTCGCATGAGCAACCTAAAGCGACGTACCGCTGGGGATGGATATTTTATCAAGTACAGTTGGGGACAACGGTACCGATGAACTATACCTTCCAAATGGATATAATTGTGCAGTTTTCCCATACATACAAAATTATCAGTCCAATCTTTCATTCAGGCCTTGTATATATCTGCTCTTTTAATGAGATCATATCTCCCACATTTAGACAGCTCCAGTGACCAGTTCAGGATCAAGTATGACTCCATACAGAGCTGATTATATGGTTCAGACATCTCACCATGCTTAATGTTAAGGATCCCTTTCCCCATGATCCTCAACATGTCACTGGGCTGATGGCTGTTAGCTTTCAGTGGGAGCAGATCTCGTTGGTACTGCACAATAGCCCTAATTGAAATTAGACCTCATTCTACTCTGATATATTGAATTGGACATGCTGGAGATAGGTTAAGTATTGTCCACCAGAAGTACCCTTCCACTTTATCTAGCCAAGATAGATTCTTAAGCGTAAGTGCCTCAAGGCCATACACTAACACAGGTATAAACCACTGCTTATATAGTAGCATAATACCTTTGTAGGTGTACCCAGCATGATGTAAGATGAATCTGCACACCAAATTGGTGATATGTCTGGCACACTGTGATTTCCTCTCAATCAGGGTGGAATATCCTGATTTACAATCCATCTCGACCCCAAGATATTTGTAACAAGTAGTATAGTCAATTACACCCCAACTGATTCAGGTCTGTTAACTTGTCGTGCCGATACAAGCATAGTTTTGGTCTTACTGAGATTAATGATCATGTCATGTTCAGTTGTAAACCGACCAAGTTCTTCAAGAATTGCTCTCATGCCCTTAATTGTATAATCTATTATAACCAGATCATCAGCATATAATAATGCTGTGAACTAAATATCTTGAAATCTGATGGGACAATGGGCATGCATCTCAAGTCTGCGAAGTCGGTCGGCAACATACAAGTTAAATAACAGGGCCGCCAACAATCAACCCTGTTTAACACCCTTATTAATTTGAATAGTACCAGTTAGACTACCATTGTTGTCTAAACGAACTAGAGCTGAATTATTTTGATGTAGCTTAATCAAAATTTCAACCAACCAAAGAGGGCATCCAAGTCGGGACAGGATCTCTCTAAATTATTGCGGTTGACCCCATCAAACGCTGGTCGAAAAATCAACGAAGGTAATGTATACTGATGGATTACCATGACATTTGGCCCCAGTCATAATGGGATCCAAAATTCTAATGTTAAGAATGGTACTGGACCCAACCCGAAACCCTGACTGCAGAAGGTGAAGAATACTATTCGAATCAACCCAACTCTGCAAATGGTGGAGTACAATCGTAGAAAAATGTTTGCTCGTGGTATCTAACAGGGATAGAATTCGATAATTGCCGGGCAGTGATCTGGTTCCCGCTTTAAAAACGGGAATAATGATGGAGGTGGTCCAAGATTTGGGTATAATTTTAGCCTGGCACACTTTATTGAATAAAACCATTAATATCAGGGACCAACTCATAGGATCATGTTTAATCACTGCAGATGCCAAGCCATTGGGACCAGGAGCTCTTGAATTATTAAGCTTGCCAAATATTTCAATGATAGATTGTCTACTGAATGTGAAGGGCCAAGCTCCCATGGAGCAGGGATGGATATCTATCATTAGAGGATCATACATGCTATCGGTGATAATGAAACCCATATTTGTTCACCAATAGCATTCAATGGTTGTGGCAAGTATTGCTCTCTGGCATTATTTAATATCTTCCAAATAGTTCTAGTATTGCCCTTTTTAATAGTTGAAATTAAACCCTGCCACTGAGTGTTGATTTTTTCGAAATGGTATGGCTTACACCACCCTCTGAACTTGGTTTTAAGTCATTTAGAGCAAGCAATGTACTTGCTACTTGGTAGCGAGGAGCCCTTCAGATGCCTGAGATCACGACGATGTTATCGCCTTTTGATCACCACTTCTCTGTCGTATGCAGTCATGTGTCTCTTATTCTTAGCAATGATAGGACTACCATGAATAGAGGCAACTTCACTAGTCCAGCATCAAATAAGGGCCTCAATTGCATCACCATCCCAAAAGTGGATGGTTCGAATAAGATGGAGTATAGACCGCTTTATTTGACACTTCAATATTGGTAGGGCCACATCTCGTTTTATCAATGCCATTCAGATTGAGCGAGGCTACTAACAAAGAATGGTCACTAAATGGCATCAGAACTACTTCAAAATCACACATATAGCTAAGGGTACAACGTCCTATCATTGCGGGACGTTTTTTCGCTGGGTTTTTTACCGCTAATTTCGTAATGAAAAAACCCATCTAATTTTATTTTTTGAGGGGGTTGAAAATTATATATATGGGATGTGGGTGTTTGGGAATAGATAAAAACTTAAATGGAATGGGGGCTTGGGGGTTCCCCCCAAAATATAATGTAAAAAAAAGTGATGTTTTTTTTTGTTAAAAAATTCACGGTAAAAAACCCTGCGGAAAAAACATCCCGCAATGAAATGACATGGAACCATAGCTAAGTACAGTGGTGTTCCCACATATGTAATCTAAGGTGGCTGTGCTGCTACCATTAGACCAAGTACATTGGCCAGGGCTATCACTTTTAGTTCTTCCATTGAGATGCCAAAAGTCCCAATCATGTAGGACATTTTTCCACACTCTACCCCTCGCATTGCACTTGTTTTTAACCATGATGTTAGTTGTAAGGATATTAGAAAATTCAGCTTTAAGGGTAGAAATTCCACAGTGCGCATTAAAATCACCACCCAAGATTACCATATCATTACCCTGAATGGCTCCCCAATCTGAGAGTATGGAGTCCATCTGATCTTGTATGAGCTCTGTACACTCTTTAGTCGGAGGATCATATACATATACAATTAGCACATTAGGATTTAAAATGCCATCTTTTCCTTTGATTTTAACTGCTATAATATAATAATTCTCAAGTGTATCAGGCAGTTCACTCAACCAAAACTCATGGCTAATACCCATAAGTAAACCACCATACGGACAACCTTTTTCTCCCTTCTTTGCTTGATGTTGATAAATGCAGTGAGAGGCCACGTGAAAGTCCGACATTAGCCTTGTTGTAATAGGAATATAGGGTGTTTGATAATATTATCAAGCAATCCTCCCTTACAAAGAACGTGAGTGTGGCCCGAGTGTTCCATGAGGCGATAGAGATGGCTCATGGTTGACTCACTTGCAGTTGGCTCAATACATTTTTGAGCCATTTCCAATCTGCTTGGTTTTCAGCAGAACTTTCAAGTTGTTTTGTTAAGTTCTTACCAGGTTTGTTTTTACAGGTACTGCACTGGACACAGGCCTGTGAGTCTGTGTTGGTAAGAATAGGAATATCTAGGTCATAACCCATGAAATTAATTGAGTCCACCTGAGATCGAATAGCAGCCGCAGTTGCTGGGAGAACACAATGTACTAGCGTGACAGCACCAAATTGATATCTAATTGGTTGAACAAACTCAAAATCACACGATTTGAAAATGCGCAAGCCAGGGATTTTGGCGCAAAGTTCCAACAGTGAATGTCCAACAGTAACCGTGTTTCCGTTTGTTCACTGAATGTTACCACTCTATTGTCATTAATCATGGTGTTAGAATTTCCAACATTGCCCCCCCCCCCCCACCGCGATGAGCAGGCTTCACAACTGGTTGATTCCCTCTCATATCATGAATGATAGTTTCTCCTGCGTCAAATAGAGTGACATGTTGGGAGTTCAATTTGGGGGGGGACTGTGGAGGTCTTCCTTGCATTATTATCATTAGTTGCCAGCCATCTCATTAATGTTCCCAATTTAGCTGAAGCTCTCTTTTTCTTTCTGTTAACTTGTTTCCTGAGGCATTTAGCTACGGGTTTAATAGCCACGAGTGAAGTAACAGTAGAATTCATAGGTAAGCTATGATCATTGTTTTCATCATCACTACCAACACATGGTACTGGTGATGGAGATCTTTGCTTACGTTTTTTCACTTGTTTCCTTCGTTCTTTGTGAGTTAAATATCTAGTTGAAGATTCAGTGATATTATACGAGTTAGCAGCTTCAATATCTTTGGCTGGATGAGTGGTAACATTAGAATCGTGAATTATTTCCATATGGCTATTATTGAGATTTTTAACAGGACAAAGTGGTTGGACACTCTCTTTTGCTTGCTGAAGGGAGTCCAGTGTTAGGCCATTTTTCATAGTTTGATAATATGTTTGGTCGGTGAGTTTAATTAAGATTTTCAAGGCAAAATGTATTAATCCAATAGCAGGAAAGAGCAATGGTTCAGAGAGAGTACTCTCTTTAAACTCAATCGGGGTGTGTAGAGAGTTAGGCTCATTATGATCAGATATATTAATCACCTCATATGCTACCGTTATTTCCGGTCTCTGATAGCTAGGAAGACCGGATAGTGGTATCAAAGGGGGAGTACTGGAAATGGGTCAACAACATGACATGACGTTTCAGGGGTGTGGTTGGTAGGTTTATAATGCATGTGGTAGCCATTGCAACCTGCAATCAAACTTATGCTCAAATTTCCAGTGCTACGCAGACGACACTCAACTCATTTTCAGGCTGCCCTCGGCCACCTCCTCCACCTCTCTCATCACTGATTGCCTAACTGCCATTCAAGAATGGTGTGCCGCCAACGATCTTTGTCTTAATGCCAGCAAGACAGCGATCCTCCTCATTGGCACACCATCACCTTGCTTTCCCCTCACTCTCTGGCCGGCCTCCCTTGGCCCTCCTCCTATCCCCACCTGCGAGGCCAAGAACCTTGGTGTCACCTTTGACTCCACACTCTCCTTCAACGCCCACATCGCTTATGTATCAAAAAAGTCAAACATCCTACTGCACCTCCTCAGAGGTATTCTTCCTTTCCTCTCATTCCCCCAGAAGCACACTGTCTCCCAAGGTCTGGTTCTCTCTAAGTTGGACTATTGCAACAGCCGCTTTCTTAATCTACCTGCCTCTACTCTCCGCCCTTTACAACTTATCCAGAACAGGACTACTGCGAGACTTGTCCTTGGCCTCAAGCCCTGGGATCGTATCTCTCCAGCTCTGAAATATCTCCATTGGCTCCCAGTGGATGCAAGGATTAAATTCAAAACCCTCTGTATTGTACAAAAGGCTTTCTGGGGCCTGGGTCCAACATACCTTCAGCTATTCCTCTGCAAATACCTCCTATCTCGAGCACTCCGCTCCTCTACCTCTAACTCCCCCAAGGTCAGTCGTTTCTCAAAGAAATGAGCTGGGGGTAGATCTCTGTCTTTGGCTGGGGCCTCCCTCTGGAACAGCCTCCCTGCCACTCTTAAACTTGAGGAGAACCATCTCTGGTTCCGGAAGCACCTCAAAACCTTCCTCTTTGCTTCTGCCTTCTCCTCTCCTCTCCCCTGTTGATTCTACTCTCCCTCGGCACCATGCATCTGGCCACCCTCTGTCCTCCGGGCCCAGGTACCTGCTCATCTTGCCACCCTCACGCACTGCCTCCGGGCCACCCCCTGCACTGGGGTCTATATCTGTACCCATACAGCCCTCCCCTTTTCTTCCTGCACTTTCAGACCTACATGGCCTGCTGCCATAAACCCAGCACTTGCCACTTGCTGGCTGCACTCCCATTGTTTGTTGCCTTTTTATTTATTATTATTTTTATTTTTGTTTTTTTCCTTCTCGCTCCGCACTCTTCTTTTGTTCCCCCTTCCATGCACTTCTCCCCCTTCCCCCTCTACCCTGCACTTGCACGTTCTCAATGTCACTGCGCCTAGTAAGATGCCTAGTAAGATTGTTGTTTTTGTTCTCCCCTGTTTTCCTTCCCTTGCCTTGTCGCGCTCTGAAACACTTGTGTATGAGCGCGATAGAAATAAAATATCAATATCAATATCAACCTCTGCTTCAGAGGTTGCACAGTTCGTCCCACACAGACGGTAGCACAATTCCACAGGGAATTATCATTAATGGCATCAGAAGAAGAACCGGGGGGCATACAATCACCCATGCCCCCAATAGGTTGGTGGATTTCAGCCACAACAGTACTGCCAGTGTTAACAGTTTGACATGCCTTTGTTTGCGAATTATCAACACTCTTGAAGAAGTTTGTTATAGGGACAGAGTTAACAACAGCTTTAGATTTACAAGCCAAGTCTTAGAGAATGTAGAAACAGAGGAGGAGGTTGTATACATGTCGCAGTTTTTACTGTTCAAGGATGCACGTTCCTCACGTTGATAGCCTGAAGCTTTTACATAGGGTTTACATTTCCTTAAGTTATAATGTTTATTTTTTGTTATTGTCTTGCCTGCCAGGTTGGATTAAAGCCCGGCTGACTCTTACCTCAGAACGTGAGATGAAGGATCCAAAGGGCAATCCACTCAATGTAGCGGAGGACCGACAGTGCCTGTCACGCGCCGAACACCGCCAAACACCGCCAAACACACTTTTCTACCATACTCCGCGTAGCGGCTGTGGAGAAGTAGAGGTGGTATCCCAGGCAGCAATGAGCAGGAAAGAAAGACTGCCTCCAGGCAATTGCAAACGAGCGATCCTCCGCACAACTCGCTCTTCTACCAAACTCCGCTACAAATGCTCCATGTAGCGGCTGTGGAGAAGTAGAGGCGGGATCCCAGGCAGCAATTAGCAGGAAAGAAAGACTGCCTCCAGGCAATTGCAAACAAACAATCCTCCGCATAACTCGCTCTTCTACCACACTCCACTACAAACGCTCCACGTAGCGGCTGTGGAGAAGTAGAGGCGGGATCCCAGGCAGGAAAGAAAGACTGCCTCCAGGCAATTGCAAACGAAAGATCCTCTGCCTCTTGCTAACAATTCTCTCAGGAAAGACCTGAGAAAGACACTCAAGAAAAAAATGTGTCTAATAAGTTCAAGCTGCTTAACCAGAGAAAAGCTTTCTATAAAGAATGGCTGAAAACACACTGGTCTCTTTGTAGGATAAAGCGCTAGCAATAGCTTATTGAAGCATTAAAAGAAAATCCGAGTAGACGTTTCTGGACTATGGTTAGTGGTGATGACTTCACCCCTAGGCTGTTGTTGGGGTCTTTGTGTGAGAGCTGGGTTTCCCACCTTAAAGGATCTGTATGCTTAGTGCCAGTCTCTCTTCTGACTGACTTTAGCCACACTAGATGGAGATACACATGTACAAATTGGGATATAAGTAAGATTGTGCATACTGTTAGTAATTCCCATGCTCCTGGACTTGATGGTGTGTGTAATAAACTATTGAAGGACAATAAGGAACTCTGGGGCGGCATTCCTACACATATTGTTTAATAACATTAGCCTCACAGGCCATTTTTTGGATGAATAGCATCATTATACCAGTGTACAAATGTGGGCCACAAAGACTTCCCTTAAGCTATCTGTTAGGGAGAATTCTCAAGAATGTGCTAATTTCCCTTACCTTTTGAGACCCCCAGCAACTTTGCTGGATTTCTAGGATTTTAATTTTTAGCTGGAAAGAGTGTGAGCCTTTTTTCCCACTCTTTCATGGATTTTGATGTGTGTTTTACTTTTGTGTTCTTTGGATATGGAGTTTTAGATAACTCCATAGACATCATCTTATTCTTGTGTGTCACACAGCACCTTCAGTGCAGTGGCACAGGGGTGTCTTTCAGACTCCCCAAGGTTTATGTACCTTCTCTGGGACTGATTACTGTCCCCAGAGCATGTGAAGTTAAATTGACTTTGATAGTCTTTTTAAATTCATAGACCCAGCACATACTATCTTCCTATAGAGTGCTGAAGGGGTTGCCTAACATCCCCTGTGTCTAAACACTCATGTAACACTCAAATGTTACACTTTCCTCTTGAAATGGCGGGTGGCAGTGGTTTGTGAACCAGTTCGTGGACTTTAAGGCACTCACATCTTAAACCGACATTTTGATAAGCTTGTGGCCTCTTCCCTGTGAGTTCAGGAACCTCCCGACGTCCTCCTTTTGTCCCCAGGACTGAAGCTCGGGAACAGCGAGATCTGCAGGAACTGCGAGGAACAACTGCCTCAGCTACAGCTTTTCTTCATTCTAAGGTACTGTGCAAGTGCAGTAAAGAAATCCTTTCTGCCGCAGTGAAAGTTTGTGAAACTTTCCCAATTTTGGAGGCTTGTTCTCCCCTAAACTGACATATAACTTTTCTTCTGGCAAACTGCTTCTAAGAACATTGGCAAAGACTTAACCGTTTACTACCAGAACTGTGCTATCCTATCCAAGACACTGAACCATTGACTTTGGCCCAGGCCTATTGAATTGAATTTCCTGTTGTAGTGAACTGAAACTATTTGCTCTGCCTATGAAAGTAATTGTGCTTTGATTCTTACAACCTTGTCTTTCTATCCCTTTTGAAAGTAACTGAAGTGCCATTTGGTCCCACTTCAGGGTAGCTTAACTTGTTCAGAAACGTATTGGTTTAGTATTGTAGTGTATTACTGTGTGATATTGAGCTGCTTCTTACTAGTGGAATGTTTTCCAACTGAATGTGTAAATAAATGTATATTCTTTTACCAAGAAACCTTGAGTAAGTGTGTGTTTGAACCACTGTAATTGCAAGTCCTTTGTGTAACATCTTGTACTGCTCACTTCCCTCTTGAGATAAGTCTGGCTGCTCAGCCACTGCTACTACATAACTGTGTAGTACAGGCTTGTACCAAAGGTGAAATTGTACTGACACCTGTAGTCTTAATTGTGTGTAGTGTTCCCAAAGGGTAATGCATGTGATTCTGCCTAACACTATCGGTTATTAGCAATGCTTTACGCGCCCGCTAGGATTATCAGGAGGGACCTGCTTTATGAGCTTCAAGAATGGATTGACAAAAATCACATTATACAATGCGATCAAAACTGGGTTCGGGTAGGGACAATCTATGCTTATCAATCGTATGGCACTGGTTACAGTAGTTGAACAAGGGAGAGCAAATTATAAACAGGTAATTTATTCTGCTTTCATGGATTTAGTGATGCATTTGACACTCTAAATCAGAAAAGGCTGCAACTTAAACTCCACAAGTGGGGAATACCGCCTGGCTTGTTGAAAATTATAATCTCACCTAAAGTGATGGTCAGGTATACCCAGGACGGTAAACTCAGTGAAGACCTAGATATACATATACGGGACTCAAACAGGGCTGCATCCTTGCCCAAATCCAGTAGTGGCATCTGGCAGGGGACTTTTTTGTGTAATCTTCTGAACAGGTTTGAACAGGCCACCAACAGCTTTGTACGTCCGCTTCATGTTTCATTTTTCTACATTTCTGGGCTGAGTTATGCCTTATAAGTAGAGTTTCCAGTTGTCCTTTAAGCAATAGAAATATTTCTGTGCCAGAATTCACAGTGCATTTGTCCATTTACAATTGTATTTCACCACAAACAAGAGAATGGTATATTTTAAATGAACAAATGCGTTTTCTTGACACCTAGAATTTGAATTAGAAGGACATGTTGAGTTATATTTTTATTTAAGCTTTAGAGTTGCAAGGCTGAGTATTTTGAGACCCAGGCTGGGTTCTTATGTTGATAACCTATTCCAGGTGCTTGGGCCTTGTCTCTGTGTTTTTGCATAAAGAAAGTTTCTTTTTAAATATACACCATTTCTGAAATGTCATCTGTATCAATAAGGCAATGATTAAAGAAACATATTGGTACTGTGGTCTATTGAACTCCCATGCAATAACAGTTCTCAGCATTTCTTCAGCACTGATAAGCCAGTATTTTGACTACTATTAAAAGACACACAAAACCTTGATGAAAATATTAATCACACGCACACCTTATTTGATCGTGAATGTTTCCATAGTCAGCTTATTGTCATAACAGTGAGCAAGAGGCAGACATTTCCAACATAGGACATCACTGGTGACTGGTGCCTCTCTTGCTCTTTCAGGAAGGCGTTTTTTTCAGATCACTTTATTTTAGGCCATCATCCATTGCTCTACCTTTCCTTGCACAGCAGAGTTGTTTGTGACAGACAGGGGAATGATGGGATAGTTAAGAGTTGAATCCCTCCCACAAACTCCTGCATGTAGTCAAACCTAACTGGGACCGGGCATGTTAGGTCTCCACCATCAGGTGGCAGAGGGTGACTTTGATGCAGGCCAATTGACTGACCATAGCAGAGGAGCTGCAGGAAGCATGGCAAGCAACCTGGCTATGCCTGGTGGCCTGTTCCCAGGCCAAGGAAGAATCCTCCATAACATTTTCAATTTGGCATACATATATGGCACGTCTCTCTTTTGACCATCACTTTGTAATGGCTATCTCCTACTTCATGTGATCTTGCTGGAGTGACAGTTATCCACAGTGTAAGGTCTGATTGTGTGCAGTCTCCTTTGGGAGACTACAGCAACCTTGTCCTTCTGGCAATACATAACCCAACCTTTGGTATAAGTCTGTACTACACAGGTTGATAGTGTGGCTAAGCAGCCAGGCTTATCTCAAGAGAGGTCAATGTGAGCAATAGGGTTTTTACACAGAGATTCACAATGACAAGTATTCAAATAAACTCTTACGCTCAAGGTTTCTTGATTAAAAAAATATTAATTTATTTAAAAGTCAGTTATATAAGCCTTCTTCAGAAGGGAGCAAAACCTGTAACACTTCAAAATATACTTCAAAAGACACTCTTAGTTTCTCTAATCAGATGATACCCATTGGGGATTGCACTTCCTACACCCTGAAGTGACTTAAATAGCTAGGACACTGTGGACATTGATTTATCACTGGTACATTTGGAGTAATACTGAGTTTGGTGTAATGGTGAAATAGGGGAATAAAACAAAGGTTAACAAATAATTCATGAACTGGTAAGTACTTTTTGAACCCTCCAATGCAAAGTAAATGAACCCTTTCCTGGGGGAAAGGTAAAAGCACAAAGTCAGAGGTAAGAAGAGCCTCTCAGTGAGCCAGAACAGCCAATGTTAGTTGAACAAAGTCTAGGGGAGCTGAAGATCTTCTTTGCAGGTAAGTAAATGTCTTGCACAATGTTTTTAGAAAAGTTTGTAGAAATAAAATCACTTGAAGGGTTACACGCTGGGAGGCTTGTGAGGGGCAAAGCTGCAAGCAACTCTGCAAGGGTAACCAAGGCAAGTCTCAACTGAGAACAAGTAAGGCTACACAACAAGCGGTAAGTCCTCTTAACTTTACAATACCTTTGGTTAGAAGAAATGGTTCCAGCTGGCTTCTGTTCCTGTGTAGCTCTGCAGATCCTATTGTTCCTGGGCCTCAGTCATGGGACAAGAGGGAGGATGTCTGGGGACTCCTGCACTACAACTTGAAGGTCAACGGCAGCAATGGGCAAACTTCAGTTCAGCAGCACTTCGCGGTTTCAGCTCCTCGCGTCTATAGCAAATAGCACCACTGCAGTCTCTTGGATACCACGCTGGACTTTTCTTGCATCTGGGGTCCAGCACTCTGTTGAGGTGGCCCAGGCTTGGTGAGTCCTGCTTCAAGGGAGTCCGGGTGATCTTCCTTGAGCTAGGGTCTGGCTTAAAAGCGATGCACTTGGTTTGGTGTTCCTCTCCCTGGCACTTCGGTTCCTGCAGCAGCAATGGAAGTACAGACAGCTCCGAGAGGTTGTCCAAACGAGTTCACTTTTGGGTTGACTGGTCCACCAACTCAAGGGGAGAAGTCGTCAGTTGCAGGGCTTCTCTAGTCGAGGCAAATTCGGAGCTTCAGCATAGCAGCAGGGCTTCACCGGGCAAACCAAGGGTCCAGGAGTTGCAGCAGGCATCTCTTCCAAGTTCTTCTTCGGATTCCTTCGTCCAGTGGTCAACTCTGCCTTCCAAGCCAAAAAGCCTCACCTTTTATGCAGGTTTCTACCATTCATTCCAGCCTAGCTGTCAATCACACCGCAGGGTGGCTGTCCTGCAAGGACAGCCACACTGCCAATTGCCCTTGGGTGCTTTCCTGTAACCAAGGGCATTAATCACAGGGAGTTTTGGGCACCTCCCTCACTTCCTGCCCGTGCCAGACATGCTGGAGCCAGAGGCGGGCTTCACCAGTGAATCCCGCCAAAGACAAATCGAACAAAGGGAACAAACCTGGTTTGGCACGCAGAGTAAATCTTAAGAAGGACCTTTCCAACAAGAAATGGTGAAAAAACAAGACGGGCCATTTTGACAAAATGGGCACCCATGGGTGTCTTACTGCAGCTGCAATTGCAGCCCACGGTAAAAACATATAATGTTAGTAAAAAGTAAACCACTGCCACCAGCCAGCCATTAATTGTAGAAAGGGTAACATACAAATGTTACATGAGAAACTAAACAAAGGGGATACTAAGTAACCCACCAGCACCCTATGGTAAGATAGTGTGTGCTGGGTCTAGAAAGTCAATTTCACTTCACTGTTCTTGGAAACAGTAGTTGCACCAAGAGAAGCTATTTAAACCTTTAGGAAATCTAAGAGACTTCCCTGCGTCACTGCACTGAAGGTGCTGTGTGTCACAATGTAAAGATGATGCCTATGGAGTTTGTCAGACTCCAAAGTCAAAGGAAGCACAGGCCCTCATTACAACACTGGTGGTAACCCATGGCGCTATTAGCACCATGGTTGCTGCCGGTGTTGTAACGAGTCCGCCAAATTTCAATGGGGAATCACCACCCCATTCCAAGGTTGGTGGGGCGGTAATTCCCCATTGAACATTGGCCATTCCCCATTCCCATTTTGCCCCATAGGGCTCAATGGGACTGGGGAAGGCGGTAATTACGGTACTGCACATTGGGGTACCGTAATTACCTCGAAGGTCCCTTTGCGGGTCCCTACTTTAACGGCTGGTCCAGACCAGCCGTTCAGGTCGGGTCCCGCAAAGGGACCTCGTAATTAGGTGCCGTTAACCCCTTAGCGCCAAGGTCGTAATGACCCCCACAGAGTCTAAATCATAGAAAAATACATGAGAGAGTGGGAAAAAGGTCTCACTCTCTCCAGGTTGGAAATTACAAGTCTTAAAGTCCAGCAAAAAGAGCTGGGGGTCTCTAAGGTAGAGGGGAATTAGCTCATTTGTAAGAATTCTCCCTAACAAACAGGTGTAACTACATCATTGAAAAAAGGTCATGATGTGTCAAGTCCAATGGATTTTCTACACAGTTAATAGGCTGTATGCATTCATGATTCTATCCTCCTATGCGTACAGTGTAGGCATGCTGGTAATGTGTGGTTTGTATACAAGGGATGGCAGAGGGATGCCCATGTGCTGACTCCAGGATGCAGATTGGAGATAACATTGGGGTAGTTATCTATGTGGCTAACATTACTCCAGCAGTCACATGTACATATCTTGATTGGGAAAATAAAACATAGAAGGTTCCCTGGTTCTTGGGACCCCCAGGTCAATTTGCAGCATGACATTGTGAGGTTGCTGACAACATGCATTCCAGTCATCTGGGTGGTATGTGGTGCGGTGATGGGTAAACTGGCTTGGCAATCCATGCACTCTTCTGCCTATAGTGTCTGACACATGGTACTTTGTGGAGTTAGCATCTATACAGAGTGAGTCCTCACCTGTCATTATTGCACAGTGAAGGTGAAGTGGTGTGGCACCTGGCACCACGCAAGGACATGTTTAACTGATTGGGCCACAGAGTGGTTCTATATTGTTTATATGCATGTCACCAGGGCATTCATATAAGGGATCAAGGGCTAAGGTTGAGCATTTTTCCTGGGATTTGCGGACCTTTGTTTGACCAGTAATGGTCATTTCTGTGCATGGTGTGTCATGCAATTGTGGGCAAGGACACTGTGGTTGTTCATGTAGTCAGCATCATCTTACTATTCTCCTATGTGTTTCTGCAGGCATGAATGCAGAAGGCTGATATGCCATAACTATTTCATTTTCCAGATTGGGTGCTGGTCGGGACAAACAAACACGTGTTTCACTTGCATGTAGTTAATTGGTAGGTGAGCCACCAGAATGCAATAGGGAAGAATGACAGTAAGGGTAAGTTGTTGAAATAAAGCATGACAAGGACCTGGTTCACGGGAGACCCTCAAATTGGGTTAATACTCTACAATGGCTATAATCCGTTATGAGGCCTGTATGCAGAGGCTGTGTGGCGCTTCGGCGACGGCTTTGGTCCTACCAAAACTGGCTAGCTGCATTGAAGTGATGCCTAAAGGAGCAGGACAGTACACGCTCCCCCAGACATGATTGTTCACAAAAGAACAGGGTAGGGACACATGACAGCTGACCAGTATCATGGGAACTCTTTAATGAGGAAGGGTTTTGGTGTGTGGTTTGATTGGGAGATAGAACCCTGAACATGGTGTGTCAGTTGGACATGACTGCATTCACCATGGTGAGGATAGGTTCCCAGATCCTGTTACCCTGTCAGGCAGACACCTTCTGGTGGCCACGACCGATGAGGTGCACTGCATCCTTCATGACACCCTCTACCAGGACTTTCAACTCTTCATCAGTGAAATTGAGGCACCGAGACTGCACCATGGACCTCATCGGTGCCCAGTTTAGAGGGGCTCTGAAGGAGGCAAGATGGTCAGGTGTGGGGTGGATCACAGTTTATGGTCAGCGGATCAGGGAATTGTCAGGTGAACTGGGTTGCAGAGTTGAAGAAGGGGAGGAGGCGTTCCAGGGGCAAGGTTGGAAGGTTGAATGCAGCACGAGGCAGATGGTGCATTACTTATTGGGTTAAAATGATTAAGAGAGAGGTCCCGCCGAGAATGATGCTAGCAAAGAAGCGCCCTGAATAGTTTGATGAAGATATGGCGAAAGTGCCAATCTCATTGTGGACTACAGGCCCCTATGATATAGGGTTACTGAAAGGAGTTGGGGAAGTGAAGATTAATTTGAAACCAGGAGCAATTTTACCTCGAGCACAACAATATCCCATGTCTTCAGAGGCAGATGAGGGAATTTTCAAGAAAATTTCCGCCATGATGGACCAAGGTATCTAAGTGACGTCAGAGTCACCATGTAATACGTCAGTTTATCCTAGTAAAAAATCAAAGGGGGGGTTGTGGCATTTAATACAAGATTTAAGGCCAATAAACAAGATTGTAGAGGCTGAGTTTCCTCTAGTCCCTAACCCGTCCACGATTCTATGTAATATACCTGGTGATGAACGATATTTCACAGTGATTGACTTGAAAAATGTGTTTTTCTCAATCCTATTGCATAAAGACTCACAAGATTTGACATTGTTCACTTTTAGACAAAAGCACAAGGCTGCCCCAGGGGTACTGTGAGTCCCCATCGATGTTTAACAGAGTCCTCCGGATGGACTTGAGCAATATTGCTTTTGAAAGTGTTGTGCTGCAATACGTAGATGACATTTTGGTTTGCAGCACCACAGAGGAAGAGTACAGACACGATTCTATTCAGCTGATGATTATACTTGCTGACAAAGGATACAAGGTTGACAAGGAAAAGTTACAATATTGCCAACAAGAAGTGTTGTACATAAGCCAATTGATTTCACATGAGGGAAAGAAAGTTACTCCTGCAAGAGCTGAGGCCGTTTTAAAAACAGCCAAGCCACACACGATAAAACAAATGCAGAGTTTTCTAGGATTATGTAATTATGTTCGAGCATGGGTCTTAGACTACAGCTCATACACTAGGCCGCTTTTGCAGGCATTAGAGATAGCACAGGCCACAAAAGAAAAAATCGTGTGGACTGAGGCAATGGAAGAAGGGTTTGACAAACTGAAAAAAGCCATTTGCACGGCACCAGTTTTAGGGATTCCCAATTATTCAGAGGAATTATTTTTATTTTCGCACACAGATGGTACTTTTATGACAGCAGTACTTACAGAGAAAACAACATTGGGGTACAAACCCCTTGCATATTACAGTGGAATTTTGGACCCAGTAATGAGAGGTCACTTTCCATGCGAACAAGGTTTAGCAGCTGCCGTGTTCGCTACAGAGAAAGCAACAAACATAGGGCCTCATTACACAGATGGCGGTAATGGTTAACGGCCACCGTTAATGGTAACGGTGGCCGTTAACCATTACCGCCTTACTACGAGGTCCCTTAGCGGGCTGGTGTTTTAACGCCTGCTTTTTGCAGGCGTTAAAAACCAACCCGCTAAGGGACCTCGGAGCTAATTACGGCACCGCAAAATTGCGGTGCCGTAATTAGCGCCTTCCCCATTCCCATAGAGCCCTATGGGGCAGAAATGGGAATGGGGAAGGGCAATGGCGGAAGGGGGATTTACCGCCCCTCCAACCTTGGAATGGGGCGGTAAATCCCCTTTCCGCCAAGGCGGTGCCGGTATTTTACCGGCATGAGCCATGGCGCTAATAGCGCCATGGCTCACCGCCTACCGTGTAATGAGGCCCATAGTGATGGGATATTCCATGACGTTATTTCTTGAACATGCATTATTTACAATTTTAGAAAAACCAAAAGGCATGTTGACAACTTAAAGGGCTTCTACCTATGAGGTAATCATATCGACTCCAGCAATTAAAATAGTCTGATGAAAAATAGTGAATCCAGCTATGTTTATAGCTGAGCCAATCACAGAAGGAGAACCTATACACGATTGTGCAAACTATGAAGAGTTCTGTGAGGAGTTCCCTAGATTAAAGGAGAATGCACTCGCAGAAGGAGAGATTGTCTTCAATGACGGTTCTTCCAGAATCTATCAAAATGACGGGCAAAGATATACAGGCGCCGCGGGAGTGAAAAATTTGGCAAATGCAGAATTTCAAGTGCTCGTTAGTACTTGATTGCCATCATATTATTCAGCGCAAGCTGCAGAATTATTGGCGTTGATACTCGCAATTGAGAATCACGCAGACCAGGAAGTAAGAGTGTACAGCGACTGCGCCTATGTGACGACGACAGTGCATTCAGGATTAGCACGCCGGAAAAGGAGGGGCTACCTCCGAGCGGACGGCACGCCAGTGCAGCACGTGGCCTTATTGGATATGCTCATTAAGGCACTACAACTCCCAGTGGGCATAGCAGTCGTTAAATGCGCATCTCACACAAAAGGGACAGATTGTATCTCGCACGGAAATCAAGCAGCAGATGCTGAAGCCAAATGCATAGTAAATACAGATACAGAAATGATGAATGTCCAAACCAATGATGTAAATGAAAGAATGACTGTAATATTAAATATGGACGAGGGATACAACCATATGACTAAAACACAGATAGTAGAACTCAAGGGGTGGCACTGCAAGAAGAAAAGAACTTATGGAAGTGAAGAGGGTGTTTTTTAAACCCCTCTGAAGCATTGTGGCGACAAGACAGCACTAGTGAACCAGTAATGCCTATAGCCTTATTAAAGATAGCGCTAGAACAATTACACTATCCAGCACATACAACTAGGGGGAACCTTGCTGTCACCATTGCTGAAGATTGGTTTGTACCAAATCTAATGGAACATGTTGCATTTTTTATGGTAAATTGTATTATTTGCCAGTAGTTATGTTAATGTTAATGTTAAAGGATATTTGTACCGTGCACTATCACCACCGGAGTGGTTCCCTGGTGCTCTGGTGGCTCTGAAAAGGGGAGAAGGGGGGTGAGTTAGTGGGAATAAGCTGGAAAAGTGCAAGAGAGCAGTGATGTGCTGTTGGCAGCCTCAGCCCGGTGGGTCCGCTAGTTGGGCTTGGGGTGTTTTACGGTCGCTAGACGTTGTGTGCTGTTGTGCAAGTCTATGTGTGGTTTATTTTGTTGTTGCAGAGTAGTGAAGTTTGTACTGATTGATGTGTTTAGGTTTGTGGTTGTGTTTGGTTAGAGTTTGAGAGGTGTATGCAGAGGGATGACATTGTTAGTGGATTGGTTAGTTGGTGTTGCTTTCCTTGCAATTGTGTCTAGGTGTGATGCTTGCTATCATTCACTATTCCATCTGAGTGTGGCACTTGCTAATCTTCAATATTCTGTCTAGATGTGAGGCAGGTTAGTGATCACGATTCCATCTAAGTGTGGCACTCGGTAACAATCAAAGTTCCATCTAAGTGTGGCACATGCTAACATTCACATTTCTATGTAGATGCGACCCAGGCTAAGGTTAAGAATGCCATCTTAGTGTGTTGCATGCTAACATTCACAATCCTATCTAGATGCAACGCAGGCTAAAGCTAAGAATTCCATCTATGTGGGGCACATGCTAACATTCACATTTCTATGTAGATGCGACGCAGGCTAAGGTTAGGAATGCCATCTAAGTGTGGCGCATGCTAACATTCACAATCCTATCTAGCTGCCATGCAGGCTAAGGTTAAGAATGCCATCTAAGTGTGGCACATGCTAACATTCACAATCCTATCTAGATGTGACGCAGGCTAAGGTTAAGAATGCCAACTAAGTGTGGCGCATGCTAACATTCACATTTCTATCTAGATGTGATGCAGGCTAATCTTCATAGTTCTCTCTAGGTATGGAACTAGTTAACATTGGCAAGTATATTAGTATGTAATGCAGCAACATTTACAGTCCAGCCATGAGTAGATTTAGGCTGGTGGTCACAAATCTCTCTAAGTATGCATGGTGCAAGTCTATGGCCGTCTATGTTATGGAAAGGTAAGGTAGAGTGGCAGGGGCTTTCTGGAGGAGAATAATTACTCTACACCCCACCCATGCCACACTTACAGTTTTTGTTGTTGTCTGTTGACTGCTGGCTTCATTGGCTTCCCCTGCGGACACCTGAAGAGACGTCTTGGAGCTGCCAATGTAGAAGCCGCCCTTAGCTGCAGGGGCTGCTGGGCAGAGGGCTGCCCTGGGTGGGTATGCTAAGAAGGGGCAAATAACCAATCATGGTTTATAGGTGGGAGGGGAGAAGGGTACCGGCCAGGGCCAGTATGGGTTCTATTTTGAGCTGGATGGGCCAATCACAGGGGGGGTGGGAGAGCTGGGTGGTGGGTCGAGGGAGGAAAGGGAAGACAGGAAACGGGGCTGCAGGCCGGGGGCCCCAACCAAGCACCAAAATGGTGCGTCCGAAAGCCCAGGAGGGTCTTCTCGTGCCCTAACTCACCTGCAGCGCCAGATGGAATGGCGGGTGCAGGGATTGGGGCTCCATACAAGCCTAGCGAGGCTCAGCATTAGGCTGCCCAATCAGGGATCAGGGGCTGGGCTGAGAGGTGGGTCGAGGGAGGAAACGGAAGCCAGGAAACGTGGCTGCAGGCCGGGGCAGGCAGCCCCAACCAAGCACCTAAATGGTGCGTCCAGAAGCCCAGGAGGGTGTTCTCGTGCCCCAACTCACCTGCAGTGCCGGATGGAATGGCGGCTGCAGGGAGTGGGGCTCCATACGAGCCTAGCGAGGCTCAACCTTAGGCTGCCCAATCAGGGATCAGGGGCTGGGCTGGGAGGTGGGTCGTGAGAGGGAAGGGAAGCCAGGAAACAGGGCTGCAGGCCAGGGCAAGGGGCCCCAACCAAGCACCAAAATGGTGCATCAAGAAACCCAGGAGGGTCTTCTCATGCCCCAACTCACCTGCAGCGCCGGATGGAATGGCGGCTGCAGGGAGTGGGGCTCCATACCAGCCTAGCGAGGCTCAGCGTTAGGCTGCCCAATCAGGGATCAGGGGCTGGGCTGGGAGGCGGGTCGAGGGAGGGAAGGGAAGCCAGGAAACAGGGCTGCAGGCCGGGCCAGGGGGCCCCAACCAAGCACCAAAATGGTGCATCCATAAGCCCAGGAGGGTCTTCTCGTGTGCCAACTCACCTGCAGCGCCGGATGGAATGGCGGCTGCAGGGAGTAGGGCTCCATACCAGCCTAGCGAGGCTCAGCGCTTGGCTGCCCAATCAGGGATCAGGGGCTGTGCTGGGAGGCGGGTCGAGGGAGGGAAGGGAAGCCAGGAAACGGGGCGGCAGGCCGGGGCAGAGGGCCCCAACCAAGCACCAAAATGGTGGGTCCAGAAGCCCAGGAGGGACTTCTCGTGCCCCAACTCACCTGCAGCACCGGATGTAATGGAGGCTACAGGAGAGGGGCGCCATACGAGCCTAGCGAGGCTCAGAATTAGGCTGCCCAATCAGGCATCAGGGGCTGGGCTGGGAGGCGGGTTGAGGGAGGGAAGGGAAGCCAGGAAACGGGGCTGCAGGCTGGGGCAGGGGGCCCCGACCGATCACTAAAATGGTGCATCCTGAAACCCAGGAGGGTCTTCTCATGCCCCAACTCACCTGCAGCGCCGGATGGAATGGCGGCTGCAGGGAGTGGGGCTCCATACGAGCCTAGCGAGGCTCAGCATTAGGCTGCCCAATCAGGGATCAGGGGCTGGGCTGGGAGGAGGGTCGAGGGAGGGAAGGGAAGCCAGGAAACAGGGCTGCAGGCCGGGGCAGGGGGCCCCAACCAAGCACCAAAATGGTGCGTCCAGAAGCCCAGGAGGGTCTTCTTGTGTGCCAACTCACCTGCAGCACCGGATGGAATGGTGGCTGCAGGGAGTAGGGCTCCATACCAGCCTAGCGAGACTCAGCGTTTGGCTGCCCAATCAGGGATCAGGGGCTGTGCTGGGAGGCGGGTCGAGGGAGGGAAGGGAAGCCAGGAAACGGGGCTGCAGGCCGGGGCCGAGGGCCCCAACCAAGCACCAAAATGGTGGGTCCAGAAGCCCAGGAGGGCCTTCTCGTGCCCCAACTCACCTGCAGCGCCAGATGGAATGGAGGCTACAGGGAGTGGGGCTCCATACGAGCCTAGCGAGGCTCAGCGTTAGGCTGCCCAATCAGGGATCAGGGGCTGGGCTGGGAGGCGGGTCGAGGGAGGGAAGGGAAGCCAGGAAACAGGGTTGCAGGCCGGGGCAGGGGCCCCAACCAAGCACCAAAATGGTGCATCCAAAAGCCCAGGAGGGTCTTCTCATGCCCCAACTCACCTGCAGCGCCGGATGGAATGGTGGTTGCAGGGAGTGGGGCTCCATACGAGCCTAACGAGGCTCAGCATTAGGGTGCCCAATCAGCCATCAGGGGCTGTGCTGGGAGGCGGGTCGAGGGAGGGAAGGGAAGCCAGGAAACGGGGCTGCAGGCTGGGGCAGGGGGCCCCAACCTAGCACCAAAATGTTGGGTCCAGAAGCCCAGGAGGGTCTTCTCGTGCCCCAACTCACCTGCAGCACCGATGGAATGGAGGCTACAGGGAGTGGGGCTCCATACGAGCCTAGCGAGGCTCAGTGTTAGGCTACCCAATCAGGGATCAGGGGCTGGGCTGGGAGGCGGGTCGAGGGAGGGAAGGGAAGCCAGGAAACGGGGTTGCAGGCCAGGGTGGGGGGCCCCAACCAAGCACCAAAATGGTGCATCCAGAAGCCCAGGAGGGTCTTCTCATGCTCCAACTCACCTGCAGCGCCGGATGGAATGGTGGCTGCAGGGAGTGGGGCTCCATACGAGCCTAGCGAGGCTCAGCGTTAGGCTGCCCAATCAGGGATCAGGGGCTGGGCTGGGAGGCGGGTCGAGGGAGGGAATGGAAGCCAGGAAACGGGGCTGCAGGCTGGGGCATGGGTCCCCAACCAAGCACCAAAATGGTGCATCCAGAAGCCCAGTAAGGTCTTCTCGTGCCCCAACTCACCTGCAGCACCAGAAGGAATGGCGGCTACAGGGAGTGGGGCTCCATACGAGCCTAGCGAGGCTCAGCGTTAGGCTGCTCAATCAGGGATCAGGGGCTGGGCTGGTAGGCGGGTCGAGGGAGGGAAGGGAAGCGACGAAACAGGGCTGCAGGCCGGGGCGGGGGTCCCAATCAAGCACCAAAATGGTGCGTCCAGAAGCCCAGGAAGGTCTTCTCGTGCTCCAACTCACCTGCAGCGCCGGATGGAATGGCAGCTGCAGGAAGTGGCGCTCCATATGAGCCTAGTGAGGCTCAGTGTTAGGCTGCCCAATCAGGGATCAGGGGCTGGGCTTGGAGGTGGGTCGAGGGAGAGAAGGGAAGCCAGGAAACGGGGCTGCAGGCTGGGGCAGGGTGCCCCAACCAAGCACCAAAATGGGGCATCCAGAAGCCCCTTTAGTAGTTCACGGCTGGGCATACACTACACATATTGAGGGGGGTGATCCAAAACCAAATGGCCCTTTTCAGCACTTGCATATCGACTATGTCGACATGATACAAGTTACAATGGATACAGATACTTTTTGGTTGTAGTATGTCCTTTCTCTAGATGGATAGAGTCAGGTCCATGTACGCACCCAGATTCTACATGTGCAGCCAAGTTTTTGGTGCGGGAAGTGTTTCCCAGATGGGGGTGTGTGAAGTAATGAGATCGGATAATGGATCTCATTTTGTTAATGCAGTTTTCGAGCAGATCACTTCGCTGCTTGGAGTAAAACATAAGTTTTCTTCGGCTTAGCATCCGCAAGGAATTTCTGTGAAAAGCTCAACAGCCTGTTAAAGGAGAGAATAGCTAAGTTGAAGCTTACTTTGAAAAAAGGGTGGTTGCACTGCCTACCACTGACATTGTATGCATTAAGGAACCAACCAGGTTCGGACTACCATTTTACGCCACACAAGATTGTGACTGGCAGGAGAATGAGAATTCCTTTAATGCCTCCATCCCGAGTTAGAAGTGATGCTCAGCCAACATCATGAGTGTTAGGACTTGAATTGCAATACTATTTGAACTGTTTAACATCTAGTTTTTCTGTAATTTCAGGACAGTTGCAGAGACGAGGGTGTACAGCAGTACAGAACACAGAAGGAGATGCTTCAACAATCCAAACTCCCGAATTTCTATGCCCAAGAATTTACCCAGGGGACAAGATCCTGATTCGTAAACATACAAGGAAAAAGTGGGACGAGCCCCACATTCACTGTCCTTTCATTGTCGAGAACAGCACGCCATCTGCTGTCAAATTGCAGGATAGGTGAGCTTGGATCTTCCTGAGCGACATAAAGATCTACACCGGAGAAACAGGTCTGCTTACACCTCAGCGCGAAGAAGCTACAATCATCAGTGAAGAACCACAGCGTGTACAGACGAGATCCATGATGAGGAAGAAGGACGCATAACCTGTCAAGTGGAAAGAAAGAAGAACTTTTAGGTGGACTGTGGCTTAATTTGGGCATTCCCTTTTTAGCTACAAATAAAGGGTAAAAGGACATATTTGAACACTCTGTGCATCTTAGTTGCAGGGTTGAGGGAAGATCTGCATTCTTGAAAGCCACAGTAGGTTATTAACTTTGGACTGAGGCATGCTTAAAGCCTTGATAAGAAAAGTGAAAAAGGTTATTAACTTTGGATTGAGGCACATTTAAGCCTTAATAAAGTTAAGGATATGCCAAACTTTGATTGTGGATACAGCAATTGGAAAATAATACAGTATCCAGACTCGTTCCACACAGAGCTTTGGTTCGGAGTTACTCATGGTGTTACCCAGTGATGACCTTTCTAGGCACATACTTACTTACTTTGAGTTGGTATTGCGCACTTATCCGTGACTGGTGGGGAGAACTAGTCACATACCAGATTTTCTTGCCAATACTGACAACGAAAAAATTGTTAGATGACTGCTTATAATCATCACTGAAGAGTTTTTGAAATTGCCTGAGTTCAGTGAAGGGAACACAAATGCCCCTATCACCCGACGCAGCATATAGACTGGTCAGTGTGGTGTTCTTTCGTCTAATTGAAGACTACCCGCATCTCGTTGGAAGGCACACTGATGTGATGTCATTTATAAGGGACCCAGGAAATGCTACACATTTGAACGTGATCCTGGAAGACATAATAATCCAGCTGGCGATCCATTCTGAAAGAAACCACAGAGCTGTATAGAAACATTTCCTCCGAGGGACAGATCAAGAAAGTGATAACACTTAAAACTTTGTTGATGCTACAGGGAAGCTACAATGTCATCTGGTCTGAAACAGATTCGAGGTATGAATTGGGAACTAGTTAATGAAGCAGAGTTCATCGCAGCTCACAGAAATCATCTTTTTTCACGATAAAAGCATATTTGCACCACGATTGGTGGGGAAAAAATTGGTTCCAGAAAGCAACTAAGCTGATCAAGGACAAATGCTGTAAAAGACGACAAAGATTCCAGAAACAAATCTAAAATGCAGTGCCAGTAAAAATATTTTTCCTTCCGTAGCATCAAATGATCGAGATGGGGAACCAGAGCAGCAATTTCGTGCTGCCCCAAGAGGACCGATGGTCATACTGCCCTAGAAGCAGGTGCTGTCGACTCACCTACCATTGCATTGTTTACACATGTATTGTATTCATACTAATACTGCTTTCAGTGAACGTTAGAACAATGTCTATATAGGAGCAAATGAAGCTAGAGTTCCTATATACGTATCTGAGCAGAAGGAAAAAGTAAATGTTGTAACTACAAAACAACCCAGGCCATTTGTAGTCATTCCCGTCTCTAGAAAAAATTGACAGATACCTGAGATTGAAATGGATGTTATTAGCAATACATCACAAAAGTACTTGCTTCAAACACTACTTTTGAATGCCGAAGACAGGTCGACAAAACAAGCAAAATAAGGGATTGACAAAGGTTGGGCCCGCACAGATAATGCATGCAGACACACCTGATCCAGTGACAAGAAGCCCAAGCACATGTCCCACAAGACAACCACGTGCAGAGATGATAGCAGAATCAATATGGCGGTTTATAGCCATTGCCAGAAAGAGACAGAGGGATAAAGAAAGACTTGCTGAACTTTCTTCTACTCAGGAAACCCGAAGGGATGTTCCTGCAAATCAACCAGCCAGAAGAAGCTATACTGATGTGTTCAGAGATGTGGTTATAGCAAACTACAAAAAGACTTTGAGAGCTAAAAGTAGCACCCAAGAAAACAATTATGAACTGAATGATTATCTAAACAGCACAGCACACTTGGGAAACAACATATGGTACCAACACATGAAAGAAGTTGAAAGAAGGACGTCAGAAGAAGACTGCTTTGTATGTGCACTCCTGCCATACAGCATGTGTAAGTCAAACATCTTCATAGCAATTGAAATTGATGTCCAGACAGCGCATTGCCTGTAGCACATAGCACTTTGTAAGACAAGAGGTCAATTTATGGGAAGCGATGCTTCCCTTAAATGGCCAACTGAAAAGACAGACCCAGATGAAGATGACTACATACAAGTTATAAAGACAAGAAACAGTGCCCAGATGAGAAATCACCTGATCAGATATGAAAAACCAGGAGTAAAAGGAGCTGGTATTAGATGGGAAGTGAACAAAAAACTTGATGTCAAAGGAAAAACTACAGAAGAAGCTTGCAGATGGAAGAACAGAGGACAAATGCAGATTTGGGGAACAGTACTATCACCAGACGGATGGGAAAAAGGAGTGGTGATCTGCAGAGCATGGATGATCATTGGATACCATAAAGAAACAATTGAGAATGCACAAATGTTATGCAAGCCACTATGGCCAAGACTTACTAAACTACTGACATAGGTCGAAGACAGGGGAGGACCATTGCAGATAGTACCATTAGAACGTTCTAAGTTTTGCTTTAGGAACAATGGTACAAGAACAATGGGAGAAAATCAGAACTGTAGACGAATATTCAATGCACCAGGAATGGTGCATGGAACAGCAGTAATAATCTATCATTATTGGGCTTGGGGATCAAAAGCCTACATCAGACTGCCTAAAGACTGGGGAGCAATTTGTACAATAGTGAATGTATATGTCCCTGCATTGGTGATTCCTAAAGGTGACCTGAACATGGACAGTTTTCCAAAATTAGATGCTCATCTAAGGAGGAGGATATCTGTGGAGCTGATAAGTCGAACAAAGAGAGAGAATTATTTATCTGCTAAATCAATAGAAGCCTTTTATGCCATTCCATATGAACACAGGCTGTTCAGCTAGACCTCATCAGTGTTCACAATGATCGTTATGCCAAGAATCCAGGTTGGAGCAAATACCAAGTGGTTACAAATCACCAGATGGGAATTACTACAGACAATTAACACAACTATAAAAGGATTCAATGCAATCAGAGAAGAACTGAGAGCTGTAAGACTCTTGGCTCTCCAGAACAGATATGTTCTAGATATGATTACAGCCATGGATGGAGGTGTTTGTGCCGACATTGGAGAATCATGTTGCATATTTATACCTTCTCATGATGACGAAAATGTAACTTTAACAGAGGCTATAAACATGTTGACAAAACTTCATGGTCAGATGATAGAAGAAGTAGAAGATATTGCTGATGACATCTGGTTTGGAAATCTCTTCTCATGGGTTCCACAATGGATGGCAGATATGTTCAAATTTCTTGGAGCGTTGCTTTTATTAGTGATGCTTTGATTCTGTGTGATTAAGATAATAATCTTGCAGTGTAAGAAGACAGCAAAGAAAGCCATAGGGATGAAGATCATGATCGATGTTCAAAGACTTGACTGATGAAGAGATCAGAGATTTTGTGAAGTCTAGCATCCATGCACCCGAGGGAACGAAGTTCCTGTATCCAAAGGACCACAGGAAGTATGTGGGAAGATGGATCGACTGCAGTCCAAGTGGATAGTGCACACTCATGACATGGAACCAAGATGAGCATGTGAAGTCAGCTGGATGCCTGAAAGGAGTCATAAAAATATGGATCCCTAAGAGGCATTTTTCAGACTAGGATGTCTGGATATGGAAGATGTGATGGTGGTTGATAAATCGCCCAGAGGGAAGAGTGTAGAGGAGGAGCCAAATACCCCTACTCCACCTACCCCGCCTACATTACCTGAGAAGCATGAACCAAAGTATGTGACATATACTACAGCAATCAGAAGGCAAGAGAAAGAGCAACAACTCTGTGCAGTACCCATAAGAATGCCTACACCTAAGAGAATATGGGAAGTAAAGTATTCATTAAGGAAGTCATACCTACATCCAAGACATTAGCCCTCATTACGAGTTCGGCCGGTAGCCATGCCGCTATTGGCGGCATGGCTGCCGCCGAAATCGCATCCGTGTCTGAGTCCTCTGAATGAGGATTTACCGGGCCATTCCGAGTTCGGCTGGCCCGGTAATTCCTCCGTCAAGGACCCGGACACAGTCCTTCCCCATTCCCATTTCAGCCCCCATAGGGCTGAATGGGAATGGGAGAGGGAGCAAACAACAGGCCATAACGAGATGGCCTGTTGTTTTCTCCCTCTTCCCCTCGCGGGACCCGGTAAGCAAGCCTGGTTTTCCCAGGTGTGCTTAACGTGTCCCGCGAGGGGACCTCGTAATGTGGCGGAACGGGTTGAACGGCGCCGTCACCTTTTACGGCACCGTTTAACCAGTTCCGCCAGGGTCGTAATGAGGCCCATTACGATGGTCATTTGAATGCGATTCCTGATGAAACAAAGAAACTGAATGACCAGGATGAATGGTGACGTCATAAGAAACTGAATCGATTCCATAGATAGAAGATAATCAGACCTGAGAGGCAGACAATTTATGACGAATGACAAAGTACTAAGGATAAGTGACCTTTTGGGATCAAGAATAAGAACCTTATGCCACAAACCTGATGAAGAAACTAGTTAGTTTAAAGGTGTACAGATGCAATGAAATGCACGCAGCAAAGCAATCATGAAGCTAGCCAAATGCTTATAGTAAATAGATCACGGCAAGTGCCAGCATATGGGATACATTACTCACCGTAATCGTATTTCTGATGCTTGTATCTGCTTAGATTCACATGCTGTGCATAGGCCGACATCTAGTGGAAGCTGCGGAGTATTACAGTTTGTTTTTCGAAGTCGAAAAATGGGCGTCGACACAGGGCGTGCCAGTAATACTATCCCTAGTGTGACGTCCCCTGTACCCATGATCCCTCACGCGTCTAGGATCCCCAGATTGTGTTTTTCCTGACATGAGGTAGCATGAGGAGTAGCGTGAGTACAGATAGTCCAAGCAGATAGACAGAAAGGTAAGACTACAAGCAACCATGCGCCTTCTCTCGGAGGGGAGGAAGGGTGGGTCGCATGTGAATCTAAGCAGATACAAGCATCAGAAATACGATTACGGTGAGTAATGTATCCCTTCTGAGGCTTGTGGAATCTGCTTAGATCACATGCTGTGCATAGATTAGCGAGCAGTACCAGAAGAAGGAGGTGGGATGTGAGAAGGGTCATGAGCAAACAGGTGTCTTAGAACCGCTTGTCCCACTTGTGTATCTGCCTTGGAATGAGTGTCAATGCAGTAATGCTGAGTAAAAGTGTGAATAGAGCTCCAAGTAGCTGCTTTGCAAATGGTGTCAAGGGGAACATTTGCAATGAAAGCCAGAGTGGCCCCAATGCCTCTGGTAGAGTGGGCCCTTGGCGTAAAAGGCAGAGTTTTTTCAGAAAGAGAGTAACACAGCTGTATACAGTTGATAATCCACTTTGAGATAGCGCCCTTAGAGACGCGATCCCCCTCTCTGCCTGTAGCTACGGAGACAAACAGTTGATCTGTTTTCCTTAGCGGTCTGGTTTTATTTACATAGTATAAGACCGCCCTACGCACATCTAGGGTGTGTAGTTTCACCTCAGCTGAGCTTTGTGGGTTTTGGAAGAAAGCCGGAAGCTCGATGGACTGGTTTACATGGAACTTGGATATGAATTTTGGTGAGAATCTAGGGTGTGTGCGTAAAACCAGTTTGTCCTTGTGGATAGTAAAGAAAGGATCTTGCACTGACAGAGCCTGAATTTCACTGACCCTTCTTATGGAGGTAATGGCTACTAAGAAGGCCGTTTTATAAGTCAGGTGTTTGAGACTACTTTTATGCATGGGTTCGAAGGGGGGCCCCATGAGCTTAGATAGCACCACATTGAGATCCCATCCTGGCGGTGGGTTCGAGATAGGAGGGTGAAGTCTCTTTACTCCTTCCATGAAGGCTTTAACCACTGGTACTTTCCACCACGAAACCTTGTTATGGGATGTGGTGTAGGCTGAGAGGGCTGCCAGGTGTACTTTCAGAGAGTTAAAAACCAACCCTGCATCCAGCAGGTGGAGCATGTATGTTACAACGTTGGAAGGAGTGCAATCAACCGGGTTGATTTGTTTACTCTGGCACCAGATAACGAATCTTTTCCACTTGTCAAAGTAACAGTGCCTTGTATTTGGTTTCCTGGACTCTTTTAGAATGTCCATACACCTCTGTGGTAATTTGAGATGTCCAAACTCTATGACTTCAGGAGCCATGCTGCTAGGTTCATAGAGTTGGGTTCCTGATGCACTGTTTGACCTTGTTGCTGGGACAGAAGGTTGTACCAGGCTGGGAGTCTGATGGGCTCGCATACCGCCATCCTGCGTAGGTGTGGAAACCATGGTTGTCTCGCCCACATGGGAGCAACTAGGATGAGCGTCATCGATTCCTTGTTCATCTTGTACACCACCTTCCTGATGAGAGGAGTTGGTGGGAAAGCGTACGCAAACATCCCTGACCAGTTCATCCACAGGGCATTCCCCTGGGAGTCCGGTTGTGGGAACCTGGATGCAAATCCTGGGCATTGTTTGTTTTCGCTTGTGGCGAATAGGTCTATAGTGGGGAAACCCCACTGAGAGAAGAGATCTTCTACTACGTCTTTGTGAAGGACCCATTCGTGTTCTTCTGGGAGGGAGTCTCTGCTTAGAGCATCCGCTAGGGAATTGAGCTCCCCTGGAACATGTTGCGATGACAGGAAGATGTTCCGTCTGAGTGCCCATATCCATATTTTCTGGGCAAGCTTGGACAGATTTGGCGAACGAGTCCCTCCTTGCTTGTTCAGATAGAACATGGCTGTCGTGCTGTCCGTCCTGATCTGCACCGACAAGTTTAGTAGATGGGGCTCGAACGCCTGCAGCGCTCGGAATACTGCCAGAAGCTCTAGCAGATTGATGTGGTTCTTGGCTACTGAGTGAGACCAGAGACCCTGAGCTGTGTGGTGGAGATGGTGAGCTCCCCACCCCGTCAGGCATGCATCTGTAGTCACCACTGCCTGTACTTCGGGATCGTAAAAGGGTTTCCCCTTTGCGAGATTCTCTCTTGTCCACCAGTGTAGGTTCTGTACGAGTGTTGGCGAAACGACCACTAGATCGTCCCACTGACCACTTGCCTGAGACCACTGTTTCGCCAACCATTCCTGCATGGGACGCATGCGCAGACGCGCGTGGGGGACCAGGTAAATGCATGACGCCATCATGCCGAGTAACCGCATAGCTTTGCGTACTGTTATCTGTTGACCTGACTGATAATGCGGAATTTGCAGAAGTATGTTCCGAATTCTTTCTTCCGAAGGGAAGGTCAATCCTTTCTGAGTATCTAGGATAGCTCCTAGAAACTGTTTTGAGGTGCTTGGCACCAGACTTGACTTTTTCTCGTTGATGGAGAAGCCTAATTCGTGGAGGAGGTCGATGGTCCTCTGAATGTTTGACCTGCAGATTCCTGGGGTTTCCCCCGTTATGAGCCAGTCGTCCAGATAAGGGTACACTGGGATTGCCTCCCTGCGTAGGTGTGCAGCTGCCACCGCCAGTACCTTGGTGAATACCCTTGGTGCAGAAGCTATCCCGAAGGGCAGTACCTTGAATTGGTAGTGGCGACTGTCCACCTTGAAGCGCAAGTATTTTCTGTGCGCCGGGAGCATGGAAATATGAAAATAGGCATCTTTCATATCCAAGGTTGCCATGTAATCCCCCTTTTTTAGGAGTGGGATTACCTCTTGTAGTGTGGTCATACGGAATTTTTGGGGCTTGACATACTTGTTGGCAGGCCGTAAGTCCAAAACTGGGCGCATTGTTAAATCTTTCTTTGGCACAAGGAAGTAAGTTGAATAGATACCCTTGTTTACCTGGTGTCCCGGGACGAGTTCTATCGCGTCCTTTTCTAGCAGAATGGCGATCTCCTCGAGGAGGATCTTCTGATGTTGTAAAGAGTGGACTTTTTGTCTTGGAGGGTGGTTTAGGGGACGTTGCAGTAGTTCTATGCAGTACCCATTGGATACTGTTGACAGCACCCATCTGTCGGATGTTATCCCTTCCCATGCCTGGGTGAAACTTGATATTCGTCCCCCTACTGGGGTTGCATGGGAAGGGACCCTGAACTGAGCGTCACTGCTTTGGTGGAGGCGTGCCTCCTCCTTTACTGGGGCTGCCTCTGCCTCTACCACGTCCTCTTTTACTACCCCTACCATACGCCTGGGTAGACTGTTGTGAGCTGGTGTTCCACTGTGTACCCTGGGTGTGGGAGTAGCTATTTCCTCTATTGGAATTTTGGCCGCGGGGGCGACGAAAATTGCCATTCCCTCTTTGGTTAGGTGGTTTGGTAGTTAACTGGCCAAGGGATTTGAGGGTGTCGAATTCTTCCTTAGCGTTTTTTAGAGCGTCCTCGACTGCCTTCCCAAACAGGAGATCACTTTCCACTGGTTTGTCTAAGAGCGCAGCTTGTGTTTCTGCTTTGAATCCCGACTGCCTCAACCAAGCATGCCTTTTGATGACAGTCCCCTCTGCTATAAGTCTACCCGCATTGTCAGCGGCGTCCAGAGTTGCTTTTACAGTGCAGCCTGACACGTTCCTTCCTTCCGCACAAATGCGAGCTAGCTGGCTTTTAAGGGGTTCGGGAGCAGAGTCTATTAGTGCTGCCACTTCTTCCCACTGGTGACAGTTGTAGCTAGCCAACAGTGTGGTGGAATTCGCGATTCTGGCTTGGTAGGCTGCCGTGGAAGCTACTTTCCTGCCAAAACCATAAAGTTTTTTACTTTCTTTGTCGGGGGGAGCCTCAGAGGAAGATAATGGTGTACCAGCTCTTTTGCGGGTGTTGGTTACTACTAGAGAGTCTGGCTTAAGTTGACCTCTAATATATAGGGGGTCCGACTGGGCTGCTTTAAACAGCTTCTCCACTCTCGGATTTACAGGTCTTGTCAGGTTTGGGTTGACAAGGGATGGTGCTATTCTGCGTTGAACAGATTTTAGGATGGGAATGGTCTGGGCTACTGGCTTCCTTTCCCCTATTAGTTCTTCCGCAAAGTCCCTTTCTTCCTGGACACCTTGTGTGTCTATGTGGAAGTGGTTAGCTGCCCGAAAGAGCAGTTCATTCAGGAGGGGCTGATTATCTATTGGGGAGTCAGACACTGGGGCTTCCCTTTCGACTGGTGAGTCCATTCTGAAAATATCTGGGCTATTTTCTGGCTCATCCTCGTCTTCGTCTTCGCCGTAATAATCTGATCCTGCAGGATCTTCTGGCGTGTCAATTTCCTGACCTTCTATCAGGGAAGAGTTTCCTTGGTCTGTAGGGAAGAGGTAAGAATAGGGTTGGACCTCGATGGGGTCTAAAGGCCTAAATGGTGTCTCGACCCGGGGTCTTTTATTTGAGGGGATAGGGTCCTTTGACCCTGAGGGAGAATCTTCCTGAGGGTTTAAAGCTAGGAGTTGTTCAGGGTGTCTTTCGAAAAAATTCGCCAAGGAAGACATCCTTGACATTACTCTGTCAATGTCCTCGCATGACCAGAGTTTTGAGCTTGGGGTGACCTTGCTGGGACTTTCTATGGATTGGCCCTGAGAAGACTTGGTCAGTTCTTTTGTAGTGGAGGACTGCAAGGGTTGTTTCCTTTGCTGTTTACCCCCTTCCCCGTGGGTGGAAGTGTGTTTCCCCTTTCCCTTATCTTTCGACGCCTGGCGTCGAGGATCGGAGGTGGAATCCCTGTCTTTCGAACTAGCCTTCGAAACTGGCCCCTCTTTACTCCCAAGTGATGTACCCTTTTCCTGGGGTGCAGGCTGGGGGTGGAAGTCGTGTTCGTCTCCGGACGATTGATCTTCCGGGATATTAATGGTCGAGGCACTCTGTGCAAGTGTGGAGGCTTGCCTGACGTCGTGCGGCGACCTCGACCGGGACCGCCCAGAGGACGTCCTTTCGGACCGCTCCTTCTGTGCCTCTTTCCGAGGTTTCGACGATGTCGAATCTCGGGTGGATTTTTTGTGTTTAGCGTGTGTATGTGTAACGCTTTTGTCGCCGGGGGACTTCCCCATAGTCGCCGGGACGGACGACCTTCCGAGGCCGGGGACGTGCGTTCGGCTGTCCTTCGACGCCTTGGTGCCCTCGCCGTCCGAAAGTTCGGCGTCGCTGCCGTCGCTGAAGGTACCCTCCGCCTCCATAGCTGCTAGCTTGGCGTGGTGGGCCCAACGCTTGGTGGAGCGGCCCTTAAGAGTTTTGGCCTTAAACCTACTACAGGCCCTGCAACCCGTCTCGGGGTGGTCTCTGGGTAGGCAAAGGTTGCACGTAGCGTGCTTATCTACCCAAGGGTATTTCTTATTACACTTGGGGCAAAACTGAAAGGGCGTACCCTCCATACGCGCCTGTGGGCAGCGGGCAAGTGTGTGTAGGTAATAAGGTGTCGAGTGTGGAAGTGTACCACCCCCACTCTCCCTACTTGTAGGGCCGAGGCCAGCGGCCCAGGCCCGAGCCGAGGCGGAAGCCTCAAGGCCCAATCCGTCGGGTATTCGACGTTGATCTCCTCCCCGGTTCGGTGTCGAGATGTTGATCGACGAAAGGTTGGCCAAACGGGGCAAATTAGAATTAGTTTAGAGTGAAAATATGGCAAAGCCAGGGAACTCCGATGAAGTGCTTCCGACCAGAATGGCGGAAAAAAACAATCTGGGGATCCTAGACGCGTGAGGGATCATGGGTACAGGGGACGTCACCCTAGGGATAGTATTACTGGCACGCCCTGTGTCGACGCCCATTTTTCGACTTCGAAAAACAAACTGTAATACTCCGCAGCTTCCACTAGATGTCGGCCTATGCACAGCATGTGATCTAAGCAGATTCCACAAGCCTCAGAAACATATATACCTCATAGATACATATGGATTAATTAAAGAATGAAGGTTCCACTACGTATAAAGCAGTCTTGAGCAAAAAGGAAGGCCTCGAATTCAGTGTCGCAGTTACAAAAGCAATTGAATTAAACAGAATACATTTCAGCTAAGGAGTTGGATGAGCCAAAGAGCCAAGGTCTTATCAGAACTAAAATTGGCTGACATTAGATACAATTAACGTGAAAGAACAGAAGCTCCTTTTCAAGAAGGTCAAGTATAAACAAAGACGTCAGATGACTATTGAAAAATACAGTTAAATACACGAAGAAGGCTCAATTCATGGTGTCCAGTCACGTGATGGAAGAAAGTTGGACGCATGAGGAGATCACACCTATGCATGGAAGTCAGACAGTACCAATACTCCTTAACAAATCCCAGAGAACAGTACAAACTCAAGGCCAACTTCAGATACTAATTGACACTGAAACGTTGAGGTGATGATGGAGTGTCCTTTTAATTGGTGGGAAGCTGGTATCGAGACAAGCTCACCCTCACCTGGTTGTTCAGTCTGCATGCTGCTCATGTAGGCGGAATGTTATTGACAGGGGTTAGTAGCCAGCCAATTGTAGAGGACCGCATAGTTGGGGGGCCCTATAATTGTGTAGCCAATGGGACATCGTACATTTAGTGTTGTTCATAGTGGCCATTTTGAAGGGAGGGATTAGTTGTTCCACCTGTTGTTGATTATCCAATTATTTCTCTCTGTTACTCTATACAGATATTACCCCTATATCTAGTAGTTCACTTAGAGCCAATCCCGCTTCCCGATAGGTTTTAGAAACTTGCCACGTAGGATGACGTTGGTAATGACACAGATCTATATGTCAGTAGTGACATATTTGGTCTATAAAAAAGATGTTTTTTCTTAAATGAGTTGAGAGTTGAGTATCGAGTGATTGCTGATGTTTGTTGTATTCCTTGTTTTACTTACTTACATTAAAACAGACTAACTTTTTGCCAAGCTATTTGTGTCGTCTGAATTATTGATGTTTGATTAAAATCTGCATCCCCAACCATCTCAAGGGTATTGCTACTTATCTTAATGGGCTGGAAGTCTCCAGTCCGAGCAGTGTAGATTAGGACTAAACTAAAGGGGGTGTGTACATCTTGTTTGCAGATGTTCGGTAAAGAGAGTATTGAGTATGATGGGCTGGTAGAAAGGAAAAGGTACGGGGCTCTAGCCTTCTTTGAGAGCCTGTCAACTCAAGGAATGGCAAAGAAGAGAAAGTAGGTGGGACAGAGAATTGCTGGGATGGGAGGGAACTGCCGCAGGTTTACAAACGTGAGAAGTGCGGCAGGACCCTGTAATTCCCCTTCGCCGGGTGCCAGTAAAAATTAGTCCCCATTCCCATTTGAGTCCAATAGGACTGAATGGGAATGGGGAGGCCGGTAGAACCGGCACCGTTAATAATGGTGGTGGTGCTATGGTGTAGGTCTGCTCTGCCAGGGAGGTTAGACCTGCCGGACTGAAAGGCACCCGCGAGCAGACATCGTAGTTTGCCGGTCCGGTAACAAAGGTACCAGCAAGCTTGGTAAAGAGGTGAAGTAAAGAAAGAAAGAATCAGCAAAGATATTAGTCACACAAACTACCTGGGAGTTTCATAAACGTCTGTTAAAACCTGTAAAGGCGCAAGGTGATAATACAATGAGATCCGTTGGAGTTGCTCTCAATAAATGATTGTGTTGTGATTGAAAATGCAGGGGAAAAAAAAACATTGTACAGAATGTGGTCACATGATCACTATCACTTAGTAAGATCAGGGCTTGAACCGCCCATTGACAACTTCCAGAATGTATTAATTTAAAGATTGGTCAAAGTGATCAACAGTACACAGGTGGTACACTGTTACTGTGGAAAGGAAGACAAGGAAGCAAGAAGACGACCAGGCACTCCCAAGACTCGAACGTTTTGGAGAAGTGAGTTTTTAGTCCTTTCCCGCATTACATGATGCCATTCTCAAGAGGAAAAGTTAACGGTGGTCAGTTCCATAGGGGTGATTGAAAGGTTCTCATTCCAAAACATGTGTACCTTGAAGATTGAGATGCAACTGTTTTCTGAAAGACCAACCCAAGAATTCTTATCAAGGCAGGAATGACTAGTTATTGCAAAAAAGCTGGAGCAATGACCACGTCAATCTCAAAGCAAAGTGTTTTCAATTAATTCCCCAAGTAGTTTTGGAGTGGTGTGGATGTTGTCACTCATTTCAAGATGAAGGATGAGCTTTAACCTTAAGCATGTGGCCCTTTGATGTTTGTCCCAAGTTGTATCCTGGAGCTGATGTATTTTATGTTGCAGTATTCTAGGTTAGATAACATTAATAAGGGGACAACGGTGACTTTGCAGTTGCAGTGAGAGGAGACCAGTGTGGGTGGTGAGGATGAAAAAGTGATCTTTGTGATGCTGTTGAATTAGAGCTTAAAAGAAAGCTTAGTGTAGAGGATACATCCTAGTTTGAGAATAAAATGGGATGAAGAAATTGGAGTACTTAATAATGAAGGCCAATGAACATGAAGCATGTTGGCGCCTCTGGCTCTAAATTACATGATCTCCTATTTGAAGACTTTGGGGGTCATTCCGAGTTTGGAGGTAGCCATGGTGCTTTTAGCACCATGGCTTCCTCCAAAATCAGTCCAGGTCCGTGTTCCTTGGATGGGGACTTACCGGGTCATTCCAACCTTGGAGGACCTAGTAAATTCCCATTCAAAAAACCAATCCCCATTCCCATTTGAGCCCCCATAGGGCTCACTGGGAATGGGGAGGGAGCTAATAACGGGCCTGCTAAAAGCGGGCCCGTTATTAGCTCCCTGGTTCCTTAGCGGCTCCCGCTAAGGGCGGCTGGTAAAACCAGCCACCCTTAGAGGGACCCGCTAAGGGACCTCGGAATGCGGCGGTAAGGGGTTAACGGCACCAGCATCCTTACTGGTGCCGTTAACCCCTTACCGCCAGGATCAGAATGACCCCCATTGAGTTGGAGCCTATTTAATCACTCAATTGTTTGGCGGACCTGAGCGAGCCAATCTGTAATGTGACAACGACTTCCAATCTCATGGAATATCCAGATGAAGATGTATTTGTCATCAGCATGCATGTAGAAACTGGCATATCCAAAGAAAACAGTAGAGGGGAGGGGTCCCTTTGCTCGTTAAATAGGCTGGGAGAGAGGTACTCTACGCGTAACTTCTGTCAGATTGTAGACCGTGGATCCCAGTTCCACCTGTGGTGCATGAGTAGACAAGAAGGTTTTTCTAGAAGGCAGAGGAGGTTGGTGGTCCTCTTGGAAGGTCAAAGAGGATCAGAGCACATGTGTGACCTTGGCCTCTGGAAATAAGACATTCTTCCCTAATATTCACATTCGTGATCCATTCATGCACAGATGACTGCTTACTGTGCTCCTGTCCAATTCATAGGGACCTAGCACGTCATGTGCACATTAGCCTGGCAGTATTCCTAGACCACCACAACAAGCACCTCAGCTTCGCAAAACTCTATGTCAACATCTACACACTACCATAGACCCTAAGGCCCTTTATTGGTCGATATCACCCCCCAAACTAAGGCCATGCAAATATGATTTTAAGCAAAGGCTCAGAATAAAGTGATGATTTGAAATGATATGATATGATAAAATAGGTTATTTATAACGCGTTTAATACCCAGTGGTTTCTAAGCGCAGACCCAGGGATCGAACTTGTGTTGCTCCATGTTGTCTTGCTTGCAAGGCGAGCACGTTGCCCTTGAGCGATCCTCTCGAATTTTGAGTATCACTTAACTTCGTCAGCCAATACGTCACAGTGTCGTGTGTGTAAATGGTAGAGGTCGGTACCGAGTTCGCCATAAGAACATTTCATTCATTAAAACATACCATCAAACACACATTATGTGATTACAAATGATAATGCCTTCATCACATAATGCTGTGATATTTCCGCAGACCCCGGGCCCCTTCCTCGGGCAGTTATCGTGACATTGAGCATTTAAAAGAAGATTCGCCTGAAGTGGTCACAGTGTGAAAAAAAGGCTTGCTTTAGTTTGTAAAAATTCTGTCGGTGTTATATGATATCGCACAGGAAATATGGAAATTCCTGAACAATATGACTGCTTTGAACATAATAAGTGCAGTCCGCAAGGAAAGTTTTTCAAGGTAATAGCCAGTAAATTGCGTTTTTGCTCGGTTTGATGTTCAAGGAAAATATTATGAGAAGTTGTTTCGAAGGTCCACCCGTGCCAATGAAACTAAAAGACTGCTGGATTTATTTGAATGCACCATATTTTATTACCCATCTGGGACAGTGCAGCACCACTCGCCCTTGTGCTAGGCACCGACTGGTGTGTTCTTTCTCCTTTGCCACTTCATTATTTCCTTACCTGTGCAACCAACATGCACGTGGACGCTGGTCTTCTGTTCAGTGCACTTGCCTCCCCCTACTGCATCAACGGCACGCAGCAGGGGCCGTGTAACATATCTTGAAAAGATCTGGCTTGATCCATCCTATAGCATGGGGTCTGAAACCTTTCGCTCTCCAGATGTTTTGGACTATTTATTGGATATTGGTAAAGCGCCTCTACAAGAAATTGTGTTTCAAGGTGCCACAAGGCAAAAAGTGGGGGGTTGGGGGGGCGGACAAGGGAGATAGATAACAATAACAGTGCTATTTGGCCTTGTGACATTCAGATAGTGCAAGTACAGTAACAAGAAGTGCGAGGGCGAGGGGGCTTTAGGGTGTGGGGTGCCAAACTGCGCAAATGTGAAGAGCTAGGGTGAGAAGCATGGCAAAGAGGAGAGAGTGCAAGTGAAAGAAAGGGTGGAGGGGGGAGAGGGCCACAGGGGCTAGGCGAGTGCTAAGGGGTGGCTAGGTGGGCAAGTGCCAGGGAATGCATGGGATGAGGGTACACATGCTAAGTGCGAGAAAGGGGGAGGACTGGGTTGGGGGGGCTGGTGCCCTGTAGAACTCTGAAGGAACCAAGCAGCCAGTCACTGCAGCAGACAGGGGCACAAGAAGGGGAGGGGGAGAGGGAAAGAAGAAGAGAAAAGGAGGGCTTGAGGAGCTTCCGGTACTCAAGGAGAATCGGCTCAAGCCTAAGAAAGGCAGGGAGACCATTCCAGAGGGAGGCTCCTGCCGAGGAGTGAGATCTACCCCCCACTCTCTGCTTAGAGCAGCGTCTCATCTGCAGAGAGTTGGAGCTAGAAGACCAAAGGGTTCTAACAATGTGGTATTTAGTGAGAGAGAGTTGGATGTAGCCGGGTCCTAAGACCCAGAGAGCTTTGTGGATGATGCAGAGGGTCTTGAACTTGATCCTAGTAGCAACCAGGAGCCAGTGAAGAGATTTTAGGGCTGGAGAGATGCAGTCCCTGGGCTTGAGGCCAAGGATAAGTCTCAAGGTCCTATTCTGGATTAGTTGAAGGGGGTGAAGGGAGGATGAAGGAAGATTGAAGAAAAGGCTGTTACAGTAGTCCAGCCTAGAGAGGACCAGAGCTCTGGAGACATTGAGTTTCTGGGGGAAGGTGAGGAAAGAGAGAATAGCTCTGAGAAGGTGCAGCTGATAGTCGGCCTTCTTGGCCAGGTCCGTGATGTGAGGAGAGGAGAGAGAGGAGTCAAAGATGACACCAAGGTTTTTTGTCTCCCAAGAGGTTGAGGGGAGCGGAACCATAGAGGGGGGCCAGTGGGTAAGAGGGAAAGAGGGAGCAGGGGTCCCAATCAGAAGGATCTCAGTCTTACTGGCATTAAGGCAGAGATCATTAGCAGCACACCGTGCCTGAATAGCAGTCAGACAGTCAGGGATGAGAGAGGAGGAAGAGGAGGCAGTGGAGGGAAGCTTGAAGGAGGGCTGCATGTCATCTGCATAACACTGGATGTGAGGAGAGAAGGAGGAGATCAGGTGGGCCAGAGGGGCAAGTTAGATGTTGAAGAGCCACGGCAAGAGAGTAGAACCTTGTGGGACACTGTAGGTGGATAGTGTGATAGGGGAGAGAAAAAGGCCCAGTTGAACCTGGGAAGGTCGACCAGAGAGGAATGAGGTCAACCAGTCCAGCGCCAGGCCTGTGATGCCAAGGGTATCATAGAGCCGATCTGCCAGGATGCCATGATTGACCATGTTAAGGCAGAGGAAAGGTACAGAAGGATAAGAACGGATGAAGAGTTGGAATCAAGATTTGAGAGCAAGTCTTCACAGGTGTTCAGTAAAACAGTTTCCATGCCTCTGGCTGCTCTGAAGCCAGACTGGTGGTTGTGGAGGCAGCCAACATATTCAGTGTGTTGGATCAATTGGGAGATGACGAGCTTCTCCAAGAGTTTGCCAGGAAAGGGGTAATGGAGATAGGGCAGTCGTTAGCCAGGCCGGAAGGGTCAGCAGAGGGCTTTTTGAGGAGATGATGCACAAGGGAGTGCTTGAGGGGTAGCGGGAAGGAGCCAATGGCAAAGGATTGATTACCGAAATCAGGCAAGGCTTGAGCAAGGGAGGCAATGTTGTCCTTGGTAGTTCTGGAGGAGCAGGGGAGCACCTGTTTGGAGGAGACTTTCATATAGAGGACTTGTCTTGAGAACTCATCTCGTGCTATGGGTGAGAAATAGGATAGAAAGAGGGAAGGAGAAAGGGGGGCCAAGGGTGATCTGAGAGCTGGGGAGGGAGTAGAGAGGGGTGTAGAGGAGAGTGAGGACAGGACGTCCTGAGTTTTTGTTAAGAAGTGGGAGGCCAGTGAAGTACAGAGGGTCAGTGAAGGCAGGGGAGAAGTGCAGAATGGAGTAGGACTGGTGAGTTCCTTGCAGATTTTAAACCGTTTTCCCATGTTGTTAGTGGCCCCAGAAGAGCGGGTTTGGGTTATAGGCCCTCTTCTTCGAGTGGATGGAGAGTCTGTATTGTCTTTAGAGCAGGTGGCAGGCCATTCGGTCTGAGGATGTGCCTGAGGCCTGCCACTTCTGCTCAGCAACTCTGTACTTGCGTTTCAAAGAGGCTAGGTCAGAGTCATACCAGGTGTTACGCTTGGAGGCAGGCTTCATGCAGATCCTCATGACAGGGGCAAGGATGTCCAGGGTGTTGGTGATGGAGGGCTGAAAATTAGCAAGGGGAGAGTCAGTGTGGGAGTCTGTGGCAGGAGTGGGAGGGGTAAGGAAAGTGGCGGCAAATACAGCAACTGACACTCGCTTCATCAGTCGAATGATGGAGAAGAAGACAGGCAGTGCAGGTAGAGGCTTAGGCGGGTGACCTAAGAGATCTAGTTGAGAGGACAGGAGAGCATGGTCAGAACAGGAGAGAGGTGTAGTGAGAGGGTTGGAGATAGGGATGTCTGCTGAGATGAGAGCATCCAAGTTATGTCCTGCTGAGTGCGTCGGACAGGAGGGGAGAATGGTGAGGGAAAGAAAGTCACAGAGGCTGCGAAAGAGTCCAGCGGCTGAATCAGGAGAGCTGAGGTGGATATTGAAGTCTCTGAGGAGTAGAAGCTTGAAGGTGGAGGCCTGAAGAGAAGAGGTGAGGTCAGACCACTCCAGGAGAAAGAGGGAGGCCGGACCAAGGGTCCTGTAGATGGTGGAGCGAGTCAACGAGAGGGTTGGAGAGACACCAAGCCTGAATACGAGGCATTCGAAGGAAGTGTAGGTCTGAGTGGGAACGATAGAAGCAGGGACCCATTCAGTGAAGATCAACGCACTCAGCCTACAGGCCGGTTAGGCCTGGGCTTAGAGAGGATCTTGTAATACTCAGGGAGTAGAGTGTCAAAAGTAGTGACACAGCTGGCAGTAAACCACGTCTTAGTGAGAGCAAGAACATCAAGGTCAAAGTCTTCAAGAAGGAGACAGATATCAGAGGAGTGTTTAACAGCAGAGCAAGAGTTGAGGGTAGCTTAGTGGAGTTGGTTGCCAGCTTTGAAGGTCTTCAGAGGAGGGGTACAGGGAAGTGGTACGCCCGTCAATGGTGGAGAAGGGGCAAGAGGGGGGGGGCAGATGGAGGAGAGACAGGAGAATGGAGGAAATTGATGAGGGACAGAAAATGCCTATCAAGAAGGAGGAGGTTGGACTGAGAGCCCTGGGCCATGACAGTGCCATTCCGATAGACATTAATGATGCACCTAGAGTATGGGAAGCATGCTAAGAATACTTACCATCTGGTGACACCATTAATGGGCGACAAGGAGAAAGGGGAGAGGATTGAGACCATGTGGGGAGTCCATAGGTCAGTAGAGGGAACGACAAAGAGGATATCTGTGACAGTCTGCCTGGAAGAAGCATTGACATAGGTGTCAGCGATGGGCAGGTCTGGATTGGAGACCAGTAGATCATTTTTAACTTTTTCCTTCCAGGGTTCGTGAGAGAGGTAGGATAGGTGATAGAGTAGTCGTTAGAGTAAATAGGAGAGATGGAGAGCACAATGGAGGGAGAGAGCAGAGAGATGGGAAGGGGGAGAGAGAGAGACAGAGAAACTGCACAAAGCACAATGGAATTACCCGGCGTCCTAGCAGCAAAACAGTTGCAGACAAGTCAGGTGCACAAGATGTCCCAGGACGTTTAAAACAGGGTAATGCATTACACCAGCCACAAGAGGGGGAATGTCCTAAAGGTCAAGCAAGAGAGTGTAGGGATCCACAGCGCCTCTTGATGGTAGGGGAGACACAAGGTGCGCAGTAGATGATGAGGAAGTTAGATTTAGTTTCATAGGAACTGGTTATTCACTTTTGGATAGGGAAGGTTAGGCCTTTATCTAAACCCCTTTCTGTTGATAAAATGGCCAATGTTGAGAATGATACCTCCGTGTCTGGCTCTCATTTCTGGCCCCTCACATATATTCCCTCTTGGGTGAGGATTCTGCAAAGAGCTACACCTATTGCTCATGTGTAAGGCGCCCAGTTAGTGAGTGTAATCAGGGTAGAGTTGCTCTGATCCTACAGATTAGGCGTCAAAGAGACGGAAACACCCCCTCCTCCCAGGAAGTCTGACAGATTACTTCCACTCGATGGGCTTCAATGCACAAGATGTTCACATCACATGGTTGTCTCTGTCCAGGAGGTAGGTGTACTCTATTAAAATATATACTCTTGCTGTGGATGGACTTGCTGGAAGTCAGACAGGCATGGAAAGCCCCATCAGGGAGTGTTGGTAGCCCTATCAATTCCGTGTGCAGGACTCACAAGGAGTGATTCATCATCCCTAGCTAGCGATTTCCAATCATCCCTAGCCAGCATAGTCAGGCAAGTGAAGTGATCAGGGGAGTTGTAGTCCAAAACATCCGGAGGACCTTGCGTTGCAGATCTCTGTACAGTATTTGACTCAAAGATTGCAAACATTTGCAATAGACAGTCAGAAGATATGTGTAGCACCCACTTCATCATATAGGAGTTAATTGGTGGTGGGTTTGTCAGATAGCAGGTGGGAAAAGCCATGTTTTTAGGGCCTTCCTGAAGGAAAGGTGGTCCTCCAAGAGGCAGATGTTGAGAGGAAGTGAGTTCCAGTTTGTGGGAGCTAGAATGGAGAAGGAGGAACCCCCTATTCTAGTACCATTGAAGGGGGATCACAAGTGGGAATTCAGAGCTAGATGTGAGTTTTGTGTTAGGTTGGTATTGTGGGAGTTTGTTTTCGGGAAATTCAGGGCCTAAATTGTGGATGGAACTGTGGGCAAAGCACATGACTTTGAAGGTGATCCAGCAGCTGATAGGCAACCAGTGAAGCACTCTGAGAGCAGTAGAGATGTGTCCCCTAGGGGTGAGGGCAAGGAGAAGCCTGGCAGCTGAGTTTTGGACTTGTTGGAGCTTTCTGAGCTAAAAGACAGGGGCACCTAGATAGAGGGAGTTTGCGTAGTTAAGACGTGAGAAGATGATGGCCTTAATTGCTGAGATTCTCTGCGGGTAGGAGAGGTAGGGGAAGATTCATCTGAGAATGCTGAGGAGAAATTGACATGATCTGAAGATGGCATTGATCTGGTGAGAGAGATTTAGGTCAGCGCTCAAGATGTATCCAAGCTTCTTTACTGAGGGGGATACTGCAGGGGTGGACCAGGGTGGGTGGCCAGGGTCTGGGTTGGGGGACGAGTGCAATCTTGCCGCAAATCAGAATTTTGTTTTTTCCAGGGTTGAGTAGGAGGTGGTTGGCCATCATCCAGTGGTCAAGTTCGGTGTGGCAGGAGGCGAGGTCTGGGTGTGGGGAGGAATGGGCTTTGGGGATTTTTAAAATTATCTTTGTCATCGGCATAGTTATAACAGGTAAGGTTGTGAGAGCAGATTATGTCAGGGAGGAAGCTTAGGTAGCGGTTGAAAAGAAGAAGGGAAAGGGAGGGCCCTTGTTGGACTCCAAAGGGAACAGGGTCGGGGAGGAGAACAGGGGGAGGGTGTTGATTTGTGAGCGGTTGGGTAGAAATGAGGAGATTCACTTAAGGGCAGACTGTCTAATGCAGAGGGAGTGGAGTCTGTCTGAGTGCAACACATCCTTCTGCATCCGCTGTTCTTTTAAAGTCATCCCAGATAGAGCCAAGGTTGATTTCGGTACCATGAAGAGGTCTGAAACCTGACTGGCGGGAATGAGTAGGCCATAGGATTCTGTAAAGAGTATATGGGAGGATAGGTCCAGGAGACCCCCCCTCCCCGACATGCCCCACCTACATAAGGTTCGAGGCTCATCAGGGGCCCCCCTGTCACCAGGGCCCAGGTGGCGGGGTGACTTCTGATCGACACACAGGACTAATCGTGTTGTACTGTAACAGACCATGGACACCATTTTAAAAATATCAGGACTCCATTTTAGATACTGATGGCCTGAGCCCCAACGAGATGGCCTGCCTACGAGTGCTGCAGCTTGGCCCCCACTCACAGAGAGACATGCCCTTCCCCGGCGCCTCCACTCCATGGCAGATCCGCTGAAGGCCCGTTCTCACGAGCAACCAGACACGAACAAGTATCAGAACAAGCCCTGTATCATTTACCTTCCACAGTATATCACTGTCCCCGAAGTGACCTGACTCGTGGTTCAAGTCTGGAAAATAACAGAAAACCATCCTAATAGAACAGTCCTCGACCCCGCATCTAACCCCTGACATGTAAAATATATGGTGTCAACACCCTCCTTGTATGAACCCCTATCGATGTTCAACCAGACCCCAAAGCCTAACAATTCATAGAGCTGCTATATTGATTATAAACATCCGTGTTGGGGAAGGGGTAAAAGTTCACAAGTAATGGTAAAGTAAGCATGGCCTCAGCTCATGCACAATACCATGTGCCTAGAAGACTTAATGAAAAGAATTTGACACAGACCACCTAGTGCTAACTAAAGAATGCTGCTAATTACAAAGGAAGGCAGAAAAAGCATTACTGAGAGTGTATGTGTATTGCACAGTGGGACACGTTTGAATGCTTGTATAAGAATGAAAATGTACTATCACCTCTGAACATATTGCTTCTATGCTCCTGAGTACACCGCCAAACCTAATGCTACCTCATGTGTTATCCAACTATTACCGTGTGAGATTGCTAAAATGTAGTCGTCCAATGTTCAGTGATGTATGAAACACTGCCAAATTGTTGTAGTCATATATGAAATAGTACACAAATGTATAGACATTAGAAATGTGTGATCACTCTAATATTACTAACTTTATTAATCATCTCCTCGTTCCTCATAGTGTGCAGCCCAAGCACAGAGATTTGCTCACACACACACACCCAAGGCCATCTCCCCCTCCCTACTGCCAAGGCTCGCCAGGACTAGCTGGTGCGCGAGCAACACAGCCTCACCTCCCTTCATCCTGCTGGACCCGCTTCAAGTATTCACCTCCCCCATGTCCAAGACCGCCATGGTCGGGCAAATTAATTATTTACAGCATGGTCCTAAACCCCACCGCCTTAAGGGACCAGAGGTACACCCTCGCTGATCCAGTAGTCCTCCGGTTCACCCCAAGTTACTAGGCTTGGAGAGCAGATATTCAACCCTGTACTAACATATCATAAAGTAATTCTTCACTACATCTAACGAGACCAGAATGACAGGGCAGCTCACCTCATGCCCTCAGACCAGACCCCCAAGTTTATGACACCCGGTCAACAGGTCAGAAGTAACAGTGTCCTGATGTATTGGTAACGCTTCACATTATATGTATTTCTCCTGTGTCCTATTATCCCCTAGAGTAACATATTGCAGGATTTACAGGACAACTGGAATCGTCTAAACGGATGACTGTTTGTGTTTGTGGCCACAAGGGCAGAATGTTAGGGCATTCATCCATCAACGACACCGACTGCGCCTGGCCTGGCAGCCCCACCCCGAAGAGCCCAGCTGACTCATCCGCCCAACGTTGGCACCACGCTGATGTCCACCAATCATGGAGCTGCTCGTCACTACTGCACCTATAGTTAGTCGACGCCACCCAATCCCCATGACTATGTGCCCCCTATAGTGACAAAGTTTTGTAATAAATAATACTGTCTTTGCTATTGTCAGACAGAGAGCTCTCGTAGCTTGCAAAGTCCTTTGCATGCCCTATTTGATTAGATAAAGAACCTTTTACATTTACCCACACTTGGTCTTGGCCTCATTCCCTCTCGGGGTGTGTCCATTTTTGCCTCTCATTGTGGGGAGGGTAATGCCTTTTGGGGACGCTTGCTTTCAGTGGTGACCCCGAAAGCGTGATTACATTTTTTACTTTTTCATCGTCCCCTCTGGCACGAGAAATCCCGGGCATCAGTGGAGACGCACGGTGCGCCCGCTCAAGAGAGCTGCCCGCCTACGGCAACTTGTACGCTTAGACGTGCGCATGATATAGAATAAAGGGTACGGGGTCGCTGCTCCAAAAAAAACGCTCGCCGGAGCCAGGGGGCGGCCATTGAGTGTGTGGCAGCGCCGGCTGGACGGACCCAGTCCGGAGAATCTCGATTCAAGACGGGCACGTGAGTATTAAGTGCGAGTGATTGTAAAGGGTGAAGGGGAAGGGAGACAGAGTACACAAGGTCATTTGAGGGGTACTTCCAACTATTAATGCTATTTGTATTTACTTTACTTTCTCTGCATATGGCCATTAGGATAAAAAAGGATGAAATAAGAGAAGATAAAATACGGAACCTAGCTCTGCAAGGGGGTAGAAGGCGGTGCCGCGTAGTGCTATCTCAACTAGTACTGGGAAAAAGTGAAAAAGTGGAGAATAAAATAAAGGTGTCTGAAAATAGGGAGACACAGTGTATACATTAGAAACTGCTACTTTATTTTTATTTTCATTTTTTCTTTCTACTCTAGTCGGGGTATCTCAGTATTGAGCAAACGATAAAAGGTTTTAAAAAGTCTGGGGACAAATGATGATCTAGGGAAAGGGGACCTTACCAGGGAGAGAAGTACAGGGCAAGGAAAGAGGGGAGGGATAAATGTTATATGTTGTATGTTAAAAGTATGTTAAACATCTGTCCCCTGTTGCACATGTTGAGTTAACAATGTTTCAATGAGTTGTAAAGAAATGATGTGGAATTGATGACATTGCATATCTCTATGGTATGGTCATTGTAAGTGTGACCCGGTAAGATATTAAGGGAGTAATATAGTGAGCAAATGCTTTTGTGTATGCCCAAGAATAGTTTAAGGTAAGGGTCAAACACACACACACACACGCACACATTTATACTCCACAGTGTCAGATACAAACTAGTACAGGAAGATAAAAGCTGAGAATACAATATGGTGGCGGAAACACCCCTGGCCCACATCTGTAAAAATCTACCTGGTTATGCAGAACGTATAAAAAAGTACCACGATCAGTGGGTCACAGAATTAAAGGGAGAAGGACTACCCCAAGTATGACCAGAAGGGGAATCATTTGATAAAAGTGTCCTAGACAAGGTAGCCACATGCATATTCATGAATTATAAAGGAAAACAGTTTCATAATAGAAGAGAAATATTAGACTTATGGAGGCTATTTGTGGAAGTGCCTCCACTCAAAAGGAAGGAGTCAAACCTGCCCTCCACCGTTGATACTCCCTTACTCATACCTGAAGTTGGAAAGGAAGGCACAGAAACAGAGGGATCAATTGAGGTAACACGATTGTACCCCCTCCTAAACAAACCAGTGCCAGCAGAAGGGTATAGTGATCCCACATATGTGCCCACCGCAGCGCCCACAGCCACCCCACGACCAACTGCACCACCACCATATGAGTGCCCCAGACAGCGCAGACAGGTAAGCACACCTGCAGTAGATATAGAAAAGTTGACATAGGACCTAGATTACAAGGCTCTCCATGACAAGAGATGAGTTATCTAGATTAAGAAATATATGTGAGCAGACTGGAACAAGCATTGTTAGACATGAGCAAACACCTAGAGCACAGGCACTCGACAAGTCATCTTAAGAGGGATGGAAGAAAGGGGAAATAGTGTTCAGGATTCAGGAAGAGCCAACTCGAATAATAGAACTGGGGCCACAGGAGATGGAAGAATTGTGGTGCAATATTGAGGACGATGAACAGGAAAGTGGGAGGTTGAGCGTGGCGATGGGAGGAGGATCAGGTAGAGGAGAGGGAACATCTCTGGGAAGGACAATGGAAGAGGAATGGACAGGAAGGTTAAGGAATAGAATGGGAAGAATGGCACCATTAGGAAGGAAAGGATTGAAGGTGAGTACTGGCAGAACAACAAAGGCCAAACTGCAACTCCCATTGATACATAGGGGAGGTGGGAGACCAAATTGCATACCCTGGGCCCAGATGGACAAAGCCAATTTGCTAAAATCATTGCCCCCGCTATCAGGAGGGGCAAGTAAGTGGATATATGCATTTGAAAAGCATACTGCAGGAGTGCCATAAGCAGCAGGAGATGTCAAAAGTCTGCTAGTATCGGCAGTGGGTGACCAAGCACATAGAGTGTGGGCAAAGGCTGGCTTCCCGGGAGTGACACTGGATTGTGATCGCCATGATGGAGCATCTTTTAACACAGTGCGCGCTAGGGTATGGGATGCATTAAGAGAAACATTTCCAGACACACCAGATTTACAATCAGTAATGCAGTGCACAATGAACTATGGAGAGGATGCTATGTATCACATTTTTTGGGTGCAGGAGATGTGGAGAGCCGAAACGGGCACGCCCTAGTATCAGTCAACATCCTTATTTTACTTTATAATAAAGAAAGGACTCCCAAAAGAGGAACAAAAGGCACTCGACAAAATAGCAGGGATAGAAACGAAAGTGTGGCCGGAAATACAAAGCATAATAGTACACCACTGCAAAAGAATAAAAGAAAGGGAGAAAGAAATTGCCCAAAAAAGGTTGGCAGATGAGGCCAAGTTAGTACAAACGAAGCTAGTGAAGGTCGCTGCAGCTGTGGCAGCACTCCCCCACGACAGGGAGGGAGAAGAGGAGGAGGGACTGGTAGCGATACAAGGGAGGATGGCAGCAAATTGGGCAGGTAACGGGCAGCCACAGTGAAATGGACAGGAGCAATACGGAGGTCCGCAGTGGCAAGAGTGGGCCCCCCCGCGCAGGGCGAGGTGGGTACAGGGGCCGCAGAGGGGGTGGTCAAGGATACAAGGGAATTGGAGGGTATGGAGGACAAGGCCCGAGGGGGGACAGGGGAATTGTTGGAATTGTGGGAGGTGGGGACATTTCTCACGAAAATGCAGAAGCAGACCAAATAATGTGTATCAAGATGACCAACATGTGGTCATCCTCACCCGAGGAGCCCCTACGGATAAACAATGGGGGGCACAAGGGCAACCAGACCAGTGGTATGTGGAGCAGCGAAGAGAACATCCTCACAATTTACAACAGCATCCACAAAACCGCGACCACATGCAGTACACACAAGGTAACCCCTTCGCCACGACTGCTAACGGTGCATCTGCCCCGTATGGCGGATGGCGGTGGTATCAGGGAATGTCTTCAGTAATGGGGGAACATGAGACGTCCAGCATAGGACAGCACACAGGGAGCACTTGCGTGTCCTGTTCTTTCTACGACCTACAATGCAGCAGAGGAACCATTGATAGGGGCGCAGATAGGGAATAAACAGTTCATATTTATGGTGGACTCAGGAGCTGAAAAATCATGTTTACGTGAAGGACAGTTTCCGCTATCTAATCGTAAATTGGAGACGCAGGGGCTCTCTGGGGCTGTTGTCGAAGTTCCTTACACCGAAGATTTAGACGTCACCGTGGGGGGTAAGACAGTGAGGGCACCCCTACTATACTACGAACAGTCCCTGATTAACTTGCTCAGAAGGGACCTTCTCAGCAAGCTTAATATGACTATCTCCTTCACGGAGAAAGGGATAGTTTGCTCCACCCCAGGGATCTGTCCCTTGCGCGTAATGCTGGTGGTGCATGCACGAGCAACAGCACCAGAAGTGCGTGGCATACCGGTAGATCGCGATATGTTTATTCAAGGACTGAAAACATTGGCACGAGTAGTACCTGAGTTGAAAAAGCTAGAATGGCGAGTACCAGCAAAATTCATCTTGCGACCCATAGCACGCCCAGAGATTGTGCCAGTAACAGTAATGTCCCTAGATTTGCATGCAGTTCAAATATCAGCCAAAAGAATAGCTGTAATTGCAATGGATATACATGGCTCTGAGTGGCGCACAGTATTGTGCATCAATGCCGACATTGCACTGCGGGATCTGTCAGATGAAGATCTTTTCTCAGATTCTGAAAGTGACGGTGAGATAATAATGGAAATAGCAATACCCTGTGACATCATGATATAAGAGAGGCAGGTGCCAGTACAGCTGATGGCAGTGGTGGGGGCACAGCCTTCCTTTTTTGATGATGATATGAAATTAGTGCCCAGTAATCTGTGGACTACAGGCCCCCATGACGTGGGATTATTGCATGGAGTCACCCCAGTTAAAATAAAACTCAAACCTGGGGCCATTCTGCCCACGGTAAAACAGTATCCCTGTTCCCGAGAAGCAGAAGAAGGGATAAAAGAAACAATCAGTCCATTACTGGCCTAAGGAATAATAGTGCCCTCAAATTCGCCATGTAACACTTGTATCTATCCAATTAAAAAAGCAAAAGGTGGGGCATGGAGGATAATCCAAGACCTACGCCCCCTCAATGACATCATTCAAAAAGAGTTCCCTTTGGTCCCTAATACTGCATCGATATTGTGCAGCTTCCCCAAAAATGCCTCACATTTCACAGTAGTTGACTTGAAAAATGCCTTCTTCTCCATCCCATTGGCAGAGGAGTGCAGATATCTAACAGCCTTTACACTGGGGGGAAAGAGGTATGAACATTGTAGGTTACCCCAGGGGTACTTTGAGAGCCCCAGCATATTTAACCGCATCCTCCATGAAGATTTAGGAAACATGACAGCAGAGAGCACGATTATTCAATACGTAGATGATTTGCTCATCTGCGCACAGAATGAGGAAGAATGCAGGAAAGATTCTGTCACTCTCTTGACATTGTTGGCCCACAAAGGCTACAGGGTCGACAGAGGGAAACCACAGTACTGCCAACCAGAAGTGTTGTACCTGGAACAACTAATATCAAAAGATGGCAAAAAGATAATACCAGACAGGGTGGCTGCCATTACAGCAGTAAGGAGACCAAGCACACTGAAGGACATGCAAAAATGTCTAGGAATGTGTAACTACTGCCGAGCTTGGATATTAGATTACGCGGAATACACAAGACCGCTATTGCAGCCACTCAAAGAGGCTCAATGGGAAAACAGAGAAATTCAATGGTCAGCAGAAATGAGTGACTCATTTACCTCACTCAAGGAATTGATCTCAAGTGCACCAGTGCTCGCGAACCGGGATTACGAACGCGAGTTTTACCTATTCTCCCACTGCAAGGGGATCCTCATGACAGCAGTGCTGAAACAAAAAACATCCCTGGGACACAAGCCACTTGCTTACTACAGTGGCACATTAGACGCGGTGATGCAAGGACACTTCGCTTGCGAGCAATCTCTCGCAGCCGCAGTGTTCGCCATTGAAAAAAGTGCAACAATAGTGATGGGATGCTCTGTGACACTACTTGTGGGACACTCCCAATTCGCTATATTGGAAAGATCAAAAAGCACATTGACAACACAAAGAGCAACTGCTTATGAAATAATATTGTCAAGTGCAAACATAAACATAGTCCGGTGCAAAACAGTAAATCCAGCAACATTCATTACAGAACCATGTACATTAGAAGACATGCAAGAGCACGACTGTGCCACTTACAAAGGAGAGGAAGGGGAAGGCTTGGTGGTAAGTGAAAATGCCCTAAATGAAGGAGAAGTTTACTTCATAGATGGGTCAGCATCAATAAACACTGACACGGGGGAAAACATGTGGGGGTGGCAGTTGTGAGATTGGAAGAAGGTGAGTACGAAGTGTTAGTACAGCATCGCCTGCCATCCCATTACTCAGCCCAAGCAGCAGAGTTTATAGCTCTTATTGAAGCATTATGTGCAGCGAAAGGTTGCACAGTGACTATTTACACAGATTCAGTGTACATGACTACTACAGTACACAGCGGTTTGGCAAGGTGGGGACGGAGAGGGTTCCACAGAGCAGATGGATCACTAGTTCAACATGCAGAGCTCCTGAAAGAACTTATTGAAGCATTGAAAGAACCTACTATGGTAGCCATAGTGAAGTGCCAGGCCCATACGTCCAATACGGACGTCATCTCTTTGGGAAACGCTGCAGCAGACACTGCAGCCAAGGAAGCGTCCTATTTAGTGAAAGAACTAAGTGATGAGTACCTAATGCACCAACAGGTCGTGGAAGAGCTCCCGGACGGATAAAACACCATGCCCGTGTCACAAATACTGGAGTTACAAGAAGGGGCATGTGAGGCGGAAAAAGGGCTATGGGAAAAGAGAGGTTGTAGTCAATCAGCAACAGATCTTTTGTGGCGCCAGATTAACACAGGGAAGGTGGTAATGCCCCTCAAACTCTTGGAAATAGCATTCCAACAACTACACTTCCCAGCCCACAATGCTAAGCAACACATAGCAGCAGACATACAAGAGGATTGGTTTGTACCAGGCCTCCAGGAACATATATCTGTTACGCTCACCTGGACCCCACAGGGGTGTTGATCGGACCTGGACAGCTGCGGTCTCCGTCAACGTGATGCGTAGTGCAGAGATGACTGTCTGGACTGGCCCGCCTAGTCTTGTCTACTGGACCCGAAGAAGTATTTTCCTGCAAGTGGAGACAGGGATTAGCTACCTGTGGGTTTTAGTGATGGCCTCCCAACTGTTCTCGCTCTCCCCCACCAATCACCTCCGATATCCCCTTAGTAACCTCACCTTAGGTTTGTAAATGATGAGCTCTCCATCCTGCATGTCTTGCAGGGGCGCGTAGATACCAGTTACCTTACTGGTTTGAAGGCGTTGGGAGAGTTCCGGTAAGCATTGACTCTGAAGTCCCAGGCGGGATTGGTAAGTATCAAGTTCAAAGAGTTCCCTGTGCCCGATGTTCACTCTTGTCCCCTTCCTTCCTTAAGTTGCAACTCAGTTCGTGAGAAGAAGGTCTCATAGCTGCTGCTGGCATTCAGGTAAGAGTCTGTGTTACCCAACGCTGTCCGGTAACTATTGCATGCGTTAAGTGTTGTTTTTCTCCCTCTTTACAGATGCGGCATATGAAGATATGGAGAATAATACCACCGGTGGTAAATCAGGTAAGTCTATGGTGGTAAGAGGTATTTGTTGATTCCCTTGGCTCACCTTGTTATTCTTGTGCCCCTAGGTGCTGGAGTACGGCGAAGAAATGATGGAGACTGTGCCGGATCGAAAGATGCTGTGAGAACTGGTGAGTATGGCGCCGTGCTGGAGCTGGCGAAGCGACGCGTGCAGGACTGATGTACTTTCCAGGTCGGGAGATGAAATGGATCCGGAATCAGGTGAGGAATTTGAAATAAGTTTGTTTTCTAACCTTGTCCTTTTCTTCCTCTTTATTCTAGGAGCTCCGGATTCGAGGCGGGCATGGCAGAAGGCTGGATGCTGGCTGCAGGCACGTGGGCGTGGCAGAAGACTGGATGCTGGCTGCAGGCACGGTGAGAGTCACGCTGCTGGATGCAGAATAACACGAAGCATGTGCTGCTGTTCGGGCGTGGTTTAAATAGCCTCCAAAGTAGTACCAGGAAAGAAGTTCCCCAGGACCACACCCGAGTACAAAATAGTCCCTGTAGTAAAATAGTCCCATCCAGGCCTCACGTTGGCTTGGATTTATTTGCAGCATGGTCTGCATGAGGTAAGTAATGTTTATGAGCCTGGTGCCTACGGCGCCAGGACTGAACCCAGACAGCCCCTAGCTGGGGCTGCTGGGGTTTTTGTAAATGTCTGGATGCCTGCTCCCGGGGCTGATGGGCTTGATCCGGATGCCCAGGGGTAGGCATCATGACAATATCAAAACTAGCAATGGAATGCACAACATGTCAAATATACAATTCAGTAATGACGCTAAGGTCACTACGAGGAACAATACCCAAACCAGTAGGGCCCTTCAGAGAGCTGCCTATTGATTATGCAGATATGGGAGAAAGGTGTAATGGGGCACGGTATATGATAGTGGTTGTTTGTCCATTCTCCAGATGGGTTGAAGCAGGGCCGTGTGCATGACCTGATGCTAAGTGCGCTGCAAAGTTCTTAGTGAGGGAAGTATTCCCGCGCTGGGGAATTTGTGACGTGATTCGCTCAGATAATGGCACTCATTTTGTTAACGACCTGTTTAAAGAAATAACATCCCTGTTAGGAATAAAACATAAGCTATGCTCGATTTATCATCCACAAAGCAATGGCGTGGTTGAGAAGATCAAAGGCCTTCTAAAAGGTAGGCTGTCAAAATTGTGTTTTTCCCTCAAAAAGAATTGGGTTCATTGTCTGCCTCTGGCGTTATTTGAGCTGAGAAATCAGCCAAGCAAGGACCACCATTTGTCACCGCACAAAATCGTGATTGGAAGACGCATGCACACAGCACACTCACCGCTCCGCAGGCATTCAGATGCACACAAAAGTGTCACGATACTAGGAGAAGAATTTACTGACTATCTGACAAAACTCACCAGAGCAGCGCGCATGACATCAAGGCAGCTTGCATCACCATTTACTCGAGAAGAAGGGAGTAAGGCAGTAACATTTGTCGAGCAAAGCCCACAAGGGCAGTTAATGCCAGGGGATATGATAGATGTCAGGAGTTTTGTACGAAGGTGGAATGCCCCAAGATTTCATGGCCCTTATGAAGTGATATTTTGCACACCCACTGTGGTGAAAGTAAAGGGCTTGAGATATTGGATACATTTAACCGACGTACGTAAAGCATATGACAGTGTCCATGAGGAACGAGAAGAGGAAGCACAGACAACAGTAGAGACTTCACAATAAAAGGGAAAGCAAAAACGATGAATATTAAACATGGGTACAAAATAAAAGTTTTGTAACAAGAAAAATGTACATTGACGAATTTTGTTTCTGTGTTAAATGAAAGCTAACAATGAAAATATAAATAAGGTTGGACTGTAATTATAAAGTCTCTCTCTCTCTCTCTCTTTCTCTCTCTCTCTCTCTCTCTCTCTCTCTCTCTCTCTTACTATATTATGGAATGAAGATCTCAACTGTTTAAGTATGCTTAATACACTTTTATATTTTAACATATAGGAGTAACCATGGCAACGAACGGGCAGCCCACAACGAATAGCATTAGGGCAGTTAGAAATGTAAATAATGTATTCAATTTACGTAGATATTCGTATGAATGTGGCCTGTTTGTGTGTGCTGTTTTATTTTTTGCAATGATGTTTGGTCTCATTACTTACTGGTTCATTTCAGTAATCTCTATCGAGATGAATGAGGGGGAGCGGAGAATGAAACTAACATGAGAAATGGAACCTAGGTGCTTAAAGAGGGTGATTACTTAGTATGGGATGGATTCCAACTTGTATGGGAATATGGTACAGTTCCGCCCAATGCGCAGCCCTCAAATAACATCCACAGCAGCCCGAGTATAAATCCAACTTCACTCTCAAATATCTCAGAATATAATGTGTACAGTCTAAATGATCGCAACCCTTCTGTCATATCATGGCTATACGATACTACTGCCACACTGCCCTCACTAGAAGTTACCCCAACAGCAGAAACTAGACCACCCATAAAAGGAAGCGAAGAGAATGAAGAAATGGCAGAGAGGTTTCTGTCTCTATATGATGAATGGGAAAAGGGGGTGCGGGGAAAGGGGGGCCAATCTCACACATAGCCCGAGAAGCAAAGAGCTACCTTAGAAGCAGTAGGTGGAAGAGGGAGGTGGGGAGGAGAAAATATGATGAATACTCTGGCCTGGGTCTAGACACAATAGAAGACCCCAGACATCCACACCAGTCAAACAAATGGTATGCGGACATGAGTTCCACCGCAAAACAGACAACCAACGAGAGTTGCTATGTCTGTTCCCTGATCCCCCACGCCTCGGGCACACCTAAAGTTCTGTTGCCAAAAGAATTGCCTCAAGCAGATGCCCAATGTCTCCTTCATCTCACCTTGTGCAGAATTAAGAACACCTTTCAGGCACACGAAGTATCTTTTGAAATGCTGCAAAATGAGAAAACCTGTTACTCAAGAGTGAAAGGAGTGATATGCTTGAAAGAACCTTTTTTCGTGATCAAAGGAACATTGTTTTTGGACAATAAATGGAAAGATGAAGAAATATTGTGCAAAGCTGAGGCATTGCGAAGGCTGACGGCAGAAAAGTTAAAGTGGATTGAAAAAACATGCACGCCAGTCTGGAAAGAACACATCACGAAACTGACCTGGATCACCGCCATAGAAAAGCCGTTCAAACTGCAAAAAGAAATATCCCATGATCTGTGCTTCCATGGGGAAGGGGAAAACCCAATGGGTGTGAACAAGAACTGTAATCGAACACTCACTATCCCAGACATGAAGAAAGAAACAGCAGCACTTATGGACACTTACTGGGTCTGCGGCAAACAGGCAAACTTACACCTCCCACAGTCATGGAGGGGCACGTGTTCATTGGCAACACTACACTCAGCATTGATGGTGATTCCGAAGAGTCATATTGCTGGGGGAAAAGGAGTGCCAGATGTCCCCCGTGAACAAAACACCCCGTCAACAAAAGAGCCACAACTGTATGCCCTGTCCTACGGAACTATGCAAAAGGTGTTATCAAAGCTGCGAAGATCATCCAACTACATATCCAAAGCTTCCTCAGAATTATTGGCACAGATTCCAGACAAGTATCGACTATTCAGTTGTGCAGAAACATTCTTTGCCTCACTCATTCCAAGCATCCAGGCGCGGGCAAATGCAAAATGGCTCCAAATCACATGTTGGGAGCTGATCCAGCTAGCTAACAACACTGAAGAAGGGTTTAACGTGATTAAAGTGGAGCTAAGAGCCCTGCGGTTAATGGCGATGCAGAACAGGTATGTTCTAGACCTGTTGACGGCGATGGACGGCGGTGTTTACCAAAAAATCGGGAGCGCATGTTGCACATTCGTACCTTCTGAAGACGCAGATAATGGTACATTGTTACATGTTATTGCAGCAGTGCACAACCTGGGGGAATGAATGAAAAACGAAGGTGGAGCAGACGCCAGCACCTGGTTCGACAACCTCTTCTCCTGGGTACTATCATGTCTTGGATTGACGATCAAAATGATGATGCCTGTCGTGGTATTTTTACTTTTGATTTTGCGTGTGCCAGCTGAGTCTTCGATGTTGTGCAAATGCAGTGCCTAATGGCGCAATGATGATGGTGACAATGGGCAACACTAGGGGAGTCGCACAGGTCATGCACGAGGCTCAAGCACAAACAGGTGAGGATCCAGGGCGAAAGTACAGATTGGTGCCTTTACATTACGATGGGGACATCGTAGATAGGTTGTATCACACCACAATAAAGGCACCCCAAGAACGGGAGTGGTATACAGAAGTATGGGTGGACTTGGATGGGGATGAGGGATGTATATACATGACCTGCACACCAGATGAATATGCTAGGAGAGGGGAAAGCTTGAGAGTGGTGTGTAGAGCCTGGATGCCAATAAAAGGTACACCATCATGGGACGAGGCTGTTGCAAATGAAAAAGGGCACCAAAGGTTGGGTGAGTTACAGTATTCGTTACTTAAGTAACGAAAGGGGGGAAATGTATGGGAGGATAGGTCGAGGAGACCCCCCCTTCCCGACATGCCCCACCTACGTAAGGTTTGTGGCTCATCAGGGGCCCCCCTGTCACCAGGGCCCAGGTGGCGGGGTGACTGCTGATCGACACACAGGACTAATTGTGTTGTACTGTAACAGACCATGGACACCATTTTAAAAGCATCAGGACTCCATTTTAGATACTGGCGGCCTGAGCCCCAACAAGACGGCCTGCCTACGAGTGCTGCAGCTTGGCCCCCACTCACAGAGAGACATGCCCTTCCCCGGCGCCTCCACTCCATGGCAGATCCGCTGAAGGCCGTTCTCACGAGCAACCAGACATGAACAAGTATCAGAACAAACACTGTATCATTTACCTTCCGCAGTACATCACTGTCCCCGTAGTGACCTGACTCGCGGTTCAAGTCTGGAAAATAACAGAAAACCATCCTAATAGAACAGGCTCGACCCCGCATCTAACCCCTGACATGTAAAATATATGGTATCAACACCCTCCTTGTATGAACCCCTATCGATGTTCAACCAGACCCCAAAGCCTAACGATTCATAGAGCTGCTATATTGATTATAAACATCCGTGTTGGGGAAGGGGTAAAAGTTCACAAGTAATGGTAAAGTAAGCATGGCCTCAGCTCATGCATGATACCATGTGCCTAGAAGACTTAATGAAAAGAAATTGACACAGACAACCTAGTGCTAACTAACGAATGCTGCTAAGTACAAAGGAAGGCAGAAAAAGCATTACCGAGAGCGTATGTGTAGTGCACAGTGGGACACGTTTGAATGCTTGTATAAGAATGAAAATGTACTATCACCTCTGAACGTATTGCTTCTATGCTCCTGAGTACACCACCAAACCTAATGCTACCTCATGTGTTATCCAACTATTACCGTGTGAGATTGCTAAAATGTAGTCGTCCAATGTTCAGTGATACATGAATCACTGCCAAATTGTCGTAGTCATATATGAAATAGTACACAAATGTATAGACATTAGAAATGTGTGATCACTCCAATATTACTAACTTTATTAATCATCTCCTCGTTCCGCATAGTGTGCAGCCCAAGCACAGAGATTTGCTCACACACACACACCCAAGGCCATCTCCCCCTCCCTCCTGCCAAGGACCGCCAGGACTAGCTGGTGCGCGAGCAACACAGCCTCACCTCCCTTCATCCTGCTGGACCCGCTTAAAGTATTCACCTCCCCCATGTCCAAGACCGCCATGGTCGGGCAAATGAATTATTTACAGCATGGTCCTAAACCCCACCGCCTTAAGGGACCAGAGGTACACCCTCACTGATCCAGTGGTCCTCTGGTTCACCCCAAGTTAATGGGCCTTGGAGAGCAGATATTCAACCCTGTACTATCATATCATAAAGTAATTCTTCACTACATCTAACGAAAACAAAATGACAGGGCAGCTCACCTCATGCCTTCAGACCAGACCCCCAAGTTTATGACACCCGGTCAACAGGTCAGCAGTAACAGTGCCCTGTATTGGTAACGCTTCACATTATATGCATTTCTCCTGTGTCCTATTATCCCTTAGAGTAACATATTGCAGGATTTATAGGACAACTGGAATCGTCTAAACGGATGACTGTTGGTGTGTGTGGCCACAAGGGCAGAATGTTAGGGCATTCATTCATCAACGACACCGACTGCCCCACCCTGATGAGCCCAGCTGACCCATCCGCCCCACGTTGGCACCATGCTGATGTCCACCAATCATGGAGCTGCTCATCACTACTGCACCTATAGTTAGTCGACGCCACCCAATCCCCATGACTATGTGCCCCCTATAGTGTGTAGGTTTTATGGTGAAATGTTGTAATAAATAAGACTGTCTTTGCTATTGTCAGACAGAGCGCTCTCGTAGCTTGCAGAGTCCTTTGCATGCCCTATTTGATTAGATAAAGAACCTTTTACATTTACCCACACTTGGTCTTGGCCTCATTCCCTCTCAGGGTGTTTCCATTTTTGCCTATCATTGTGGGGAGGGTAATGCCTTTTGGGGACGCTTGCTTTCAAGAGGGAAAGCTGAGAGTATGCTGTCTGGTCTAAGAGTTTTGCAATGAAGCCGTTGTTTGAGATAGGGCAGTAGTTCAATGGGAGGAGGGTGGTCGAGGGAAGGTTTTTTGAGTAATGGCTTGACGTGAGATGTTTTGAAGGCTGCTGGGAAAATGCCTGATGAAAGTGATTAGTTAATTATTGATTTCGCTCCACTTCCTACGCAGGTTGAGAAGAGAAGATTCTTGTGGAGGAAGTGGGGGGAAAGGATCTCTAAGGGATCCAGAAGGCAGCTGATGGAAAGTATTTTCAGGTATTCTGGATGGAAGATAGGGGTGAAGGAGAGGAGGCACAGAGGGATTCGATGGAAGAGGGCGAGGGTTAAGAGGGGGTGACTGGCGCTAGTTTGGTGTTGATTTTGTGGTTTCATTTAATAGCGATGCTATAGAAGTGGTCTGATAGGGCATCACAGAGTACTTGGGAGTGTAGGTTGGTGGCAGTGGTGCAAGGAGGGGCTTTGAATTCTGTAATGATCTTGTGAAGTTATTTGCTGGGCTTGTGGGCATTCATGATTCACATTTCATAGAAGGATCTTTTGGCTGACCTAATTTCTACCCTGTCTTCCCTGATTTGCCTGGCAAGGTTGGCCTTGTTCTGAGGGGAAAGGTTAGTCCACCATAGGCATTCCAGATGAACATTGCACGTTTTGAGATATTTGAGGGTGGGAGAGAACCACTTTGGAGAGATGCCTGGCCGTGGGAAGTAGATCTAGTAGGGATGAGGAGGATATGAGGAGGATGAGGGCATCAGCTAGCCATTGGTTGAACAGGTCGATGGACGTGAGTCCTCCATAGAAAGGGAGGTTGGGAAGGGAGGAAAGCAGGGAATTGGCTAGGTCAGGAGATACAGTGACCTTGTTCCAGAGTGGAGCACAATGGGAATGGAGAAAATTAGTATGGTGAGGGGAGGTGGTTGTTAGAGAAAAGAAGATGGCAGAGCGATTGGTCCATACTAGAGGGTGGGTGGACGGAGGGGAGATAAGATTGGCCATGCTGAAAATTGCATCAAGTGTGTGCCCTGCAATGTGGGTTGGGTCAGATATCAGTTGGGCCATGTTGAGGGCTTCTAAGCTGTCAATATACGTGGGAGGGTCATGGGGTTGCAAAGAGGGTCAAACCAGATGTTGATGTCTCCTAGAATGGTAAGAGAGGGGGGAGAGAGAAGGATGGCTTGCTAAGGAGTCATTGATGGGGTCTGCAAAATCTCTATTGTAGCCTGGGGGTCTGTTGAGGAGTAAGAAACTGTGAGTGATGGATGCGTTGAGTTGGAATGTAACTAGCAGGGATTTGCAGTCAGGTTTGTGGAATTGTTTCACTTAGTGTAAGAATGTGAGGTGGTGTTTGTGGAGGATGGCTACTCCCCCTGCTCTCCTGGGTCTGTTTTGCACAACCAGGTAATAAGGAGAGGGTGAAATCCTTGTGTGCAATGGTATGGAAGTCATTGGGGAACCAGGTTTCCGTAATGAATAGGTGATGTTGAATAAACTGTTCGTTTTTGGCGATGGATCTGGTGTTGATAAGTATGCATGAGAATGGGTGTAGTGATCGGGGAAGGGAGGATCTAGGAGAGTGTAGGGAGGATAGGGTGGAGGCAGGAGTGAATATGGGTTGGTGAGGAGGGTTTCTAGGAGGGGTTTCAATGGGAAGATAGAGGGGGAGGAGTGTGCGAGTATGGGGTTGAAGGGGGATCAGGAGAGGGAGGAGTGGATAACTGGGAGGGAAGGATTCTAAGTGACAGAGTGGAAGTGTGTTTTTCTTTTGAGACACGTGTAATGCCCTCAGAATTACTTACCCTATTACACAGACTAAAAGTTCTTGGACTCAAAAAGGCAATAAAGTACACTAAGACCATTGGTTAGAAAATAATTGGCTCTTTACAGGACCTTTATTCACACATATTAACATACATATAACTATAGAATTAATGCAACTGCTTATACATGAATACATGTACAAGAACAAACATAACACATATAGATCACCATTGGAGCAGTTGTAGGACAAAGCTTCATCTCAGCCACAACAAAACTACCCAGTCCTAAGGCAGGTAGACAGAGAGATCATGCAGCAATTAACAGGGTCTGGAGCGGAGCGTCCTCCCTCTCAGCGAGCGCTTCAACACCCTGGCTCCAATTCTCTGTCTCTTCTCAGGGACCTTCTCCTCTTAAGGGGGACAAATCCCTGCCCTCATAGGTTGCAGACTGCATCCGGCCGAAGGAAAGACAGCAAGAATGGGAGGCAAGAGTGGAAAAATCCAGACAGTTGAAAAACCCAGCTCGTCTTCCATGCTCTTGTTCCCAGCACCCCTTATCAATGCACCTGCACATCTCTGACTACCTCCTCGGCTCGTCCCTTGAATAAACAATACGCAAATTATTCTACACAGTAAACCCATCTACTTCACACTAAAATTTTGCAACCACTGCAGAAATCATGTCTGCCTCCTAACTGAACTTGCTGAAACGGGCCTCATTACACGGATGGCAGAGAACCATGGCGCTATTAGCGCCATGGTTCATGCCGGTAAAATACTGGCACCGCCTTGGCGGAAAGGGGAATTACCACCCCATTCCAAGGTTGGCGGGGCGGTAATTCCCCCTTCCACCATTGCCCTTCCCCATTCCCATTTTTGCCCCATAGGGCTCAATGGGAATGGGGAAGGCGCTAATTACGGTACCGCAAATTGCGGTACCGTAATTAGCTCCCTGGGTCCCTTTGCGGGTTGGTTTTTAACGCCTGCAAAAAGCAGGCGTTAAATCCCCCAACCCGCAAAGGGACCTTGTAGTAAGGCGGTAAGGATTTACCGGTACCGGTATTTTACCGGTAAATCCTTACCGCCATCCGTGTAATGAGGCACATAGACTTTCATTGCAGTTTGGGAGTGAATGTCCAAAATGGCCACGCCCAAGCAGCATGTTACTTAGCTCATTTTCACACACGCACACGCACTTATAATCCACCCTTTTGATAATCAACTACCATATCCCAATATAAGAAATGATGGTTTCTGAAACTGACGAAACGTCCCAAAAAATTAGAAATACAGGAAATACAACAACAACAATTAACCAAAATAAAAACAACAAAAACACACTCAAAAACATATCACAAGGCTTCAGGAATCCAGGAAAACATTTGATCCCACAACAGTTATTTGGGAAATCAGGTCATTTAAATTACTAATATGTCTATCAATAGAACATGAATGGTCATCCAAATCAAAACAGCACATCACTTCAACAACATTACAACCCAAATTATGCTTCAAAAACAAATAATCAACAGCTTTGTTTTGCAAAATAGCCTTCCTAAAATGACTGTTGTCCAAAAGCAGCTCCGTTAAAGACTGAGAGGTTTCATTAAGCCCTTTAACCACCACGCAAGCCAATCTAATCAAGGATTTATAACCACCAGCAGCCAACCCCCATACACCCACCAAGGAAAGTGTGAGTACCAAAACCTAAGGTTAAGACAACAAATGCACATTAGAATCACAATCTGGTAATAGGCCAAGATGATGAACAGAACGTGTAGATCGATGAATCGCAGGCTGTAAAGGAAACATCATTAAACTGAGCCATTTTAAAGCACAAGGTATACCAGAAATATTAGCAGGAATGTAGGTGTAGGTAAAGTTACCACAAGAAAATAGCCAACCAGTCACAAGTTTCACATGGCGAAGATGGCTGTCAGCCACATCAGTAGAATTACACAACATTGAATTAGAAACATTAGTGCATGTGCTATCAGGACGCGCATATAAACGCTTCTCAAAGTCAGTTCTGGTAATTCCATTTGATAAGTCCAACTGCTGGCACTTGCCAACGTGCTGAGGATCACAAGACATAATAAAACACACATCGGCTGGAGCAACGTCATGGGTAACAATACGCGTCATATTTCTCCACCTACAAACAGTGTCAGGACAAAACTGGTAGTATTCATGAATAGAAAAATAACCCCTCACATCTGAGTCCTCCATTAGAGAATCATTATGCAGTATTACAAACACGTGTCGCTGCACAGGTGCCGGCGTTCGCATGGCCACAAGATATGTCAAAATCAAGTTTGAAGCATAATGAACATCAGCCAAGCAAAATTGTGAGATGTTCAGTACTCAACTGGCTAGAAAAGCCCACATATTCTCAGGTTGCTTGACAATCGCAGCATAGCCATGCCGCACAAAAGACATTGAAATCGCGGAAGAGGGCAGAACATCACGCCCATGTCCGCGACACGTCCTCAACATGCCACGATTAAGTGTAGCCGACTCTGCGTTAGGCAACGCAGCATCCTCAACGTCGTCAGTCGTCATCCAGATTATTGGAGACGGTCACACAATGACATTTGCCACATCTTTCCGCATGTCCCGGGACCCTCCCTAACGGACTCCACACAAATCTACAAGTGCAAACATCACGCACAGGGTCTGGAAAACAAAATGTTTACAAAAAAAACAAGATATCACTGAAGTACATCAATCACGTAAATAATATTTGTCAGCTGAAATGTGACTCCATTTCCTCTTTCCTGGTTCCATTACCAGAACAACTTGATCCTCTGCTGCTGCAATTACATCTGCCGGAACTGGCGGGCCACCAGGTTTCTAACCCAAACCTTTGCTCCCGGAACCATTCTGTCTGATGAGCCAAAACCTTTGTCTCCACATGTAGTTATCACTGTGGGTGGCTTTCCCTTTTTCACCATGAATAATTTTACAGAGATGATAATCCGTTGAGCCACTCGGTCCTCTTTATGTATAGGCAACATTTTCTCTCCTCAGGCCTAGTATGATAGTTGCTTGTTTTGTTCCTCCCCTCCCTTTCTGCACCCCTCTCCCTCACCTTTTGTTTTTCTCCGGCTCTACCATTTCCTTCCCACTCTCCCCCTCCCTTCTTATCTATGTCTTAGCTCTTGCACTATCTGAAATGTCGTCAGGCCGAGTACGATAGTTAATTTCACATCCTTAATGTTCATGGCCTGTAAGAATGTGGTTGTATTTTCCCTTGTTCCCTCCCTTGCCTTGAAGCGCTTTGAAACACATTGTGTATAGCCGCTATATAAATAAACTATCATATCATATCATATCTCCACTATTGATTAATATTACCTTCACATCTCCCTGATAATCTGCATCAACAATCCCTCCCTGTGCTAACCTCAATCTAGGGGCAATCAATCCCTTATGTTCTGATGGAATCTGCACTGCAATTCCCGTGGCAATAACACTAATTCCTCTTGGCTCAAGTCTGATCGCCTCCATAGCATGCAAGTCCATCCCTGCAGACTCTGGTTTCGCTCGATAAAGAGCTAGATCCCAAGGTAAAAATTCCCAGTACATCAAGGTTTCAAATGCCCTGTTCGGTTTCATTTGTAAAGCTTACATTAACATATGCATTAATGCAGTTTCACCATTTGCAATTGGTCTGTTATTCAACACTTGCACTGCATCCAGAATGCACTCACGCCACCCTTTCAAGTTATCATCCCCAGTCTTTCGCAACTGTTCTTTCAACAAACTATTCATTCTTTCAATCAATCTCAAAGCCTCAGGATGATAAGGAACGTGGAAAATCCATTCAACGCCCTTCTCCTGACAATAGTCCAGAATACATTTTTCTTTAAAATGTGATCCATTGTCACTTTGAATCTGGAAAGGTACACCATAGAATACTGCCACTTGATCCAACAATTTGATGGTATTCAACTGCATAGCGCTTTTGCATGGTAATACCATCAAGTATCCTGAATAAGTGTCCACAATTGTACACCCATATTGCCATCCTCTGCTGATCAGACCGATATAATAGATCTGCCAAATTTGTCCAGGTAATTTACCTCGCTTCAATGTACCTTGAATCACATGTCGAATGGATCTCTGTTTCTGATGATGACACACTGAACATTGCTAAATCACAGTTTTCACTACTAATTCCTCCATCTTGTGTCCACCTGATAGCAGGTAGACATTAGTCCAAGATGCCCACTTTTCTGGTGTGCCCACTTAGCAATCCCTTCCAGAACATCTTCCTCAGACCTCATGTCCATAGCCGAAATGTTGGCATGTTCATCTGCAACAGAATTGAACCATCGTTCCAATGAGTCTGTCAGACAATGTGCATCCCCATGATACACAGTCACTTTACTATGCATCAACATCTTGGCGATATCTTGCCACAGCTCTTGTCCCCATAATTCTTTGGCATGAATTTTCCACCCATTATTCTGCCATGTCAGCATCCAAACAGCTAGTCCATTAGCCACAGACCACGAATCGGTATGCACATAGCATTGACCGGGCACCTCTTGCTTCAATGCCTGATAAACTGCATACAAATCTGCGAACTGGCTACTCTTTCCTTTTCCTGATGTCAGTATTTTCTTCATTTTGGGATTGTATGACACTGCCTTCCAGTGTCGCTCAGTCCCCACATATTTAGCTGAACCATCAGTGAACCAAGCATGTTCAGTTTGTTAATTCGTCAAATCCTAGTAAAGGACTCCTCAATTTACAGGAGATTCACAGATTTCTGTTACTTCTGGTGGTTCCAGATCAACCAGTGGAACACCAGCCACTTGCTCGTGTAACTTTGCAATTCCATCCTTCCCTCGTTTGGCACAATATTGAATATAAAATTTCAATTTAATGATGCTAGCCTCTTGAGCATGTCCTATCCGATTGTGTTTTAGGAGAGCTCAATACCCATTGCATGATTGGAATTTCTGGTTGGATTAATACATCATGAACCACGGTCATTTGCTCTTTATCCACAAGAACCCAATAGCATGCCAAATAACTGCATTTCAAATGGAGTATATCTGTCACCAGCTTTGGGTAACTTACGACTCCAAAATCCCAAAGGAACACGCTTCCTGTCCCGTTTCTGCCATTAACTCCAATTAGAATAATTGTCATGTATAGAAACACATTTAATTCAACTTCACCTGCTCTCAACGGCCATAAATCAAGTACTTTTTGTATAGTATCTTTCGCTAGCTGGAATGCTTTCTCCTGCTCCTCACACCATTCAAAGTCAAATTTTTTTCATGCCACTTTGTAAAGAATCTGTCGCAAATGTTGTATATCCTGTCTCCAAAATCCAAACAACCCTATGAATTGCTGAGTTTGTTTCTTATTCACAGGTGTAGTGAACTCAAGAATCTTTTGTTTGTCCATCTGCACCATCTCACAATGTCCATTATGCCAATGAATTCCCAGAAAAATGACGGTCTTAGCTGGACCCTGAATTGTGGTCTCTTTCATTTCCCATCCCTCTTTTTTTCTCGGTCCCTTAATGATTATTTCTAGGTGCGTCTGCACACTTTGCTTATCCTTTCTGTGTATTAATATGTCATCAATATAGTTTAAAATCTGTACATCAGGTTTACACAATATCTTACCCAAATGCTCTGCCACCAGCAGGTGACAAATAGACGGACTGTGCACATACCCTATGGGCAAATGTTGAAATGTATACTGCCTCCCATTCATAGAAAATGTAAATTGCTCTTGACACTCTTCGGCAATCGACACAGTAAAGAAGGCATTTGCCAAATCTATCACAGCATACCATGTTCCCTCAAACCTCTGCACATTCTCAATCAGAGTAACGGGTATCAACAGAGGAGTGTACTTATTCTTTTTTTTTTTAAACTTTATTTATTGAGCTTGGCAGTGCAACATAGGAAACAGACAATAGACGGCTGACCAGTGAATACACATATAGTGTACATACAAGATTATCAATCAGTGAAGAGCAATAAGATATCATCAGGGGTACTCAGGAGAGGGTTAACGACACAGGCATCATGGGTATAGCAATACATACAGACTACTCAACTTCGGGCGGGGAGGGAGTTAGTCCGCCAGTCTCATCCCTGGAATCGGTGGCTAAGGAGGAGATGTACAAGTGGAAGGGACCCCAAATGTTCCTTGGTCTGGACCTTACCGGTTGTAGTTGTGCCCATCACTCCTCAGTGTCAGAAGCCCATGTGAAAGCACAGAGACATTGGTTGTCTATGGGAGATCTAGGCCTAAGCCAGAGTAAACGGATGCAACTGGCAGCGAGGAGCAGGCACAGGCTCGCCAGTCTCTTGGAGTCACGGTTTAGAGCAGGGAGTTTGTAAAAGCGACAGGTCAGTGGGGACGGGGCAATAGTGCACTCTAACATTTCTGAGAGGGATGCACATACTTCGGTCCATAACTGGGTAAGGTGCGGGCATGTCCACAGCATGTGTATGTAATCTGCGTTGTCGGAATTACATCTTGGGTATATGGGTGGGTGGTCCCGTGACATACGGTGCAGTCTGATCGGTGTATAATGAAACCTGTGGAGGATCTTAAATTGGATTAGTTTAAACCGTTAGTTGAGAATGAGATGTTGTGTGTGCGGGTACACATGTATTCCCAGCGCTGGTCTGATATCTCGACTGGTGTATAGCCTGGAGACCTTGCCCCTTAGAGTTGCAGTGTTCAGGATTTCTGACAGTATTGGGTTCTCCTGCGGGATTGAGGGGAAGTCTGGGAATCTGATCTTCAGTGTGCTCTGCAGGCCCGCATAGTGTAGCCAGCAAGAAGGTCTACCTCGTAGGGACCCCAGTAGACTGGCCCATTCGATGAAAATACCTTGTTCAAAAGCATCTCGGATAGCAGTCAGTCTGACCCCCGCCCAGCGGCTTACCGTCGCAGTATCTATTCAAGGGGAGTCTGGTCGGAAGTTCCAGAGGGGAAGATCCCTGTGGAAAGGTCGTGCATTGCCAGTTTGTTTCCACATTTTAGTTAAAGCTGTGGTCCCAACTGGATCAGGAGGTTCAAATCTGGTAGTGCAAGGAGGAGGACTATCGAACGGATGTCATAACCATCTGCAGCAAGGCACTCCAGCTTGACACGGAGTGGGCGATTGTACGTATAAACCAGTATGATGCAAAGTGAGCCTTGGTGGCTGGCTGTTCAGTATCCCTCAAAATTGGGGGCTCCAAGTCCACCTCTTGACAATGGGTCAGTTAGTGTTGCAAGTTTTAGACGGACCGCACCAGAGTGCCATAGAAAGTTGTTGACGGTTCGTGTCAATGTTGCAAAAAATTCACGACCTGGCCATATTGGGACATTGAGAAATCTGTACAGTAGTTGTGGCAATATCACCATTTTAAGGACGGCGATCCTGCCATTCAGAGAAATCGGCAGCCTCAGCCTCGTCCAGCCCGCACACGTTCGGGTTAGGTTAGCTAAGTATTTACCAAAGTTCGCATCATACAGTGTATTCGGGTGTCAGGTGACCACTACACCCAAGTAGGTGATCTCAGTCTGTGCCCATGTAAATCCCTGGAGATTTGATGGGGGGGATGGTGGCCTCAGTCAGCGGAAACAGTACGGATTAGGCACAGTTTACTTGGAGGCCCGACAGTTCACCAAAACGAATAACGTCTTCCAGCACTGGTGAAAGGTTAAGCTCAGGCTGGCGAACGAAGAGGAGGGCGTTGTCAGCATATAGAGAGATGATCTCAGAGGACTCTGATAGTCATATGCCTCTGTGTGCATGCCGCAGGCGTACACTGTCGGCCAGGGGTTCAATGGCCAGAGCAAAGATTAGTGGCAAGAAGGGGCAACCCAGTCTTGGGCCTCTGGCCATCGAGAATTGGGTCGAGCACAGGTCGTTCGGTGCGGACTCTAGCAACGGGAGAAGAGTATATGAGTTTGACCCAGGTTCCGAAGTGGGGGCAGAAGTTGCATTTCTCGAGTACCTGCCATAGGTATGCCCATGAGACGGAATCAAAGGCCTTCTGCATGTCAAGGGTTGCAGCAACTGCTTGAGTGTTAGGGTCAATGCGAGTTAGTATGTTAAATAGTCGACGGAAGTTGAAAGAGGTGGAACAGCCTGGAATAAAGAACGACTTCTCGGGGTGTATAATATAACGCATATGGGGCTAGTCGCAGGGCCAACACTTTGGCATAGATTTTGACATTACAGTTAATAAGCGAAAGAGGGCGGTAAGAGCCACACTGTGTGGGAGGTTTGCCCAGTTTAGGCAATACAGTTATCATCGCTTCACGAAGGAATGGGGGTAGGTGCCCTTAAGGAATGCCTCGTTCTAATAGTTTCGAGATAAGGCAGGGTTTATAATTATTGTTATTATTATTATTATTATTATTATTATTATTTATTTATTTATAAAGCGCACAATGCTTATAAAATTCGATTGGGAGTCCGTCGGATCCAGGAGCCTTTCCAGACGCCAGAAGGTCAATGGCATTGGATATTTCCTCAGATGTTATCGGGGAATCTAGGGCTTCCCTAGTCTCTGAGGAGAGAACTGACCATGGAAGGCTATCCAGAAACGTCCCTATATCAGTTGCACTGGCTCTGCCAATGTTTGAATAAAGTTTCTCATAGAAGGAGTGAAATTCAGTATTAACTTCTTGTGATGTCAGAGCTAGCGTGCCATCAGCCCTTTCTATTGCCTGGATATGTGACGTTCCCCTCTTGAGTCAGATCAGCCTAGCAAGGGCCCGACCTGGGCGTTCGCCCTCCCCGTATCTACGTGCAGATTGGGGGGAATCTAGGAATTTCTGCTCACATTCTGCTTGGGCGCGAAATACATCTACTTCCGTGCCTACATCAGCGAGCGTATCAGTTAGCTGAGTGGACACATATTGATTCTCAAGGAGAGCGAGTCTCGTTTCGCTTTTAGTGATATCCTTCCTAATAGTTCTGCGGATTCCCGCCTCCTTAGAAATCGCCATGCACCTAATATAGACCTTAAATGCCTCCCATAAGGTGGCCTGAGATTTAAAAGTGCCAGTGTTCAGAATGAAAAAGTCATCTATGCTAGTGCCCAGTTCTGTGTTAAAAGCGAGATCTAATAGAGAATGCGGTTTTAGCCTCCATGATCGGGTCCTAGGTTCGTCTGTGCTCCATCTCAGGGAGATCGTCACTGGGGAGTGATCCGAAAATGTCCTGGGAAGGATGGACATATGGGTGATAGCCCTGACCAGGGTATCTGAGAGAAGCCATCTGTCAATGCAGGAATGGGAGTCATGCACAGAGGAATAGGAGGAGAACATCCAAGAGTTGGGGTGGAGCAGTCGCCACGGGTTGATAAGTTCAAATTGGGCTTGCAGGTCTATGATAGTTTTAGCTGCCTTAGACAGTTGACAGGGTTTGGAGCCTGACCTGTCATAGTGGACGTCCAGAATGGTATTAAAGTCTCCCCCGCCAGAGTATGGGAATAAGCGGGAATCCAGTTGGCAGTGAGGAGAGATGTATATAGAAGTCGGGACCATCAATATTGGGGCCATATATGTTCAGTAATATAATCTCCCTGCCCTGTAGGGTCCCAAAAAGTAAGACAAGGGTCTATGTGTGAAATCTTATGTTGGAATTGGAGACTTTAATGTACAAGGGTCATGACACCGCAGTTTTAGGTAGAGTAGGCAGCATAATACCGTTGGGAGCCCCATGATTTTGCAAATCCTTCACATACGCCTGTAAGGGCGTGTGTTTCCTGTAAGAAAAGTAGCTTGATCTGATGTTGTTCAATATAGAGTTGCAATTTTTGCATTTTAGCATGGTTACCCAGTCCCCTGACATTCCAGCTCATGCATGTAATACTGCCAGCCATCAGTGCATCGGAAGTACAACAGCAGTAAGGAGTGGTCTCGACCACGGATTACAGTGTAGGGTCCCAGCCTGTGAGAATATGGTAGCAGTTTCACTAATCTCGCTGGGTTAAGTAAGGAGACTTGAGTTCCCAGCTGCTTGCCAAGCATTTTTTTTAACTATAACTCCCTCCCCTTCCCTCCCACCCACACCCCTCTCCCAATCAGAGAGGTGATACCCAAACATAATTCAAACCCATACATAACCAGTGGCGACATTGCTTGGGGGGCCTTGCGCCAGTTGAGCGGCAACATAACTGCATTGGGGTAGTGGCTAGACATATCACGTTGCATGGTATGATAATAATATAAGAACAACAACAAGAAGGATCAGATTTGCAGGTTAGGGCCAGGTGTCGGAGGAACCCCTTCAAGCAGAGGGCTCCCATCGAGGGGACAATCCGGGTCCCGACCAAACCGGGAGAGCTTAACAAAAAACAGTAAACAGAATTAAGGTTGCTGTGGAGATTGTCACATGGACCTATGAACCAGGGAAGTGTTTGTCAATGAACTTGGACGCCTCCTCAGGGATGGTAAAGAAAAAGACTTGGCTTGAGTGTTCAATCTTAAGCTTGGCAGGATACAACATTGAGTATTTAACTCCTAAGTCTTGCAGTTTCTTTTTGACAGTTAGGAAGGTCTTTTGCTCTTGCTGGATGGCCATGGAGAAGTCTGGATAGAGGGGGACCCTGGAGGATCCCAGGAAATGGTCGCCCTTGGCTCTCGCAGTGCGCAGCAGAGCGTCCCTGTTGCGATAGTTCAACACCCTCGCTATAATGGGGTGGGGAGGGGCTCCCGGTCTAGGTTTTGCTATAAAGGATCGATGGGCCCTTTCAATGGCAAACTGTGGAGAGATTTTCGGCGAGTCCAGCAAAGATAGCAGTGTTTGCTCTATGTAGACCTCTATGGGGCCCTCTATGTTGTCTTCTGGGATGCCGATAATGCGAACATTGTTACGCCTAGAGCTTGATTCTAGATCCTCATTTTTCTTGCTAATCTCCTGGATCCGCCTAGACAGGGCGTTCACTTCAGATAGGAGGGCTCCAATATAAAATTCAGTAGTACCCACCCTCGTTTCCACCTCCGTCATTCAAGCGTCCGTCTTCTCAATGTGGGCCTTGATCGAACATATAGTCCCACTCATGTCGTCTAACTTTGAGTGGAGGGCAGTGAACCCCTCGCGCATATATTTAAACATTTTCAGTGATTCTGGGGTGTCAGGGGGGGTAAGACATGGATGCCTCTTTTTTGGCTGTGGTTTGCTGGGTTTCTGTGCTGTTTTGGTATAGATATTGATGCACCACTGCTTTTTGTTGGCCCCCTTAGTCATGGTGTCAGCAGGTACATTTACAACAGTATAGCTCTACTCGTCCGCTACTGAGGGAGGAGGCGCTTGGCCAAGCACAAGTTTCCAGGGACAATGTGTGGGCCCCTTGACAGTTGTCGATTAGGTTCAGGCCACGGTGCAATGCAACTCAGGAGAGAGGAGCCGCCTTATTAGGCTCTTCAAGAATAGATCAGTTTTGCAACCGGGACCGAACTCATGGGGTCTGTCATAGTGCAGGACATGAACCTCTCTATAATGGACACAGTAAGGGGCCGAGGCCTAAAGGTAGCAATGGACAAGTGGGCAAAAGACAAAAGAAACAGAATCCACCCTTACAGGAGACTTCTGTGCCCTATTTGCAGGAAAAGGGCCATAACAACTACATTACCCAGACTTCCCTGGGCTAAGAACCACTTGGACAAGCCCAAAAGGGGCAGGGCTCACACGCGCGTGCGCGCAAAAACAGGGTTTGTGCTCGAATGGTCGACTGGAGAGGACGTGTTCTGGAGCGCTCTGTGCATGGGGATCAGCATGAGGGGCCATGTTCCAACAGTCTTCCGCCCAGGCCCCTCGCCTGAGAAAGATAAGTAACGCTAGCATTGGGGGGACTCCAGCAGCATGGGGGAGAGCGCTTAAAGTGGCAACGCAGCACCGAAAGGCCAGAACAACCGTTGAAGGCAGCCTGGGGCACGTACAGGGGGGCGCTGCCGGTATTCCACCGTCCCCCTGCTCCAAGGAAGCTAAGTCATAATATCCCAGCACCTGAGTACCGCCTGGGCAAACCGCACGCATAACCACTTGGCATGGCATGAGCGCAGAGCAGTGATTCTGTTTTGCATACTAATTAGCCACATGGAGAAACTCGCATTAGCACAGTGCGGCTACGCCGCAACGCGTCACGTGCAACAGACAGCACGCCTTTAAGCTCATAAGGAGCAGGGTCGCTCAAGGGTCCGCGTCCCTGCAAACATAGTAGTCACAGTGCGGAGCCACATGCGGCTTAATTCCGCATGTGCCAGTTCAGTTACAGACATACGCAGCGCACTAACTCATAGTGCTCCGCACTGCTTAAGTGCATGCAGAAGGGTGAAATTAACCAATTCCATGCTGAATGGTTGTAGAACTTAGTGTGTGAAGAAAAACACAGACTTGTAACTCATACTCTCTTTACAGCGGTAACACGCTCCAGAAACCGGACCTGAGAGTGTGCAGGCAGGAGGCCAGCACTCATCCCAGAGATAAGTATCTTTCTAACTCTCAAGTGTGTAATGTGTGATGTAATGTGTATGTTTTATTGTGTTATCCATTGTCCCCTTCCCTGTCTACCTCCCCTTTCCTAAACCTCTCACTGGTTACCCTGCTGTCTGAACCCATCCAACCATCGAGTCCCTAACTCTCTTTCCCCGCTGGGGTCTTGGTGGCTTGTGTACGTTTATTCTAGCAAGCGCCCATACTGCGGAGGGGATGGTTGGTTCGTGCCACTCCTGAGCCTGAATACTGAAGCACAAGCCCAAGTATACCAGGCCCCTGGGTGTTAGGGGCCAACCAGGTCATGGAGTAACTTTCGAAAGTCCTGCAAGATCTGCAGGCCAAGCTCGCTGCCACCGGGCAGGATTATGCGGTATTGGCCACTCAAGTGCGCAGTTTAACTGTGCAAGCATCTCCTCTTCCCGGTGGTACAGCCGTCCCCACCCCAGTTCAGGTCCATGTTTCCCCAGAGCACGTAGTGCCGCTAGCCCCGCCTGAAAGATACTCTGGGGACCCTCAAAAGTACCAAACCTTCCTTACTCAATGCAAACTCCATTTCTTAACTAAGCCAACAGTGTTTAGGACCATCCAGGCTAGAACAGCCTTTGTTATTTCTTACCTAACTAGTGATGCAGCGGCCTGGGCAAACCCTTTGGTACAAAGGGACGATGGGATTTTGTACGACTGGGAGGAATTTCAGGCTGAGTTTGGGCAAATCTTTAACTGCAAGGTGGCGGTCATGTGCAAGGATTGCGAGCTGTTAAGTTTGCGTCAAGGGACTAAAGAATTGATCACATATGTCACTCAAATTAACCGGTTAGTGGCGGAAGCGGAATGGCCCTGTGAAAAGTAAATGTCCCTGTTTTACCAGGGTTTGAGGAATGAGTTTAAGGAATCTCATTGCCCAAGTGGATCCTCAACCACAGGACTGTCCAGCAATTATGGATTTGGCTTTGCCTTTAGATTACCGCCAGGCTGAGCGTTGTGGGGACAAAAGGTGTGGGGAAGCGCAGCCCATAGCCAGATTGGATCAATCCCGTGCCCCATGCCCCACCAGCTCGTTTGAAAATACCACAGAGGACGAGCCTATGCAAATAAGCTCTGCTAAAGGTCCTCTTACCAAGGAGGTGAAAGAGCACCGACGTAAGGAGGGGCTCTGCCTGTATTGCGGTACCACGGGACACTTTGTTAAAGAGTGTCCTACAAAGCCTAAGTCTCAGGGAAACGCCTCGGCTCGGCAGTTGTAGGGGTAGAACAGTCGAGCCAGGTAGTGGAAGTTACCCCAGTGGTGGGGTTCGTTAACTTTGCCCCACATGTCACTTTATCAGGGGCCTTGGGGTTTCTTGGCCGAGAGGTTCCTCTCACTCTCCTCTTGGACACGGGAGCCACAGGTAACCTCATCGATATTGCCTACGCTCATAAGCTGGGAATACCGTTGTGTCCAAAAGATACCCCAGAGGTGGTGAGAGCAGTCAATGGTACTGCTTTGTGTTCCGGCCCTGTGACTAGTAGTACACAGGTGCTGACGTTGTGTTGTCAGCAAAACCATGTAGAGAAAATTCAGTTCAATTTAATAGCAGCACCACAATTTGGTATTATTCTGGGTCTCCCCTGGTTTTGTAAACATAACCCTCAAGTAATTTGGTCCATTGCGCAGGTGTCTTTAACTTCCCCAGACTGTTTGGCGCAATGTATTTCTCCAGCGCACAATCAACAGCCTGAATCTGATCCGGGATTTAGTGTATGTGCAACTACAGCTACAGAGGGTGTTGATTTTAGTACCCTACCTCCTGAGTATCACGAGTATGCAGATATGTTTAGTAAACAGGCAGCAGAAACTCTGCCATCCCACAGGTCATTCAATTGTCGAATTGAACTAGAGCCAGGTGCAGTGCTACCGTGCAGTCATGTTTATGCGCTCACAGAAGCTGAGAGAACTCATTTAAGACACTATATTGATACCAACTTACAAAATGGTTTTATTAGACCCTCCAATTCTCCAGTTTTGTCTCCTCTCTTTTTTATACCGAAGAAGATTGGAGACTTGAGAATGTGCATAGATTATCGCAGGGTTAATCGCATCACAATAAAAAAATCGGTATCCATTACCGTTATTCCCACTATTGTTAGATCAGGTACGCAATGCGACAATCTATACGAAATTAGACTTACGCGGAGCATATCACCTGGTACGAGTACGGGCTGGAGACGAATGGAAAACAGTCTTTAGAACCAAATTCGGCCTGTATGAGTATCAGGTAATGCCTTGTGGTCTATGCAATGCTCCAGCGGCCTTCCAGCACTTCCTCAATGAGGTGCTGCGTGGTTACCTAGACGTGTTTGCCATGGTTTATACAGATGACATTTTGATCTATTCCCAGAACTTGCACGACCATGTGGGACATGTTAAAGCTGTGCTTCACCGATTAAGGAAACACTGTCTATTTGCCAAAATTGAGAAATGCGACTTTCACCATTCTACAGTGGAATTTTTAGGGTATTTTTTTACACCCTCTGGTGTGCAAATGGACCGGCATAAGGTACAAGCCGTGTTAGATTGGCCGGCCCCTACATCCGTTAAGGAGGTACAAGCCTTTTTGGGGTTCGCAAATGTTTATCTATGCTTCATTAAAGGCTTTTCTGAGCTAGTAACACCCATTAGCAAATTACTCCAAAGAGGGAAAATCTACCAATGGGACATGGCTGCATAACAGTGTTTTCAACGATTAAAACAGGCTTTCATTACAGCACCTGTCTTACGGCATCTGGACTCAGCGCAGCCTTTTATTACAGAAACAGATGCCTCTAGCTATGCTCTTGGAGCAGTACTTTCGCAACAAGATCCTCAAACTGGATTATTGCATCCGGTAGCCTACTATTCTAGAAAACTACTGCCGGCTGAAACCCTATATACAATAGCTGATCGGGAGCTGTTGGCAGTAAAAGCACCTTTTGAGGAATGGAGGCATTATCTTCTGGGGGCACATCACACCATAATGGTGATTACTGACCATTGAAATATGCAGTTCATTAAGACTGCTAAGACCCTCAGTCCCCGGCAACTATGTTGGGCATTGTTTTTTGCAGATTTCGATTTCCTTATCACCTATCGCCCAGGAACAGATAATAAAAAGGCGGATATTTTATCCCGCTACCCTGAAGCAGACGCCAAGGTGACAACTGAGCTGCTTCCAATTGTGCCGGTCACACGTATAGGAGTGGTAGTGAGACCTAACATCTTCGAGGATGTCCTAAAGGCTATGACATCTCAAGAATTACAAGAATGGAGTACTAGAGGTTCAAAACATTTGTTTGTGGGTGGTCTTCCATATTACAGTAAGGCTTTATACCTACCCACGACAGCACTCAGAAAAGAAGTATTACAATGGTATCACAATGCTTCAACCGCAGGCCATCCGGGTGTCGCCAAGACTCAACAAAACGTAGCACCCCACTATTGGTGGCCCACACTCCATCGTGATGTGCGAAATTACATATCTGAGTGCGACATATGTGGGAGACAGAAGGCTAGTCATCAGAAGCCTGCAGGGTTACTGCGACCATTACCCACTCCTCCTACTCCATGGCACACAGTCACCATGGACCTGATTGTGGATCTGCCTCCTATCCAAAGCTATACATCCATTCTGGTGGTGGTTGATTCACTGAGCAAAATGGGTTACTTCATCCCTTGCAAGGGAGTTCCCACTGCTGGGGAACTAGCGGAATTGTTTCTGCAAAACATTGTACGACTACATGGATTACCCACGCGGGTCATCACAGATCGTGGTCCACAGTTTACATCTCGCTTCTGGTGAGCCTTTTGTCAACTGATAGGTATGGATGTAAGTCTATCCTCGGGATATCATCCAGAAACTGACGGACAGACGGAAAGGGTAAACCAAGGATTAGAACAATATCTTCGTTGTTATACTACGAGTGCTGAGGCTTCCTGGGTTCAATATGTTTGGTTGGCAGAGGTCGCCTATAACAACACTGTACATACTTCAACTAAGCATACACCATTTTTTGGGGTATACGACTATCACCCAAGGGTTTTGCCCACAGCCACTAGCTCACCACAGGACAATTTGCCCACTTTGGTAGGGCGACATGCTCATGCACAGCAAGTCTGGTCCAAAATATAACAACATTTGGAAGTAGCTAAGAGCACCTATAAATCATACGCTGACAAGAAGCGTAGAGAGGGTCCCCAGTACAAACAGGGAGATCGGGTTTAATATTAAGTTGACAGGTCCTCGTAAGCTCCAACCCCAATACCTAGGTCCATTCACTATATCTGCAGTAATCAATCCAGTGGCAGTGAGGCTGAACCTACCTAGTCAAATGAGAATTCACCCCACCTTCCATGTTTCCCTGTTAAAGCCAGCCAAACCTTCCATTCATACTAAAAGGCCACCACCCATCCTAGTTGAAGGGCATCCTGAATATGAGGTAAAGGCAATCCTGAACTCACAGCAGCAAAAGGATGGGCTTTACTATCTTGTAGACTAGGTGGGGTATGGACCAGAAGACCGTTCCTGGGAACCAGTTCACAATGTTCACGCCTCAAGGTTGGTTAGGGCGTTCCATCGAAGCAACCCAAACAAAGCCAAACCCAGGTCCTTCTGTGCGGGGGGGAGTACTGTCATGGGGAAGGACATGAACCTCTGTATAATGGACTCAGTAAGGGGCCGAGGCCTAAAGGTAGCAATGGACAAGCGGGCAAAAGACACAAGAAACAGAATCCACCCTTACAGGAGACTTCTGTGCCCGATTTGCAGGAAAAAGGCCATGAAAACTACATTACCCAGACTTCCCTGGGCCAAGAACTACTTGGACAAGCCCAAAAGCGATGGCTCGCGCGCGCATGCACGCAAGAACAACCAAAGCACGTGGCTTGTGATCGAACACTCGACTGGAGGGGACGTGTTCTGGAGAGCTCTGTGCACGGGAATCAGCACGAGGTGCCACGCCCCATCAGTCTTCCACCCAGGCCCCTCGCCTGAGAAAGATAAGTAACGCTAGCATTGGGGGGACTCCAGCAGCATGGGGGAGAGCGTGCAAAGCGGCAACGCAGCACCGAAAGGCCAGAACAACCATTGAAGGCAGACTGGGGCACGTGCAGGGGGCCACTGCCCATATTCCACCGTCCCCCTGCTCCAAGGAAGCTAAGTCATAATATCCCGGCACCCAAGCACCGTCTGGGCAAACCGCGCGCATAACCGATTGACATGGCATGAGCGCAGAGCAGTGCATATGTTTTGCATACTAATTAGCCACGTGGAGAAACTCGCATTAGCACAGTGCAGCTACGCCGCAACACATCACGTGCGACAGACAGCTCGCCTTTCAGCTCATAAGGAGCCAGATCAATCAAGGGTCTGTGACCTTGCAAACTTAGTAGTCACAGTGTGGAGCCATGTAGCTTAATTCCGCATGTGCCAGTTCAGTTACAGACATACGCAGTGTTAGGCAGAATCCTGTGCAGTTCCCTTAGGGAGCACTACAGAAGATTAAGACTACAGGTGAGAGCAATAAATCCCCTTTGGTATCAGTCTGTACCACAAAGATTTAGTTGGTAGCTGTGGCTGAGCAGTCAGACTTATCTCAAGAGGGAGATGAGCAGTATTCAGGGTTTACACAATAGGCCTACAGTACTATGGCACAAGGAAACACTGACCAAAGCTTTGTATTAAAAAGTAGAGATATATTTATTTTATACACTTCTAGTAAAACACATTTATCAAAGTCATCAAGCAAGTTAAAATAAGTCAAAGAAAAATATACACACTCCCTAGTTAAATTGTAGACCAAGTGAACCAGAGTGAAAACTGAGCAAAACGTCACATTGAAAATCACGCACAAGGGATACTCTAGCAATTTCTCACAAGGGAGGGAAAGCACAAGTTATATAGAAATAGCTTCTTACACACCCTAGCAACACTTCCCATAAGTTTGTGAACCAGTTTAAGCAAGACAGTGCATCAGTATAGAAAATACTTAAATGAAAACTGAGCAAAATGGCATTTCACAAGGTTTAGAAAGGGGAAGAAAAGGGTAGTTATAAGAAGTAGGTGCATCAACACAGTTCTAGTTGAGAAGCAATCTAAAGAAGGCAGTTCTAACAAATGTAGGCAGAGTCAGTAGGCCTGTGCCAGAGTCAGTGGTACAGGGCAAGGGCCCAGGAGCAAAATGTTCTTGTAGCTGGAGTCAAGTCTTTGGTTAACGATTTTGAAAAGGTGGATGCAGAAGGTGAAAGACAATGTTAAGAAAGAAGGGCGGCCAACCCAACAGGTAGGTAAAGGATTTAAAACACCTTTAGAGCTACCGCGAAGAAAGGGCGGCCTGGGGAACAATGTACCTTTAAAATGAAGAAGTGGCTCCTGCGGTGGCGGTTGTTCCTGGTAGTTCCTGCAGTTCGGGGGATCCAACAGAGGAAGAGAGGCTCTCGTCGTGGAAGAAGGTTCGAGTTACTGCACTACCCAGGGATGAAAACAGCTGCAGTGCTGCCCGACAAATAAAAGGTACGCTCCTTTAAATCACAGTCCGGGTGGACTGGTGCCTGGCTATCTGGCCTCCGAGTACAGGGTACTGGTGATTTGATCAAGGCAGGTCCGGGAAGGCGATTGGCAAACTGGTTGGCCCCACCAGCTCAAGGGAAGAAGGCTCTTGCAGATGAAGATCTTCTCTCGCCGTGTGGAGAAAAGTGGTGAGACGCTGCAGCAGGGCTTCACCGGTGGTTCAGTCGTTGCAGATGTCTTTGGCTTCTCTCCTCTTTGGCTTCTTAGTTCCAGTGGCAACGTCTTGCTCTTCCAGTCCTCAGGACCCTGCTTTTATGCAAAGAATCCCCATTCATACAGCCTAGCTGTCACTCACACAGTGGAGTGGTCACCTTGGCGGGAGACCCTCCAGCCTATCAGGATAGAGTGCGACATGGGTTGCTGAGGCAACCCTGTCCAGGGGTCCTACCCCCCCTCCCACACAATGGACCCACCCCAGACTCAGAGGCGCCGAAAGGAGGGCTTCTTGGCAGAAGTCAGCCAAACGGACAAACAAAGGATCCCCGACCTGGGTTAGGTGTTTAGAGAAAGACACGAGAAAGAAGTTATATTAAAGTTATGGCAAATAAAACCTACCGGAGTGAAGTTAATATTAAAATGCACCGGCGGTATGTTAGAGGCTGTCAGAAAAAGTGGTAGCCTCGAACAATGGGAAAATCCCATAGGAAAATATTTGCGGTCGAATATTTATGGTAGTAACCACTGCCACCAGCCAGAAACTTTTGAGAGAGGGACTGTACGGTACCCTCTCGAAAATGAACATAAGGGAAAAACTATTAACCCTTTCCAGTACCTCCATAGTAAGATGGGTTGTACTGGTTTAGTTTATAGAAATTTACTAGTAAAGTCAATTGGGACTTTACATGCCCTGGGAGACAGTAGTCAGTCCCAGGGTATGGAGTCTATTTTTGGGGGTCCTACGACACCCCTGTGTCACTGCACTGAGGGTGCTGTGTAACACATGTGAATAAAGATGGTTCCTATGGGGTTGTGAACATCCCATAGCCATTAAACACAAAAATAGCCTAGAACACACATAGCAAAAATACCTAAGAGTGGGAAAAAGAGTCTCACTCTTAGCAGGAAAAAAGAAACAAACCCTTCAAATCCAGCAAAGCTGCTGGGGGAAAGGTAAGGGAAATTAGCCATAGAATGAGAATTCTCACTAACACGCAGCGCACTAACTCATAGTGCTCTGCACTGCATGCTGAATGGTTGTAGAACTTAGTGTGTGCAGAAACACACAGACTTGTAACGCATACTCTCTTTATAGCGGTAACACGCTCCAGAAACCCGACCTGAGAGTGCGCAGGCAGGAGGCCAGCACTCATCCCAGAGATAAGTCTCTTTCTAACTCTCAAGTGTGTAATGTGTGATATAATTTGTATGTTTTATCGTGTTATCCATTGTCCCCTTCTCTGTCCACCTCCCCTTTCCTAAACCTCTCACCGGTTACCTTGCTGCCTGAACCCATCCAACCATCGAGTCCCTAACCCTCTTTCCCCGCTGGGGTCTTGGTGGCTTGTGTAAGATCATTCTTGCAAGGGCCCAGACTGCGGACGGGATGATTGGTTCGTGCCACTCCTGAGCCAGAAGACTGAAGCTGTGACAGGGTCAGCTAAGGTAAGGCTGGTGTTGCAATCAGGGAGGGGAGTCCCCTAACACTGTATGTGTTCAGCAGCGGGGTCAGGGCCTCTTCACGGTATACACTGCCCCTGAACCATGCAATTCAGTGAGACCAGAGGAGGGCGAGCCTAGTATCAAGTGGGCCATCCAGCTTCCACGGAATGGGCTATGGCCTCTCACGTAAGGTTGGGATCTTGGAGGTGTGACCAAGGGGTCCTCGCCAGCAAGGGCAACAACAACTAGTGACTGCCTCAAAATTAAGTCGTATCTGTTCAGTGAGGTTCCTGTTTAATGTATGTGGGTGCCGGCCGTTCAGATCGCCCGTGTGAACCTGGTACGCCGGGGGGATTGGGAAGGCAGTTATGCCCAGGCAGGTGGCCCCATGTTATCAGCAGCAGCCCCAGACAGTGCGCCGCCTTGTACAGCCCTCCAGTATCTCGTCCCGTACACACGAGCAATGCATGCATATGGGTATTAGCCAAGTAAGTAGTGAAACGGCACCTTAAGCAGAATCAGTGATGGCCGTTGGGGATTACGATGCCGATATCCTGTTTGTTATTTCTGCCTGACATCTCATTCCCTAGAGTGGTGTTAAGATCCCGATCCACCCCTGTTAGTAAGCTGGGGGAAGGCGTGTAGCGGGGGGCCCGCCGGGGCTGAAGGATGAGGTCAGGCTGGCACCACTGTCAAATGTGAGTGAAAAACTAGGGAGGTACCCCACGTCGCACAAGGCCGTGCAGCTCAGGGTCCAAGAAGGCCATGCCACGTGGGTGAGGCAGCAGCCCGGCCGCTCCATGTGGGTGGTTATGTGCAGTGGATGAACTGCGGGGACCATCCGACATGCACCAGCAGTCACAGTTAGTATGGATCCTACCTTGCCTGCATGTAGGCCATCACACGGTGGTTGGTGGGAGGCGAGAGGACACGGCGCACCAGCACCCGGGGCCCGGCGCCGAAGGGCAGGGTCCTGAAGTGCACGCAGGCTGCTGAGGGCCAGCCAAGATGCAGCCCGGAGGTCGCCCGCCACATCGCCAGCACAGTAAGGTCACAAGGGTCCACACGGGCCTCCTGTGTCCGGTGATGCACCGCAGATGAGCCTGGAGTAGGATGGAGGCAGCATCCTTCGGTGCTGGGGGCCTCAGCTCCGGCAGCAACATCCGAGGGGGGGACGGGGAGCCACACAGTTATGAGGAAGTCACTGCAGTGCAAATGTTCAGTTTGCCTCCCCGGGACAGGACAGAGTGGGCGAGGTGCGTGGCCGGGCGGGGGTGCCCTTCCCCCAACAGGCCTGCGTCACCCTGGGCTGCGCTGTGTGGAGCCGCGGTGCGGGCCGTCTCAGGAGAGTCGAGCGGTGAACTTCAAACAGCAATTTCTCCAAAGCGGTCACCCCTCTGGGGCTCATCAAAAAAGAGAGTACACTAATCACTAGCTACCCACCTCTATCACACCAAAAGGGGCTACTTCTCGAGAATTTTCCTCAAAGTGGAAGTTTCATGAGATTATATCTACCACCACTGTCAAGGTAATACATTCAGCATATTTTAATCGTATTTTCAAATCATAACACTAAAAAGCATAAATAAAAACATTTTCAACGTTCGTCATATGTGAATTACCACAAGAGAGAGAGAGAGAACACCAATTTACATTTCTGGCTGTTATCACCACCAATGTATTTACAGTTTATAGGCATTCATTGGTTTGCTTGATGTTAGTAATGGTGTGTGTTGATCACATTACAATTATACACAAACATAGTATAATAGCGTCTACAATCTGATGTGTTTCTGGGGCAAAGGACAGCACTGTTGCAGTCTAAAGCTCATCAATAGTGTCCCAGGACCTGTCTCCAGACGCAGTTGGTTTAGAACCAGGTTATACTGCCAGCATGGCACCTATGTGTCAGTGTTGTAACCTATAGGGTGGATAAAAAACGAGGCGAGTATAAGACTTACTCAATGCATATAAAAACCTTGTAACAGTGGTGTGATTGTCATAAAAAAGTAACCAACTTGCTGACCTTATGATAATTTCTTGTAGTGTGGAGGGCGAGATGATTGCACTAGTCAATCTAATTATGGCGGCAGATGAATCCGTCAAGGTAGTTCAAGCAGTAAATCAATACATATTTGTGATCAATAATGGTGTGACTTTGAATCAATTCCTGTCACAGTTGTATATATAGGTAATTAATATTTACCGTCTTAGGTGGACATTAGTAAGATTAGAGATTCACAAGTCGCGTGTTGGCAGTGGAAATTAGTTGCATAGATGTTTAGGCACTACATATCCCACGATGCATTATGGAATCTATAAGTAATACATAGAAATATCTATGAATACTGTGTTTTTTTCCCTTACTTCGAGTCAGTATTTGTGGACAACTAATAGTGCCAGAAACCAATACTTACTTGAGGGTGCGTATCCCAAACGCTATCTTAGTTTGTCTCTCCTGCTTCGTTTTCAAAAGTCAACTCACGTGTTTCTCACTCTAAGTGACTTGTCCTGCATAGGGACAGGGAGAGCGGGTCATATCACTACTAGTGTGTAAAAAAGCCACGTTGTTCCTGCATATTCATAAAAGTGAATCATTGCAGGCTTACCTTTCAGGCCGGTGCTTGCAATGAAAGCGGTCCGCTGCTACAAACGGCTCCGTTCGCGCGGTGCCTGTTTGTTCAGAGGTCAAACATGAACATCAGGAAAGCACTGCCGGCATTATTGTGTCGGCTTATTTTGGCTTAAAAATCGAAGAGGGACTACCAGTGTGATGTAAAAGGGTGCGCCATCTTGGAGTGAATAGATGTACTATTGCAAACAGCAAAGGGCGAATCTATTCCCTATGGAGGTCGAAAATGTGGGACAAATGAGCGTGTCTCCTCCTAAACATTATTTCAACAACCATAATGCATTGGCTTCATGTATAGGCCATCGGCCAACGTTATTTTTAATGACAACTAGTCTTTAAGACATTTTCACTGTGGCCAACATGGTATATAGCATCTGTTGTATACGTTGCGGAGTATGCCATATAAGCATTCGTGCATTTCCTCTTATATTCAGCCAAGGTCATGCTTGTTCCACAAAGTGGCTAAAACAATCGGTCTTAACACAGGGATAGCCGAATCTGCCAATGTATATTATATGAGGGTGGATTACTGCTGTGTCAATGTAAGAGATCAAGCTTTTGTCGGATGCGTACCTCAATGGTTAACGGTATACCATCTTGAGATGTATGTGTGTTATTATATGTATTGTGGCAAAGCAGATCATGTGCGTGAAGTCGCACTGTCCGAATTTAAATGTCTCTAAGCCATTCTAGCTACCGCCTCTTGGTGTGGTGTCATTCATGATGTGGTATATTAGAGATACATGGAGGAATAACCTGTTCAAACCCAAATGAGTGTGTGCGGCATTAATGAATAAAAAGATTCCATTCCACAGCAATATTTAAACCGGATTGGGCTGTTTTAAGATTGTAAATCCATTTCTGTTCCAGTTTTTTGAGGGACAGATCTCTGTTGCCACCTCGTGGGTGGGCTTTTGTTGTTTGAACGACAAACCAGAATATGTCCTCGCAGGTATGTTTGGCCTCTGAGTAGTGGGCTACAAGTGGTTTGTCAGGGGTGCCATTGCGAATAGCTGAACGATGTTCGCCAATTCGCAATTTGACAGACCTAATAGTTTTACCTACATATATTAACCCACAAGGGCATTTTATCCCGTAGATAACCCACTTGGTCAGTTTGAGAAAGATCTATATTTCCACATCCGACCATTGAGGTCAATTTGCTTCAGATTTTTAGTAAGATGGCAGACTGAGCATTGTCCACATGAATAATGTCTGCTAACTGGCGGTAGTCCTCACAATGTGGACTGTATTGGTGTTTCGTTTTTGTTCATCGGATAGGTGTGAACTAATTTGTTTCGGAGATTCAGCATCCGTTTGAAAGCGAATCTCGGGCAATTAGGTCTGAAGTCTTCAGTTTGGACGGTTTTCCAATTTTTAAGTATGATCCTCCTTAGATCATTATTCAGAGGAGAGAAGGATGAAACACATGTAATTCTTTAATCCTGAGGTTTGGTGTGTTTTTGTAGAATAACCTCGTGGTTGGCATTACGTGCTCTTTTCATGGATCTCTTGATGATTTTGCGAGGATATTGTCTGTATCGTAATTTCTCACTTAGTTCCTCGCTGTTTGTTTTGAAGACAGCGATTTCGCTGCAATTCCGTCAAATTCTTAGGAATTGTCCATAGGGCAAGTTTTCCCGTAAACTAGATGGGTGAAAGCTACTAAAAAGTAGTAGTGTGTTCTTATCTGTGGGTTTTTTGAATAATGTAGTGCCCAGATGATCTTCCTTTTTTAAGATATTCAGATCAAGAAAGGCGATACTTTCACTACTGTAGGACATAGTGAATTTAATCGTTGGGGTTTGTCTGTTAAGCCACACATGAAAGCTACCTAGCTGATCCTGACTGCCATGCCATAACATAAAAACATCATCAATATAGCGGTGACACGAGCTGATGTGGTCATGAAAGGATTAGTCGCTGCATAGATGAAATTGGTTTCGTAGTGATCCATGTAAAGGTTAGCCAGATCCGGTACAAATGTAGCTCCCATTGATGTACCTTGTCTTTGTTGATAAACGGTTTGGTTGCATAAGAAAAAGATTTTTGTCAGTGCCAGCCTTACACATTCAATGATGAAATTGGAGGGAACTGTAAGGTCTGCCCTTTTCTCAAGGTATTGATGTAGTACTTCTATGCAGTGATCCAGGGGGATGTTGGTGTATAATGATTCTACATCGAGGGTAACCAAAATGTCGTTAACTCCTGGGTGTAGGCTGGCAATAGTGTGGATCATAGCTGTCGTGTCTTGTATGTACGATTTCATCTTGGCCACAAAAGGTCGCAGGAAGGAATCTGCATAGATGGAAAGAAGCTCTAACAGGGAGCCTATTGCTGACACAATTGGACGGCCTGGAAGGTTAATCGCATTCTTATGCATTTTAGGTAAGAAATAGAAGGCCGGGATGGTGGAATTGGGTCTGGTCAGAAACATAAATTCATCTTTACAAATCCATTTCTGGTCATGTGCATGGTTCATAAGGCTCATTATTTCCTCCATCAATCCCGTTGTTGGGTTGCCAGCTAGTCTACGATAACATTGTTGGTTTCCCAATTGTTTGTCTATTTCGATGTTATATGCATTCACATCCCACAGCACAATCCCACCTCCCTTATCAGCAGGTTTCACTACGAAGGAAGTGTTATTTTGAAGATGTTTTAAAGCTCTGTCAGATTATCTTTTTGCTGGTTTTTCTTCTTAAAGAGATAATCCAATTCTCTTATTACTTTGTTTTCAAAAGTCAAAATCTCAGGAGAGATCATAGTGGATGTGGGTGAAGGACGAAGGGGGTTTGAGTCCTGTTATATTTTCATCTGTAATGGACCCTTCCATTGGATTGCGGAAAAAATATTTGAGCCTTATCAACCTAAAGAAGTTTCTCATTTCCACTTCTGTGGTGAATTTATCTGCTATTTTTGTGGGAACAAAAGATAACTCCTTGCTCAAAACACTGATTTCTGTGTCAGTGAGGGAATGTGAACTGAGGTTGAAGACTGGTATTACCAATTGGTCTGTGGGGGTTGCCACTGTCTGGTTGGCATTGTGCGGTTGCCCCATTGTTTGTTCTTCCCTCGTTTCCCCTGTCCCTGAAAAAACTGCAGTTGGGCACCTCTTTGTGTCTGGCCCCATCGACTTGTTGAGGGTTGTGCTGCTGAAGAATCCGAGTCGCTGCTGTTGGATGAGTTAGAAAAGGTAACAAATTTGTTGCCGCGGCTTCTATTGTAAGGGGGGCCCCTCCCCCCCGTTTGGTTCGCATTTTTCTGTTGGAAAAAACTAGCATTCAGGTACGGGTAGGTAGATTCTTCCTTATAGTTAAATATATCTTTCTTTAGCTTCCAGACCTTTTTTTCAAAAGTGAAGGTTTTACATTTTTTCATTTCTTCATCTATTTTTTCCAACAGTGCTTTCGTTTCTGGGATCGTTGATTCGTCGTTAATTTTTTTCTCTAAAACCAATGGGTCTTCTTTTTGTTTTTTGGATTCTTCCTCTGCCGTCTCAATAACTAGTATAACCCAGTCTTTGGAGCATTTATTTGCTACCCCACTGAAATTCCCCTTGGACTTCGGATTGTCTGGGGCTGACACTCGACCAGTGGCAGCAGGAAAGTTGTGTGAAGCAGCAGACCTGTTATGAGTGGGAATCTCTGCACCACCAGGGTTTTTTTGGAAATCAGGATCTTCCCCAATGCGGAGCTCACGCTCAGGCGGCCATACTTGTTCAAATGCAACAGCGCCCCCTTTGGAGTGTACTTATTCAACTCGCGATAATCTACAGTCATTCTATAACTTCCATCTGGTCTCTTAACCGGCCCAACCAGATTGTTACAAACCGTAGTCACAGGATGTAACATGCCTGCTTCAACATATACCTTGATAGTATCTGAGATTTCCCTATGCCCCCCCGGGAATGCAATATTGCTTCATCGACACACTTTTTGTAGCCAAAAGAACCTGCACCGGGCCATGTTCAATTTTTCCTCAATTACATGGGTACACATCAATGCACTTACTCCAAACTGATATTTTTACCTCCAAGTCCTAAAGTCAATCCCTCTAGAATATCAAAGCTAATAAATAATATATTCAGGTATGGGAACAGTCAACACTTGATATTTACTCCTTTTCATAATTACTAATTTTCATATCAACTTTTGTTTGAATTGCCGGCGTTTCTTTCACTCCCTGTCCAGTTATGGTAAAATGTCTACCATTAAATCTCCAAGGATTACCATGGATCAATAAGGCCTCCACTCCAGTATCAATCAAGGCTCGAACCTCTCGAATATTCCCTGATTGCCAAAATAGTTTCACTTTCACATGAGGCCATCTGTCTACCTTAATCCAGGCAGACGCTACCGGAGTTTGACCACAATCTACCGGAATTTGACCACAATCCTATTTGTATTTTGAATGCATGTATTTGAACTCTGTCTCCAACATCGCACTTTTCGCAAGTCAGCATAATAATAATAACAATAATTTAGCATTTATATAGCGCTACGATCCCTCAGGCATCTGAGCGGTGCTTATTATTACCCATGGTGTGTGGTGCTCATTTATCGACCTCAGAAGGATGAAAGGTTGATTTTTGTCCTGCCGGGATTCGAACCTGCGTCAGCAGGCTCTGCACACATGTCAAAGCGAGCTCTGTACTCGCTCTGCTATCGGACCAGTATAAGCTCTACCATATGAGTTCGCTGATATGGTAGAGCCATCCCCATGGACTCTTCATCCACCTCCTCTTCAGGCGGTGCAGAAGGGAACTTGTCCCCAACTCGCGTGTTCACCTCTTGTCTTTACACCTGTTTGTACCGCTCTTTTCCTTCAAGCCCTCACTTCTTATATAGCTGGTACATTTCCTGGGTTTCAATCCCGTCAATGTCTTCTCGTGGCACTCCATCTTTTAGTAGCGCCAAGAACATGTCTTTTCTTGACACCCAAGAATCTCTACTGTTGAATCTCTTTCCAGGAGTCTGTTTCTCACTATGCCCCCTCTCTCTCTCTCTCTCTCTCTCTCTCTCTCTCTCTCTCTCTCTCTCTCTCTCTCTCTCTCTCTCTCTCTCTCTCTCTCTCTCTCTATGTCTCTCTCTCTCTCTCATGGGGTCTCTCTTCAGCTTTGTTCCATTCCCTCAAATCTGCTAACTATCTGATCGCATCAACCACTTCATCTGTTAATTTACCTGTCATCCCCACCAGCAAAGTCATGATTACATTGTTATCAGCTGGTGGAGCAGTTCGAATAATCGTATTTCGGCTGAAACCAATAATGCCACCACCCCCATTTGTTCTGGATCATCAAAATGGATTGCTTCTTTCATAGCATTCTCCCTACTTCTTTGAATTGTCTCTCTCGGTGTGTACCACTTCTTCTCGTCGCTAGGCCAGTCAGTTACACCCTTGCACATCTAACTGTAACAAAGACACTTGCGAACCTCTCCCCTGTCCATCAGGAGGCGGCCCTGCACGCAATACTTCCTCAATATGAGTCTCATTGGACAATGGCAGAAGCCTTGGAGAATCAGTTGGATCTACAAGAGGGCCTGCCGCTCCTCCATTTAATAGTCTGACCATCCATGATAACAGAGATTCCCCGCCCTCTGTTTCAATCTATGAATGCTTTCCCAAACCTCTTGTTGAGAATAATCCGCCAAGATTGTCAAATGCAGCAGACCACCTCAAGGATTATTCGGATGTGGCCCAGCTCGTCCACGTGTAACTGGTTTAACGGTCACCTCCTTCCTGTCAGGCTCTGGTTTAGATGGTATTTCGCTTTCTGAACCACTCCCTGAACTAGTACTGTCAAATACATCCCAATGGTCGGGATCTCAATCAACCCGGCAGAGCCGATCACCGTTGCCACCTTGTGACTGTTCACTCTCGCTCTTCTCTTTCGATATTTGTATCGGGCAACTCTTACAGCAGCTCTCTCGCCACTGCCTGATATTTATCTGCCTTATCATGATACAATTTCATCTGAAGTTGCTGCATTAGTGCAATCTGTTTCTCAGCAGCCAACTCTTTTTCCAACCTCAGGATATTAACCTGCAAGTCTACATTCTGCTGATGCATCTTTCTGAATGCATGCAACAAAATCCAGCCTCTTCTGCCCAAAGCTGAGCACTCCTTTCCCTTCTCTACGAGTACCTGTTGTAAGCAAGCTGCCACCTCGGCCAGACTCACCTCTCCTATACTTGTATCCCATGTCTCACTCAAACCTGCAACACATTCCCATGTCTGTGCACGTTTGTCATATGGACTCTTTGTCCACCCTGGAATCATCACTTCAGAACTTCCCTTTTTCCTAAATAAGGAACTCATTATTTTAATGGATGTTTCAAGTCCCTATTAAAATACCTGAAATGCAAAAGCTTAAAGAAAGAATTCCTTTCTATGTCCAAGCCTCAGATTCGTTTGGTATTTGGAACCAATTTCATCACAAATACTCGGCTCACAGCGCCACTATGTTTTGCTTTTCAGGCACGTGTAATGACCTCAGAATTACCCTATTACAGGGACTAAAAGTTCTTGGACTCAGAAAGGCAATAAAGTACACTTAGACCATTGGTTAGAAAATAATTGGCTCTTTACAGGCCCTTTATTCACACTTCATAAACATACATATAACTATAGAATGAATCCAACTGGTTATACATGAATACATGAACAAGAACGAACATAACAAGTATACATCACTGTTAGGGCAGTTGTAGAACAAAGCTTCATCTCAGCCACAACAACACTACCCAGTCCCAAGGCATGCAGACAAAGAGATCATGCAGCAACTAACAGGGTCTGGAGCGGAGTGTCCTCCCTCTCAGCGAGACTTCGACACCCAGGGTTCCAATTCTCTGTCTCATCATAGGGACCTTCTCCTTTTAAGGGGACACATCCCTGCCCCTAGTAGGTTGCAGACTGCCCCCGGCCGAAGGACAGACAGCAAGAATGGGAGGCAAGAAAGGAAAAATCCAGACAGTGGAAAAACCCAGCTCGTCTTCCGCGCTCTCATTCCCAGCACCCCTTATCAATGCACCTGCACATCTCTGACTCCCCTCTCGGTTTGTCCTTGAATCAACAATACGCAAATTATTGTACACAGTAAACTCATCTACTTCTCACTAAAATATTGTAACCGCTGCAGAAATCATGTTTGCCTCCTAACTGAGCTTTCAGAAATATAGACTTTCATTGTGGTTTGGGAGTGAATGTCTAAAATGGCCGCACACAGGTGCCATGTTATTTAGCTCATTTTTGCACACGCAGTACAGAGTGGAAGCTGGTGCAGGGAAGGATTACAGGGGGGACGAGGGCAGAGAGTGAGGGGGAGGTTTAACTGAAGTGGGCTGAGGGGCTGGAAATAGAAGACTCTCACTGGACTTGGGCAGTAGGAATGGGAAGGGAAGGAGTGGCAAAAGGAGGGGGTGGAGATGGTGTCTCTGGGAGGAGAGGCAGAGGTCTGTGAATTAGCAGGAGAGCAGAAAAGAGGGTTGGTAGTGTTGGGGATGGGAGGAGCAGTAGAGAGGGTGTGAGGGAGAGGGGTGGAAGAGGTCTGTGGATGGAAGTCGGAGAAAGGAAAGTGGGAAGTCTGCCTTCCGTTTAGATGGCTTCTGTGTTTTGAGTGGTGTGCTGGAGCCAGAGGTGTATGTGTCAGAGTGTGAGGTCTGCCAAATGAGGGTTCTCAGTCAGGGCGGCACAAGCTGCACATAAGGATTGGAAAGCATGAAAGGGAGGGCAAAGAGGGTGTCTGAGAGTGGGGGGCGGGTGGTTGGGAGATTAGGGGAGATGGTTATGATGGGTGAACATAATACAGGCAGCGCAGGAGATGGCAGGGAGGGAGGTATGGGGCCTAGAAGGGCCTGGCTTTGAGGAGGTAGGGAGATGGGGTGTAAGGGTTGTAAGGCGTGTTTGTGGCCTGCATTGTGGCATGCCATCGAGCACCTCTGATCTTGGAGCCTTTTGATCATAATGGTTTTTTTTATCTGTGTGGATGGGGATGGGGAGGGCCTTCGGCAATTGTGGCTGGGTATGTCCATTGAGTGCAGGGGAGGGTCCGATGGGGTTGAACGTGAGATGGCTATGTAAAGGGGGTGATGTTGAAGTGTGAGTAGGGTGTGTGTCAGAAGCTTGAGACAGCAGTGAGGGTTGGAGGTTTACTAGGAAGAGGAACAAGAGATTCAAAACATTCACAGTATTGTAAAAACAGCTAGATTCAAAATGTTCACAATTTTGGAAAAGCACCGAGATCCAAAACATTCACAATATTGGAAAAGACACCTAGGGCCTCATTACGAGTAGGGCGGTAAGGGGTTAACAGCTTTTTACCAGACGTCCTTAGCGGGTGCCGCGAGCCGCCCAGCATGCTAACAACGGGCCTGTCATTAGCATGCTCCCCATTCCCATTAAACCCTATGAGGGCTCAAATGGGAATGGGGATGGACCAGGTCCGGATTACCTGAATGGGGAAATACTGGGCCCTCCAAGGTCAGAATGGCCCAGTATTTCCCCATTCAGGGAACCCGGACCCAGGTTTGGGGGTAGCCATGCCCTTATTAAGGTCATGGTTACCTCCAAACTCGTGATGAGGCCCCTAGATTTAAAAAAAATCACAGTATTGTAAAAACACCCAGATTCAAAACATTCACAGTATTGGAAAAACACCTAGATTTAAAATGTTCACAGTATCGGAAAACCACCTAGATTCAAAACATTCACAGTATTGGAAAAAAACTAGATTTAAAACATTCACAGTATTGGAAAAGACACCTAGTTTCAAAACATTCACAGAATTCTAAAAACTCCTATATTGAAAACATTCACAGTATCAGAAACCCACCTAGATTCAAAACATTCACAGAATTGGAAAAACGACTATATTCAAACATTCACAGTATTGGAAAACCACCTAGATTCAAAACCTTCAAACAATTGAAAAAACACATAGATTCAAGGCATTCACAGTATTGGAAAATACACCCAGATTCAAAACATTTGCAGTATTGGAAAAACATCTAGATTCAAATCATTCACAGAATTGGAAAGGCACCTAGATTCAAAATATTCACAGTATCAAAAAACCACCTAGATTCAAAACGTTCACAGTATTGGAATTAACACCTAGATTCAAAACGTCGCAGTATTGGAAAAACATCAAGATTCAAAACAGTCACAGTGATGGAAAAGACACCTGGATTCAAAACATGTAAAGTAATTTGAGGTTTCTACAGGTCGACTGGTTGAAGCACAGTGATCAGTGCAGTAAGTGCATTTAAAGTGTAAGTGGGTTGGAGAAAGTCAGTGTGTCTTGAGGGCACTGGTTCTACCAATAGTATATGCCAGGTGTGACTAGACACACTATTTTTCTATATCTAGGGATGTTTAACAGTAATGTGAGTGCTAGGGGAGACAGGTGGGGCAATGAGGGTTGGGAATCAGGAAGCCTGAAAGAGGTGGGCAGAGCATAGGAAGAGGAGAGTGTGAGGGGGCTTCTTTGAAGGGTGGACAGAATTTGACCTGTAACAGGTAGGGAAGATGGAGGAATCAGGCGGGGTGGTCATGATGGAAACAGGATGTGGATCAGGGAGGAGAGCTTATAGCAGGTGAAGAAGAAGGGAAGTTCGGATTAAGGAGATAGCTGGCTGGGGTTGCCTTGTGTGTACTGCAGCTCAGCTTAATGGTCCTGGAAAGGGTCCATAGTTGATAGGGGCACACAGGAATCACAAGCTGCCCTTTACTGTAGCCCTTCACTGGCTGCCCGGTCAAGGCTGCCCTGGGAGAGTCTCTGATGAGCAAAGTTCTGATCACGTGGGAGTCCGTGCGTGGCCAATAAGGAACCATCGAGGCCGGGATCAGTGGGGAAACAACAGAAATGAGCAAGGAAAGTTCAAGGAACAAGCAGTAAATGAAACTCACCAAAGTAAAATGACAGGGGGTTAAGAAAAAACTCACAAAACGAGGCAGTGTGAAAAATGGCCTTTGCAAGTTCATGCAGAGCCTTAAAAAGCACTTTGGTGCTTTGAAAACGTTCTGGTTACTTGGGAGTCAGAGTGTGACCAATGCAAAACCAGGGAAGGCGGAAACAGTGGGGAAAGAACACAAAGGAGCAAGGAAAGTTCAAAGAACGAGCAATAAATTAAAGACATCGAAGTAAAATGCCATGGGCTAAGAACAAACTCACAAGACGAGGCACTGTGAGAAATGGCCTTTGGATGTTTGTGCAAGTCGCCACAATATTACACAATCGGAGGCAGCTTGTTCACAAAAACGAAAATGACCTGCCTGCTTGAATCTCACACACAAACTCTCATTTGCATAATCAGTTATATATATATATGCAAACAAAACTTGAGGGGTGGCAGGGCTGCTACTCTGGGTCCCAGCTGCAGTAAGTTCAAACAGTCCAAAGATGTTCTCCTACTAGCGCGCTTTCATGCCTCAGAAATCTTCAGGTAGGCTCATTGGATGCAGGTGTGCAGGGTTGAATCCATCTGGTACGTACCAGACAGTGGCAGCAGGGAATTCTGGTAAATCTAGTGTATTGCCAGCCGGGATCCAACTCCCCCCCATTTTCAATGTTAGCCCTCATTGGGGTGAGGGAGCGAGTTACCATCAGTATGGCACTCCAAAGTTAAGCAAAAGTAGCCCAGGTGCAGCCCCTTTGGAGACCCAGTCTCCAGCTGTTAGATGTGCAAACACAACTTGACGGGTGGCAGGGGTGCTACTCTGGGTCCCAGCTGGAGTAAGCTCAAACAGTCTAAAGATGTTCTCCTCCTACCATGCTTTCATGCCTCAGCAATCTTCAGGGAGGCTGATTGGATTCAGGTGTTCAGGGTTGACTCCCTCTGGTAAGTACCAGAATGGGGCAGCAGGGAATTCTGCTAAATGTAATGTAGAGCCAGCCAGGATCCAACTCTCCCCCATTTTAAATAATAGCCCTCAGTTCATGTATTATGCGCAGTGGGGAGGGGGGGTTACCATCAGTATGGCACTCCAAAGTCAGGCATGTGTAGCACCAGCCCCTCTGGAGTCCCAGCCTCCAGTTAGATATGCAAGCAAAAATGAAGGGTGGCAGGGCCGCTACTCTGGGTCCCAGCTGCAATAAACTCAAACAGTCAAAGATGTTCTCCACCTATCGTGCTTTCATACCTAAGCAATCTTCGGGGAGGCTGATTTGATACAGGTGTTCAGGGTTGACTCCCTCTGGTAAGTACCAGGATGTGGCAGCAGGGAATTCTGGTAACTGTAGTGTATAGCCAGCGAGGATCCAACCCTCAGTGGAGGGGGGGTGGTTACCATCAGTATGGCACTCCAAAGTCAGGCATTTGTAGCCCTGGTGCAGCCCCTCTGGAGCCCCAGTCTCCAGTTAGATATGCAAACAAAAAGGAAGGGTGGCAAGGCCGCTACTCTGGGTCTCAGCTGCAGTAAGCTCAAACAGTCTAAAGATGTTCTCCCTCAAGCGTGCTTTCATGCCTCAGCAATCTTCAGGGAGACTGATTGGATTCAGGTGTTCAGGGTTGACTCCCTCTGGTAAGTACCAGGATGTGACAGTAGGGAATTCTGGCAAATGTAGTGTAGAGCCAGCCAGGATTCAACTCTCCTCCATTTTTAATATTAGCCCTCAATGGGGAGGTGGGCGTTACCATCAGTATGGCACTCCTACGTCAGGCATGTGTAGCACCGGTGCAATCCCTCTGGAGCGCCAGTCTCCAGTTAGATAGGCAAACAAAAAGGAAGGGTGGCAGGGCGGCTACTCTGGGTCCCAGCTGCAATAAGCTCAAACAGTCCAAAGATATTCTTTCCTAGTGCACTTTCATGCCTTATCAATCTTCAGGGAGGCTGATTGGATTCAGGTGTTCAGGGTTGACTCTGACTGGTAAGTACTATGATGTGGCTGCAGGGAATTCTAGTAACTGTAGTGTAGAGCCAGCCAGGATCCAACTCTTGCCCATTTTCAATATTAGCCCTCTGTGGGGAGTGGGGGGGGGGTTACCATGAGTATGGCACTCCTACGTCAGGCATGTGTAGCCCTGGTGCAGCACCTCTGGAGCCCCAGTCTCCAGTTTTATATACAAACATGGCTATAGGCCATACCCCAAGATTCTGGCCACTGGTCACAAGCATTATAGTAATATGTGTATAGTAATTATAGGTTCTGTAGGGGGAGTACACTGTATTTGTAATATGATGGGGTGATATAATTGAAGTGTACATGGTATTTATGATTGCAGTAGAATTGAAGATAGTGGTGATGGAATCTGTAGATGAAGACACACCTGTGGGTATGGATACTTAGTTGCACATGGAAATAAAGTTGGAATCTGGTTCTTTTTCTGTGGAAAAATAGTATAATTTGTTAAACACAGTGGTTAAAACATTTATTTGCATTCAATTGTACACATACATTTACTTTTTAGACCCTAATAAACAGTACATTGTAAGTGCTATGTTTGGTGCAACATCAGTGTGTGTTACACTGTTGTTGTATTGACTTAGAATAATCATGGGTCATTGGGAGAAATCAAATCCATAGTGGGAAAAATAACTACTACATTTGAAAGAATATACATGTTACAGAGTACATGTGTTTGGTAGCATTGATATATGTTGTGGGTGTATGTGTGGTAGGATGTTTATTGGAAGTGTGTTGTAATTAAAGATATGTTTAAAGTAGTTAGATAGATGTTGGCATATTCTAACTATATTGGATTTTAGATTAAGTATTGCAGTAACAATAAGTGTTATGGTGTATTTGAAGTGCATTAAAATGAAAGGGATTTTTAAAGTAGTTAGATACCCATCGGCATATTCTAACTGTTTTAGATATTAAATCGAGTAGTGTAGTTTCATGAATGTAGTTAGATATCCGTTGGCTTATTCTGTATACTGTACTATACTTAAGTCAGCATATTTGGGTTGAAGGAATATTAAGTAGGCATTTGTTAAATTTGCTGGTAACCTATGTTTTGGGGTAACAGATGTGTTGTTACATTCAAACCAACCACTTCTTTTTTTACCATATGCAGTATAGTGGCCTGAAGTGGTTGTGGCATCAGTGTGGTAGATTAGGCCTTCTGCTGTGAAGGTTTTCTTGGCAAGAGATACATGGCCGTGTTTGAAGCTAGTTAGCCTACAGTTATTTTTGGTATGATCTGCATTGTAACTTAGAAGCATTAGTATGACATATTGGCCTTGTCAGTTAATTTGTACCCTGGAACGATTGTCTGAATTCCAAAAAGTGCATAATATGCATTTTGGAGAAGCTGCTGAAATGGAATGGGTTCACAATGAATACATACACACATCTTTCATTAGGGAAGTGCTCTTGTGAAACATGGTTGCAGAGAGTGCATGTATGTTTCCACGTGTATGAAATCTGGAAGATTTAATTTATAGGATTGTTTTTGGTTTCTAGTACTTTTAGTAAGTACATTAGGACTTATTGTGGATATTCCTATGCGTTTAAGGTGAATTTTACCATTCCTGCACAATAGCCTAATTCTTGCCTTATGCCTGAGACACTGTAAGTGTTGTCAGGATTATGTGTGGTATGGAAGAGAAGATGTGTTGCTACATTTGCATAGCAAGTTAGTCCACTTGTGTTTCTTAATTTAAATGGACCAGAACGTTTGATGGGCCTGCAGTTGTTTTTTTGAGAAGAGACATTTATCTCTTACTCTTCTGATAGATGTACTTTTGTTTTTGGACTAGAGAGTTTTGTGGTTGTATCATTTGATAGAGTAGCAGTTTTTTGTTTATTCAGCAGTATTGCTGACAGACCTTGTATAGGTTCCATTTGTATTACTTTTCTTTTGAAAGGTTTTTTTTTTTCAGGTACAGGGTACATAGCAACGTGGGTCGTGTACAGTGCACATAGTCTGTTTATTCTAGGAAGCAAGGAATGTCAGTGTTGACTTTGTTATATTTATAAAAAAAGGAAATAGACAAATTTATAACAATTATCTAATCTCCCAGACATACAGGATCACTGATTTTCCGGCACACTAAGTCCTGAAAAGATAGACCGTATGCAATTATTCATTAAAAAAAAGTTAATAAAATACATTTATTCCCCAAAAAATCTTTCACCTAAAACATGTATCGACCCAAACTCCAAACACAGTGATCGAAAGATTATACATAAAACATTAATCTAAAACAACCTAACACCAAATTCACAAGACACAAATGATATTATATTACAACATTCTAAATGTGTCATAAAAAGCAACAATTCCCGACATGTTTCTGTTCTTCAAACCCCGCAATGGATGAACATTCTTCAGTGGAACACTTTAAAATTGTAGATTTCTTCAACACTGCGTTAAGAGGGTCTTTGTAAACAATACCATTGGGATGCCAATGTACCTAAAACACAAAACATATCCTCTGTAATCTGTGGTGAAAACCACAACAATCAAATTTCAATCCCTTATACCTGTAGTGATTAACAGTATGAAGGGACACAGGGATAGGCCCACAGGTTGACCACCCCTCCCACAGTTACAACAGTGTACTACAAAAATTACCTTCAAATGGTATTTTGTGATGGGCTTATTCTTAATTAACAATCGCCATATGTTCCAATTATTGGACGCATCTATTTCTTAGTTTAGGTGCAAAAAGTCACCTCAGTATTCTTGCGGTGTTACTGCAAAAACAGAAAACAGAGAACCAAAACTCTGTGTAAGTACCATGTCCTACCATTCCAAGATGCAGAATTTTTCCAAAGTATCAACTCTCAAATGCCCAGTTTTAACTCCAAGCTCTCAGCATATGGGCACCAGATCAATGTATTTACGGATCACAACAGTAAATTAATCTCCTTGTCCGGAGTTGCAGATGTTCAGTATATGCACCTAGAAACAAAACCAATTGTTACTGCCTATCCGATCTTCCAATTCAAAACAGTGGAAAGACCCAGCTACCATGCACCGAGTGAAACTAGCACCGTGATCTTAAAGCATGTATAAATAGACTCTGTGATCTGTTTGTGTCCAGCGGCAGCCCAAGGATTTAGTACAGCCGTGTTAGGAACCCACCAGTGGATAGTTAAAGTACTACATCTCCCAACACGTTGGTGGCAGATCAAAGGACATGAAACCTAGATGCGAGCGGCCTTACACATACGAGTGGCAAATATATGCTTTTAATTTCGTTGACTCACCTTTCACAGGGAGCCAGCAGCGCCAATACATCGCATGCCGCGGCCACTACAATCATGTAATCAACATGGTGCCGGGGATCCGTACCTAATGTACACCATCACGACCAAGCCATTAACGTAGAAAAGGGACTACACAATGAAATCAATGGCTAGACACAATGGAAGGCCAGCAGTTTCTATAAGAGAAAGGAGGGTGCCATATTGGTACTGTTACCACAAGGAACAATGTCAAGCAAAGTGGAGCTAAGATCTAAAAGATAATTGTTCCCAAAAAAGGGGGAAGGCCCAAGCCGCAACATATGCATGTTGAGGGAATCTACTAGACTTATGTGCCAGAGAATGGTTTGAAAAGCAGTTTATCTCCGTTGCACTGGAGTATTCACATCTGACATGGAACAGAATCCATCTAGTCACCTGTAATATGGTATCATGTTCATTCAACATCAGTATCATTTCAGAATTATAAATGCATTCACATGTCAGCTGGTGAATCTATTACTGATATATAAACAATGGCACATATACTTCTCTTTTCTTCTTGTTTCCAGCACCCTAGATGTAAAAAAATATTCTTGATATGAAAGTAGTTGCATCAAAACAGCAGGCTCCCACAATATAATGCCTAATAGTGTGATTAATTAGAGACAACAGTTCATCCAATCACATCGTTAAAAACAGAATGGTTGTCAACCATCGATGTCATTACTCATGTTATATCACACAATGCCAATCAATGCCTTCATGTAACCCCAATATGTGGCTCTGTAATTTTCTGTTCAAAATTGAACAGTTTACGATCAATCTCTAGCTTACTGGTGCCATATATCTTTTTCAATATGAGCCATGTAAATTTAGTATGTCCATATTGTTTTTCTACAAAATGCTTTACCAGTGGTGCTATCATCACTTTTTCTATGCAACTGCAATGTTCAACCATGCAAATGCAGCATTTCCTGTTTGTCTTGCCTTCATAATTTAGGCCACACGGGCAAGTGATCATATAGACAACATTTTGGGTATTACAATTGGTCATCTCAGTTAGATCCCAAACCAAATAAGGCAGAATTTGGATGGCTCTTTTCTCCTCTATTTATGCACACATACTACATTGGCCACAGGTAAAGTGTCCCTTCACTTCAGGCAACCCCCACAACCTGGTTTGACTTGTAGGCTTTGTGTGAGTCTCTGTCACATCATTTCTAACCAACATATTTTGCAAACTTGTACTTTTTTTGAATGCCTCCAGAGGTGGTAGCGCATTTATTCCATGGTACACTTTCCTCCATGTTTTCTTAATGACCATTTTGATCTTATATGATAAATTAGAGTACGTGTTTACAAACACTGTCCCAATCTCTCTAGCTTCTTTGTTGGTCATCTCTAACAGGGCCTCACAGTTGTTATTGTAGGCCCCTTTAGAGGCATTTCTAATCACTCTGGACGGATACCTTTTCCCCAGCAGTTTCTGTGTTAGAACATTCGCACTCTTACTATAGTCTTCTTTCAAGCTACTATTCCTATTTAACCTAAGGAATTGTCCAAAGCGCAAATTCATTTTCATGTGTTTAGCATGATGGCTGCTGTAGTGTAACAGAGCGTTTTTGTCTGTAGTCTTGTTATATGGTTTCACTTTTAGCACCCCCATAGAGTGAAAAATGGTAATATCCCAAAAAATGTATTTCAAATTCAGTTATAGACCTAGTGAATTTCAGAAAACGATCTGTTGGTTTAACCAATCAACAAACGAGTTGGCTTCTTCAATGGAGCCATCCCATACAATCAATACATCGTCTATATACCATAGCCACTTTCTCAGCAGATGACAAAATGGATTGGTGGCAGGATATGTAACAGATTTCTCAAAGAATTAATTACATGTATAAGTTGGCTAAATTGGACGCGATAGCTGCCCCCATCGCTGTACCCTCAATTTGTTGGAAAAAGGTACCCTGAAACTGGAAGAAGTTTTGTGTGAGGGCGAATTCGGTACACCACAAAATGAACCCGTTGCTTACTGGGTGTCCGTCTTCTCTCCTCAACAAAATCTCTTCAACCACGTCTAGCGTTACTTTCTGGGGTATCATGGTATATAGGCGTTGACTTTGTTTGCATCAAAGTTAACTAGGAATCGACCATTAAGCATATGCAGACGCGAAAGTGCTCCGTAACTCATACCTTCTTTAAAGACTGTGCTGCCAATGTCAATCAATGTGTGACCTAGGGTTAGAACATGAAATTTGGGAATCGTGACACCATATGAAAGGGATAGTGAGATCTGTTCTCTGCGTACATACATGCCTTTGAAAAGAAGCAAATGTGCTATTATACAGCCTATTTCTTAACTTCTGCAAGTTTGTCAAAGGGGATGTTGACAAACTGAGTGCTGTTCTCATGTGGATATGTTTGGAAGCCAACACATGTACCAATTGCTCCATTGACTAAACCTTGTTCTACATCAAGGTTACCTTTAAGGACTACTCTGATATTTAGACACAGAGTTAATACTTGTTCTAATCCAGCTGTGTCAGAGATCCATTTTTCTAAGCTATTTAGTCGTGCTGTTGCTTTCTGACACATAGACAGTCTCATACCGTGTATTTCAAGTTTTTCTATGGAGCTGATATGCAGTATTGGTAGCATTTCTTTTTTCAACATTGTATCATTGAATTGACTACAGCTTGCAAGGGTTGGCATTAAGGACATGCATTTTATATTTTGTTGAGTTGATTGTTCCATGTGTTATGGCCATATAGTTCATGGATCAGTCTAGTTTTTAAGATGCTATTTGCATGTTTAGTAAGCAGACCAGTTCAAATTCTTTTTTAACATGCTAGCATAGGTGAGATCTGCAGACTGACGCATGTTTTGAGTTACTTCTTTGTAGCGACAATGTTGCCAGAGATTTACATTTCCAATGCTGCTGAGTGTGTTAGGGCATTCTTTGTGTCCTAATGTTTTAAAAATAGTTTCACAATTTTACCGGTGTTAACTGTAGGAGGTCTCCGAAAACAATGTAGTGTTTTCCTCCAAACAGTTCATAATCTGTTTTTAGGACTTCTTGCATTGTGAGATGAATTAATCCAACATGAGATCGGAAACCATGCTTACTTCATTTATCAGGAACACTCTCATTTGTTTTAGTATTCTGTGTACTTCAGTAGCAGCTTCTGCTGATAATTTGTAGTATAATTTGTTTTGGTGTTCTACTGGGAGGAGCAGTAGTCGGTCTAAAGTTACACTTCCTATGATGTAGGTAACCAAACCTGTGGGGGCGATTACAACAGCTGAAAGGTTGTTGTTTGTTAAGTCTTGTTAAAATCTGCAGAATATTTTAATTAAGAACGTTTTACCAGAACCAGCTTCACCACTTACATACAGGAGCAGAAGTTTATAATTTTTACAGCTACAAGTTTTAGTTTCATGTTTAGGACCATGTTCAATTTCTTCAGTGACGTCTAGAGAAATGGTGAGTTGTTCATTATTTAACTGTGATTTGAGCACTGACAAGTATTCTTCAGATTGTTTAGATTGATACATGGTCTATGTTAGGGAGAATTCTCCAAAATGGCTAATTTCCCTTGCCTACTGAGTCCCTCAGCAGCTTTGCTGGATTTCTAGGATTTTATTTTTTACCTGGTAAGAGTGTGAGCCTTTTTTCCCACTCTTACATGTGTTTTTCTGTGTGTGTTTAACATTTTTGTGTTCATAGACTGTGGAGCCTCACCTACTCCATAGACATCATCTTTTTACTGTGTGTTACACAGCACATTCCGTGCAGTGACAAAGGGTTGTCTTTTTCAGACTTCCCAACTCAGACTCCATTTTCTGGGACAGACTACTGTCTCCCAGAACATGTAAAGTTACCATTGACTTTATTAGTCTTTTTAAAAATCGCAGACCCAGTAAAAACTATCTTACATAGAGTTCTGGAAAGGGTTAATAGCTATCCCTTCTTGTCTGTTTCTCATGGAACGTTGTTTTGTTCCCTTTTCATTAAATATCCTTGGTATTGTTTTAGGCTATTTTAGTAGCCTCAAACTTAAACCCGCTAGACCATATTTACTTTTATACGGTTCCGGCTGGGTTTATTCACCATTTCTTTTTGTAAAAGTCTTTCTCGTGTTTTACTCTGCACGCCAAACCAGGTTTCATTTCTTTGTTCGCCGACCTTTGGCAGGCTTCTGCACAGAAGCCCTCCTTAGGCGCCTGAATTTCTGAGGGGGACAGGATGTGAGGGAGGGGTTTGAGACTCCCTGCACAGGGTCTCCAGGGAGACCCATGTCGCACTCTGGTATGATTGGCTGTGGTGACTGTCCCGGCGGGACAGCCACCCTGCTGTGTGATTGACAGCCAGGCTGTGTGAATGGGGGAAAACTGCATAATAAGCAGGTCCCTGGGACTGAGAAGGCAGAGTCGCCACTGGATCAAGTGAACCGAAGAGAAGCTGACAGAAAAGGACCTCTGCCACGACTGAACCTCCCGGTGAAGCCCTGCTGCAGGTTCGAAACTCCAAATTTCGATGACAGGGAAGATCTGCAAGGAATCTTCTCCCCGTGAGCTAGTGGGAACAACCAGTTTGCCAAACTGCAAGCCAGGCCTCCCTCCTCTGGTCGTATTTGCTGTGCACAGCTACAGTGAACTGGATGGCCAGGAGGAACGGACCATGCATGGGTTTTAAGGAGCGCACCTTTTATTCGTCGCTTTGCTCCGCTGCTGGTTTCTTCCCTGGGAAGTGCAGGACCTTCCAGTCTTCCTCCTTCTTGTCCATCCTACAGTCGCTTCAGGAACCGTGAGCCTGCAGGACATGCCAGGAACGTCTGCCTCAGCTACAGCATTCTTCTGCTCTAAAGGCAATTTCCTAACCCGGTGGTTCGTTTCGTCCGACCGCAGTGAAAGTGTGTGAAATCTTTCGCCAATCCGAGGGCTTGTCCTTCTGTATTCTTTAAAGTAACTTTTCATCCGACCCAATTCGTTCTGAACTCTTGACAAAGACTTAACCGCGAACTACCCTGAACTGTGTGATACTCTACATAGACTTTGGTCCATTGACTTTGGCCCTCGCCTCTTGATTTGATTTCCTCACTGTAGTTCCTTTTTCTAGATTGCCCTGCTTACTTACTTGTTGGTGCTGCTCAACTTTTGTCTAACTTTGTCTTTCCCTCCCTTTTAAATTGCTGGAGTGCCATTTTGCTCACACTTCATTTTGAGCCTAACCTGTCCAGAATCTATTGGGTGTGGTGTAGTGTATTATAATCGTGATTTTTCAACTGCTTGATAATAGTGAAATGTTTAATAACTGATGTGTAAATAAATGTATATTATTTTAATCAGAAACCTTGAGTCCGTGTTTTTTTGAATCATAGTAATTGCTGTCCTTTGTGCTGTCCTTTGTGTAACTATTTATACTGCTCACTTTACTCTTGCGATAAGTCTGGCTGTTCAGCCATCGCTACCACTTTACTATGTTTGTACCAAAGGTGAATTTGTACTCTCACTTGTAGTCCTAATTGTGTGTGGTGTTCCCTAAGGGTACTACATATAATTCTGCCTAACACTAGTGTACAGCGGTGAGGATCAAGTATAGGGATTACACTTAGAGTGCTGCTATTACCTTGGATCAACTAACCACAAGGCTAAACATCACTAAAAAGCAATATTATTCATGTCTGATATGGAAAGCTACAGCCAGGAGACCCTCCTTAGTTACACTGTGGATTATTTGAAAAATCTGTGTAGAGAAAGGAATAAAGGCAAAAAGTCAGAATTGATTGAAAGGTTGTTAGAGAAACAAAGTCTGGAGGGTGGGTCTGAAATACCTAACCCCTCCCCAAATGTGGAAAATGATGCGGATGATAATGTGTCTATTATTGATAAGTTAGATGAAACAGGTGTGTCGCACAATGAAGGCCTCACTGCTCCTTTACCTGCTCAGCATCCTCAACCTTTGTCCACTGGGACCCCTACAGGTCCTACACTCAGTCCTGAATTCATTGCTCTAGAAAAGATGAGGCTTGAATTGGAATTTAAACGTTTAAATGCTCAAACTGAACAAAAGCATCAAGAACTTAAGCTCAGAGAAATTGAGATGAACCATGCCTTAGAAATGAAAAAGTTGCCTATTGAGAATGCTTCTCTCCCAGAGTCTTCTAGGTCTTCCAGTCCTAAGAGACCCTGTATGCCTAAATAAATTGTGGGTATGTATGAGGTTAAGCTTGATATCTTGATATTTTGGATTGGTTGGCAATGTTTGAACATAACCATGGGATTCAAGACATTACAGGAAATCAGTTGCTTCCTTGGCTCTTCTCTAGGCTACCCACTGTTGCATCTGATGTTGTGATGGAGTTGGGGGAGGTGGATAGGATGGATTATGAGTGTGTGAAGCTAGCTTTAATTGCTAGATTTGGGAAGACCCCTGCCCAGTACCTTAAGAGGTTTAGGACCCTCAAAATGCATGATGGTACCCCTTGGGCTACATGGGTATGTGAATGTTTGAAAAACTTAGATGGATGGATTAAGGGTTACAGAGTAAACACTTATGAAGGTATGAGAAATCTTGTTATGTTGGAGTCAATTTATGATGCATGCTTTCCTGAGCTCAGGCAGCACTTGGCTGATTCTAAGGAGATAGATCGAAAGAGGTTAGCTAAGGCTTCTGACTTGTGGGTTGCAACAGGGCTACTCACAAGAATTCTGGAGCAACTCAGACGAAGGATGAGGGAAAGCAGCCAAAGAAAGATAATAAGGAGAATTCAAATACCTCCAATCCAAAAGAGGGCCCCAAATAACAACATAAAGGTAAACCACAACGGAAACCGAATCAGGCTAGTGCACCATCTGGACCCAAACCAGATGGAGGTCAGAACAAACCCCCATTTATCAAAACATTTGGGAAATGTTATGTTTGTGGGTCAACTGACCATGTGAAAGGGGATCCCAGATGTAAGGGTAAACCTTCAAACCTTCAGGGGTCCACACTGTCTCCTCAGCTGTCTCCCCAGAGGATGAAGTATCTATGGCCAGTGGAAACTTTCACCTACTGGCTGATGAACCCATGATAGTCTCAGCTACTGTTTCTTTATTGTCCCTGGGCTTGTGGGAACAACAGAATTTAGATGTCTATAATTCCATCCCAGATAATACTAAAGAGTATTATAAAGATAGTGTTCTTGTGAATGGCCAGGAGACTCCTGCCATTAGAGACACTGGAGCCAGCATAACTGTGGTTGATGAATCATTTTTCAAGGTGGAGGATGTTGCTAGGGCACCCAAACACCTAACCAAGTTAGCTGGAGGCCCTGTGCAAATGCTTCCCCAGTTACCAGCTCTCATCCAGTGTAATTATATGACTGTCAAGGTACCTGTTAGTGAGCAGAGTAAAGTGCCTGGGAGAGTCCTATTTGGTAATGACCTGAAAACTCTTGGAGTTGTGTCTAGTACCCCCAGGCCTCCCAGTAAAAGTAAACAGGAGATCATTATGCCTGCAAGGGAGAGGACCTTGAGAGGCTCTCAAGAGGAGTTAAAAGAGGAAACTATCACTCCCACTCCACAGGAGTTGCTCATTGCTATTTCTGGAAAGAAAGAGACAAAGGGGAAATCCAAGACCTCCAAGAAAAAGACAGACAGCACCCCTGTGCTACCAACAAGGACATCCCCAAGATTGTCCAAGGTCACACCTGTGACCCCTCCACCTGCTGCGGCAGAGTATGAGGTACAACCCTTTGTGGTTGATCCAGTTTCTGGAGAATCAGATCTGGAGGAAGACACTGTTTTGGTTGGAGATCTTGACCCTGTTGACAATCCTGAGGTGCAGTCTTTACTGGCAGAAGGTGGACCCAAGAGGGCAGACTTCAGCAGAGGACAAAGAGAGTGTCCTACTCTCAAAGGTCTTCAACAACAGGCTGCTTCTCAACTTGATGGGCAAGAAGTTGGAAAGCATAGGTTGAGCTAGGAAGATGGCCTCTTCTACAGTGAACCGACTGAGTCTATCCCTACCCTGGGGACTGCAAAAAAGGTAAGTGCCCCTTGCAAACAGACTCCAGTTCCTACAGTTGGTCCATGAGATACCTTTGGCTGGTCATTTGAGTTTCAAAAAGACCAAGGAAAGGCTCTCTATATACTTCTACAGGCCTAAAATGGGTTGAGGAGTTGACAAATTCTGTAGGAGCTGTCACACTTGGCAAACCTCTGGCAAGAGTGGAGCCAAGAATTTGGCACCCCTGGTGCCTCTCCCAGTGGTAGGAGTTCCTTTTGAGAGGGTGGGCATCAAAATTGTTGGTCCCCTTGACCCTCCCACGTCTTCAGGAAACAGGTTTATCCTGGTTGTAGTAGACCATGCTACTAGGTATCCTGAAGCAATACCTATGAGGACTGTTACGGCTCAGACTGTGGCTAAGGCTCTACTTGGTATTTTTTATCAGAGTAGGGTTTCCTAAAGAAGTGATATCGGACAGGGCATCCAATTTTATGTCCCACTACATGCAAGCCATGTGGAAAAACTGTGGTGTCACTTACAAGTTCTATACGGCCTGCCATCCACAGACAAATGGACTGGTAGAGAGGTTTAATCGAACTATGAAGAGCATGATAGGTGCTTTAGAGGAACCCCTTAAAAGAAAGTGGGACCTTCTGCTTATAGAGAAGTCCCTCAGGAGGGAGTTGATTACAGTCCCTTTGAACTTCTCTATGGCCATCCGTTCAGAGGCCAATTGGCCCTGATTAAGGATGGGTTGGAGAGTGCTCCTTCCCCCAAGCCAGTCAGAATGAGAGACTATGTGATAGGTCTCCGGAGGAGAATGTGACACATGATGGCAGAAGCTAGTGATAACTTAAAAGCAGGTCAGGCTCTGGTCAAACATTGGCATGACAAGAAGGCCAGCATGGTTGAGTTTACTCAAGACCAGCTTGTACTAGGTATGCTGCCAACAATGCAGAGGGCCTTGCAGGACAAATGGATAGGGCCCTTTACGGTTGTGGACAAACTTGGAGAGGAGAACTGTTTGGTGGACAGTCCTTATAGGTATTGCTTCTGGGTATCTTGCAGCATGCTCTACTACAACCAGGATAAACCTGTTCCCTGAAGATGTGGGAGGGTCAAGGCGACCAACAATGTCGATGCCCACCCTCTCAAAAGGAACTCCCACCACTGGGAGAGGCACAAGGGATGCCACATTTGTGGCTCCACTCTTGCCAGAGGTTTGGCAAGTGTGACAGCTCCTACAGAATTTGCCAACTCCTCAACCCATCTTAGGCCTGTAGAAGTATAAGGAGAATTGACAAGGGGGGTCCTGGGAGTCTCTCTGTCAGACATTAGTCCTGGTCACAAGAGACTTACCCAGAGTCTTTATGACTAATATGTTTGGGATATTTCTTCTCTGTGAAAGATAGTGAGCTAAAGACTATGGGTAAGTCTCTCGCAACCAGGACTAATGTCTGGCAGAGAGACTCCCAGGACCCCCCTTGTCAATTTGCATATTTAAGTAACTTTGGGTCTCACCCAAAGTTACTAGGGGAATCCAGACGTGGACCCCTTGCTCACTATTCTTAGAGATGCACAGCTCCTCCCTACTGATGAGGTCCAACCAGACCAAAACACGTGTCTGGGGATGCTGTTGGTACTCTTGTTCAGAGGAGAATTGCCTAGCATTTCGGTGCTGGACTGCACCAGGGCACGACAAAGACTGCTATGTTTGGGATATTTCTTCTCTGTGAAAGATAGTGAGCTAAAGACTCTGGGTAAGTCTCTCGCAACCAGGACTAATGTCTGGCAGAGAGACTCCCAGGACCCCCCTTGTCAATTTGCATATTTAAGTAACTTTGGGTCTCACCCAAAGTTACTAGGGGAATCCAGACGTGGACCCCTTGCTCACTATTCTTAGAGAGGCACAGCTCCTCCCTACTGATGAGGTCCAACCAGACCGAAACACGTGTCTGGGGATGCTGTTGGTACTCTTGTTCAGAGGAGAATTGCCTAGCATTCCGGTGCTGGACTGCCCCAGGGCAGGACAAAGACTGATATGTTTGGGATATTTCTTCTCTGTGAAAGATAGTGAGCTAAAGACTCTGGGTAAGTCTCTCGCAACCAGGACTAATGTCTGGCAGAGAGACTCCCAGGACCCCCTTGTCAATTTTCATATTTAAGTAACTTTGGGTCTCACCCAAAGTTACTAGGGGAATCCAGATGTGGACCCCTTGCTCACAATTCTTAGAGAGGCACAGCTCCTCCCTACTGATGAGGTCCAACCAGACCGAAACACGTGTCTGGGGATGCTGTTGGTACTCTTGTTCAGAGGAGAATTGCCTAGCATTTCGGTGCTGGACTGCCCCAGGGCAGGACAAAGACTGATATGTTTGGGATATTTCTTCTCTGTGAAAGATAGTGAGCTAAAGACTCTGGGTAAGTCTCTCGCAACCAGGACTAATGTCTGGCAGAGAGACTCCCTGGACCCCCCTTGTCAATTTGCATATTTAAGTAACTTTGGGTCTCACCCAAAGTTACTAGGGGAATCCAGACGTGGACCCCTTGCTCACTATTCTTAGAGAGGCACAGCTCCTCCCTACTGATGAGGTCCAACCAGACCGAAATACATGTCTGGGGATGCTGTTGGTACTCTTGTTCAGAGGAGAATTGCCTAGCATTTCGGTGCTGGACTGCCCCAGGGCAGGACAAAGACTGATATGTTTGGGATATTTCTTCTCTGTGAAAGATAGTGAGCTAAAGACTCTGGGTAAGTCTCTCGCAACCAGGACTAATGTCTGGCAGAGAGACTCCCAGGACCCCCCCTTGTCAATTTGCAGAAGTATAAGGAGAGCCTTTCCTTGGTCTTTCTGAAACTCAAATGACCAGCCAAAGGTATCTCATGGGCCAACTGTAGGAACTGGAGTCTGTTGGCAAGGGGCACTACAATTCTTTTGCAGTCCCCCCAGGGATAGACTCAGTCGTTTCACTGTAGAAGAGGCCATCTTCCCAGCTTAACCTATGCTTTCCAACTTCTTGCCCATCAAGTTGGTTAGCAGCCTGTTCTTGAAAACTTTCGAGAGTAGGACACTCTTTGTCCTCTGCTGAAGTCTGCCCTGTTGGGTCCACCTTCTGCCAGTAAAGACTGCAGCTCAGGATGGTCAACAGGGTCAAGGTCTCCAACCAAAACCGTTTCTTCCTCCAGGTCTGATTCCTCAGAAACTGGATCAACCACACATGGTTGTACCCCACACTCTTCCTCAGCAGCTGAAGGAGTCACAGGTGTGACTTTGGACAATCTGCGGGATGTCCTTGTTGGTAGCACAGAGGTGCTGTCTGACTTTTTCATTGAGGTTTCCCCTTTGCCTCTTTCTTTCCAGAAATAGCAGTGAGCAACTCCTGTGGAGTGGGAGTGATAGTTTCCTCTATCAACTCCTCTGTAGACCCTCTTAAGGTCCTCTCCCTTGCAGGCCTAGAGAGCTTATGTTTCCTTTTACTGGGAAGCCTGGGAGGGCTTGAAACAACTCCAAGAGTTTTCAGATCATTACCCAACAGGATTCTTGCAGGCACTTCACTCTGCACACTAACAGGTATCTTGACAGTCAAATCATTACACTGGATGAGAGCTGGTAACTGGGGAAGCATTTGCACAAGGCCTCGAGCTAACTTGGTGAGGCGTTTGGGTGCCTTAGTAACATTCTCCACCTTGAAAAATGATTCATCCGCCACAGTTACTGGCTCCAGTGTCTCTGAAGGCAGGAGTCTCCTGGCCTTTCATAAGAACACTATCTGTATAATACTCTTTAGTATTATCTGGGATGGAATTATAGACATCTGAATTCTGTTGTTCCCACAAGCCCAGGGACACCAAAGAAACACTAGCTGAGACTCTCATGGGTTCATCAGCCAGTAGGTGAAAGTTTCCACTTGCCATAGGTACTTCTTCCTCTGGGGAGAAGGCTAAGGAGACAGTGTGGACCCCTGAAGGTGTACCCTTACATCTGGGATCCCCTTTCACATGGTCAGTTGACCCACAAACATAACATTTCCCAAATGTGTTGATAAATGGGGGTTTGTTCTGACCTCCATCTGGTTTGGGTCCAGAAGGTGCACTAGCCTGATTATGTTTCCCTTGTGGTTTACCCTTATGTTGCTGTTTGTGGTCCTTTTTTGGATTGAGGTATTGGAATTCTCCTTGTTATCTTTCTTTGGCTGCTATCCCTCATCCTTCTTCTGAGTTGCGCCAGAATCCTTGTGAGTAGCCCTGTTGGCAACCCACAAGTCAGCAGCCTTAGCTAACTTCTTGGGATCTATCTCCTTTGAATCAGCCAAGTGCTGTCTGAGCTCAGGAGAGCAGGCATCATAAATTGTCTCCAACATAACAAGATTTCTCATACCTTCATAAGTGTTTACTCTGTAACCCTTTACCCAACCATCTATGTTTTTCAAACATTCACATACCCAGGTAGCCTAAGGGGTACCATCCTGTTTTTTGAGGGTCCTAAACCTCTTAAGGTACTGGGAAGGGGTCTTCCCAAATCTAGCAATTAAAGCTAGCTTCACACACTCATAAACTATCCTATCCACCTCCCCCAACTCCATCACAACATCAGATGCAACAGCAGGTAGCCTAGAGAAGAGCCAGGGAAGCAACTGATTCCATGTAAGACCTTGAATCCCATGGTTATATTCAAACATTGCCAACCAATCCAAACTATGAAGCTTAACCTCATACATACCCACAATTTCTTTAGGCATACGGGTCTCTTAGGACTGGAAGACCTAGAAGACTCTGGGAGAGAAGCATTTTCAATAGACAGCGTTTTCATTTCTAAGGCATGGTTCATCTCCATTTCCCTGAGCTTAAGTTCTTGATGCTTTTGTTCAGTTTGATCATTTAAACGTTTACATTCCAATTCATGCCTCATCTTTTTCTAGAGCAATGCATTCAGGACTGAGTGTAGGACCTGTAGGGGTCCCAGTGGACAAAGGTTGAGGTGACTGAGCAGGTAAGGGAGCAGTGAGGCCTATATTATGAGACACATCTGGCCCAAAGTCAATGGGTCAGAGTCTTTTGCTCAAGATCACACAGTTCAGGGTAGTTCGTGATTAAGTCTTTGCCAAGGGTTCAAGACGAATTTGGTTGGCAGAAAAGTTAGTTTAAAGAGCGGAGAATGACAAGCCCTCGGATTGGCAAAAGGTTTCACACACTTTTACCGCGGCTGAACGAAACGGACAACCGGATTTGAACAGTACCTTAAATGGAGAAGAAGGCTGTAGCTGAGGCGGACGTTCCTGGCAGGTCCTTCAGGCTCATGGTTCCTGAAGCGACTGTTGGACTGACACAAAGTAGGAAGACTGGAGCGTCCTGCACTGCCCAGGGAGGAAACCAGCAGCAGAGCAAAGCAACAAATGAAAGGTGCGCTCCTTAAAATGCAACTAGAGTCCGTTCCTCCTGGCCATCCGGTTCACTGCAGCTCTGTACAGCAAATTCGACCAGAGAAGGGAGGCCTGGCAAGCAGTTTGGTGAACTGGTTTTTCCCACCAGCTCAAGGGGAGGAGATTCATTGAAGGTCTTCCCTGTCGTTGGAGTATGAAGATTCTGACCTGCAGCAGGGCTTCACCGGGCGGTTCAGTCATTGTAGGGATCATCTTCTGTCAGCTCCTCATTGGTTCTTTCGTTCCAGTGGCGACTCTGTCTTTCCAGCCCCAGAGACCTGCTTTTTATGCAGTTTTCCCCCATTCACACAGCCTGGCTGTCAATCACACAGCAGGGTGGCTGTCCCGGCGGTACAGTCAACACAACCAATCAGATCAGAGTGCGACATGGGTCTCCAAGGAGACCCTGTGCAGGGAGTCCTAAACCCCTCCCTCACATCCTGTCCCCCCAGACATACAGGCACCTAAGGAGGGTTTCTGTGTAGAAGCCCACGAAAGGACCGTGAACAAAGGAACCAAACCTGCTTTGGCGCGCAGAGAAAAACACGAGAAAGACTTTTTCAAAAAGAAATGGCAAATAAACCCAGCCGGAACCGTATAAAAACATATGTGGTCTAGCGGGTTTAAGTTCGAGGGTACCAAGATAGCCTAAAACAATACCCGGGTTATTTAAGATAACCACAGTAGGAAATATAGGGTAGTTACCACTGCCACCAGTCAAGTCTTAATGAAAAGGGAGCAAAACAATGCTCCAAGAGAAACAGACAAAAAGGGATAAGTATTAACCCTTTCCAGACCTCTATTTTTATTTGTACTGGGTCTGTGAGTTTTTAAAACAGAATAATAAAGTTAATGGAAACTTTACATGTTCTAGGAGACAGTAGACAGCCCCAAAAAATCGAGTCGGAGTTGGGAAGCCAAAAAGACAACCCTTTGTCACTGCACTGAAGGTGTTGTGTAACACACAGTAAAAAGATGATGCCTATGGAGTAGGTGAGGCTCCACAGTCTATGAACACAAAAAATGTTAAACACACACAGCAAAACACATGTAAGAGTGGGAAATAAAGGCTCACACTCTTACCAGGTGAAAAAAATAAATCCTAGAAATCCAGCAAAGCTGCTGAGGGACTCAGTAGGTAAGGGAAATTAGCCATTCTGGAGAATTCTCCCTAACAACCACCAAAATGCTGATGGTCTCTCTAGGACAGTGGTTTTCAAACTTTTTTGGCCTGGGCCCCCCCCCTGAGCAAAGTTTGGGCAGGCCGGGCCCCCCCAAAAGTGCCCGATGGACAGTGTGTAGAAATTGCTATGAACTTTTGCGTGCCATCACTGCAACCTACTCCCAGTACAGACCCTGGGCTCTCCCCACCCTACTCCCACCACTATATCTGTGCAGCCCCCATCCTGCTCCCACCACAGTCCCATTTGTTTACATTTGAACAAAAAACAACCCCTTGGGTACTATTCAAACAGTCTGTGACTAAACACTGAATATCCATTTGCAACTGCCCGGCCATTTTTTCATTGGTGCCTAAAACCGTTTTATGGCCCAGTCTGACCATGTGAGCTGCCCCTTCCCATTTCCTCCAATCTAGTTTTTTTTTTTTTTACATTTCATGCTGGGCTCTGGCGCCCCCCCCCCCTGGGATGCGGCCACGCCCCCCTGGGGGGCGCGCCCCACAGTTTGAAGACCTCTGCTCTAGGATGTTTTTAACCAACTAGAGTGAAGAGATTCATCCAGGAGTGGATTACATCCTCCTGTCCCTTAGTCAGCGGGGGTGAGTGTTAATTCTTCTTTTCTCCAAGGTTTAAAATGTTGTAGAAGGGCCATGTAATAAAGTTCTCTATGTTGCAGAGATTTAAATTATAACTTTACATGATTAATTAGGCTAGGTTCTGTAAGTTTTACTAGGCTTCCTTCACAAGTTGAGGCTGAATATTTTCCAGATGTCTCATCTGGTGTGACATTGCTTTTGTAGGAGTAGTTCTTTGGCTATGTCGGAAAGATACATGTTTTCCGAACTAGTACTACTGTCTGGGTAGTATGTGTCAATCACATTGTTTTTTAAAATGTCCTAGCTGTTGGGATCATTTCTGGCTATTGTTTCTATCTCTTGGTAGGATTTTAGTACTTTTCTTGGGATGAAGCTGGACCAAGGTTTAGCCAGACAATGTCATGTAAGGCGGTTTCTGTTAAACAGTCTGCAGCTTTTTAGCACCCGTATTCTCTATTGGAGAGCATTTTTATACTGAAGCTGTATCATTTTGGACAGTGTTTTGTCAGGTGATTTGTCATCCCAGGGGTCTTTTAGCTCTGTTTTCTCAGCTTTGGTGAGATATGCTGTGACATATCTTGTAACTGCAGTGGAATTGCATGCAATGAATTGGATGTCTATATTTGCATTCCACAAGAGGGCAAATATTGCATTGTAATCACTGATGTACTTGGATGCTTCATCCCTTTTAATGTTGAGTGTGTTTTTAGGGGATTTCCCTTTCACACTGTGTCTAACAGAAGACATTAAGCTATTTACATGTCCTGTTGTGGAAACTGGTCTGGGAAACCAAAGCGAAATTTGGTATAGTGTTTACCTTTGTTTTTATATTAACATTGGCAGTATTTGCCACATTTATGTTTTTGGAAGCGCAGGATTTGTGTATCTCGGACACTAACTGTGGTTTCTGAAGGGATGTCACAGGGCATGTATTTTTTAACAAATTGTAAACAGTGTCATCACTGTCATGGCCAAATCTGGGAGCATGTTTTATCCACAAAAGCATGTTGATGTGCTGTGCTCCTCTGGATTGATATTCTGTTCTCCAAAAGCAGTGTTCACTTAGCCGGTGGAGGGGTATTTTTATTGCAGATGAAGGGCAGCATGGCAATGAAGTGATGGTGAAAATACCTTGATACATTAACAGGACCAAGAGAACAGAGTTCTACTGGTGTTTGTATATATATTCCCCTTTATTTTGATTTGCAGTGCGTGAGAAGTCGTGCAAGTCATCCCTTGCATATTCTGCACAACGTAAAGTAACAAACCGTGTGGGTGTGCCTAGGTTCCTCAGCATACAACATACATCAGCGTGACATCGGAGCCAGTATTCTTTGTACCACGCATGTTTGCCAAGAGATTTGTGATACATGACTGCAAAACTTCATCTTTGTGTTTTATTTTTTGAAGCAATTGGGTAGCAGATATTTTTGAAAAATTAGAGCCTGTTTTTAATGTGTGTGCAACTCCATAACATAGAATTTCTAGTTCACTTTCAAACAAGAGGTGGAAAATGTATTCTACATTTTATCTCAATCTGGGTTCTTCAGAGTACATTTGTAAAGAGCGATATTCTGATGCACTAATTTATGTGGATCTTTCATTATATCTGCCTCCTTTTCCTGTAGGAAAGAGTAGAGGAAACAAACGTGCTTCTACACTTTTTTCCCATATGCTCATTGGAGAGCCTTTGACTTGACGCATTTGATATGTTTCTAATGCATCTTGTATGGTATCTTTGCAGTGTAGTGGGTGAATTGTATACTGGTCTTAAATGTTGGCTGCAGTAACAGGATCTGCAAGTTCAAATTGGCCAGTTTGTGGTGAATCTTGAATTATTTGGGTGGTTTCTTTTAGGTTTTCCTCTATGTTTATATCTTTCTAGTAGTCATTGTTTTCTTTAAGGTATCGTAGGGCTTGTCTAACTTTTTTCAAGTCAACTACTTGTTGCCAAATTATTTTGTCTTTTGTTGGTACACCATTAACTAGAACAAATAATAATTGCTCTATTGGCGTTGCACTCCTAGAGTTTCTACATTTCCATTAAGATCTAATGGCAAATATTCTACTATTGACTTTAGTAACTCAGATGGAGGCAATTTGTCAGTTTTCGGTTGAAGGCGTATTGTAGTTTGAAATGGGTGTACTGTTTGGATTCGGATTATAATGCTCTCATAAAATTTAAGTTGCAGGAGACCTTTTGGAAGTGGGAAGATTTCTAAGTTAGTGATAGCATGTGATGGCATTTGGTGTCACGCTCACCTTAGCTCTGCGGTAGTATCAGGAACCTCAGCTTGGTGCCCTTTCTTGCTCACTTGGCTGACTGCATCTATGGGGGAACCAAGAAGACAGATGGTGGTGAATTGAAAGACCTTGTGGTAGCTGTAACCCCCACCCTGTCCTCTTAGGGCCTCATTACACGGTAGGCTGTGAGCCATGGCGCTATTAGCGCCATGGCTCATGCCGGTAAAATACCGGCACCGCCTTGGCGGAAAGGGGATTTACCGCCCCATTCCAAGGTTGGAGGGGCGGTAAATCCCCCTTCCACCATTGCCCTTCCCCATTCCCATTCCTGCCCCATAGGGCTCTATGGGAATGGGGAAGGCGCTAATTACGGCACCGCAATTTTGCGGTGCCGTAATTAGCTCCGAGGTCCCTTAGCGGGTTGGATTTTAACGCCTGCAAAAAGCAGGCGTTAAATCCCCCAACCCGCAAAGGGACCTCGTAGTAAGGCGGTAAGGATTTACCGGTACCAGTATTTTACCGGTACCGGTTAATCCCTACCACCATCCGTGTAATGAGGCCCTTAGTCTTTCCGTGAATGCCTCCTTCCCCTATGTGTGCGTGTGCTCACCTTAAGAATTAAGAAGATTGGCTCTCCGTCCTGCTTTCTATCCTTAGCAGGGGCGCAATAGTTCGATTCCATCAGTTGCTTCACTGATGAATAGTCCTGCCCAGACCTGTGCCCTCATTACGAGTCAGGCGGTGGGCCATGGTGCTATTAGCACCATGGTCCATGCCAGACTCCAGCATGGTGGATGGCGGAATTACCGCCCCATTCCAAGGTGAGTGGGGCGGTAATTCCCCATTCACCATTTGCTCTTCCCCATTCCCATTTTTGCCCCATAGGGCATAATGGGAATGGGGAAAGGCGCTAAGTACGGTGCCGCAAATTGCGGCACCGTACTTAGCACCAAGGTCACTTTGCGGCATGGGTTTTAACGCCTGCAAAAAGCAGGCGTTATAACCCGGGACCTCTTAATCAGGCGTTAAGGGTTAATGGCGCCGACGGCGCCGTTAAACCCTTATCACCTGACTTGTAATGAGGGCCCTGCTGTGGCTTTGAGTTATGCTGCGCTTTTGGAGTGTATTTGTTGCTCAATATCTTGACTTGCTTGCAGGCTTGTCTTCCTGTATCTTGGTATTGTCTTTGCTGGCAAGCTTTCTTATTGTCTATGCTTGTGTCCGTTTTGCCTTGGTCTAATTATGCATGCACAGTATAACGTTCCTCTTTGCTAATGTTCGTCTTTACACGCTGTGTACTTCTTCCTTTCTTTAATCACTGTGCTCCTCTTCCTTTGGAGGGTTCTGATGGAGCCGGGCTCATGAGCGTGGCTGGAGAGGATGGCCTTAGCAGCTGATGACCTGCGCAGGGGCCGCGCACCCGATGGCTGTAACCGCTGATGACCTGCGGAGGGCCGCGTACCTGATGACTGTAGCTACGGATGTGTTGTGGAGGGGCCGCAGACCCGATGACTGCAACATCTGATGGGAGGAGCGGGGCCGACGTGAGACAAGAGGAATGAGGTAAGTGTAAATATATGGAGCCTCTCTGGAGACGCGAGGGGCTGCTCTCCTCGGTATGAGTCAATGGCTGGTGTCCTCAGAGCTGATGCCGGCTTCGGAGGATCACAGTAAGCGTTCCGCTGCCTGCTGGCAGAGCAACGCAAAGCGTGGATGAAGGCCTGGGTGTGGCTTAAATAGTCAGCCACTCCCAGGGACTGGCTGGAAAACTAGACTGCGGCTTCTAATGCTGTTTTGAGCCATTTTCTCCCCATGTTGACTGTAATCGGATCCAAGAGCTCCACACTCTGATCCAACTGTGTTCCCCGGTGCTGGGGACATGTCGGGGAACCCTCATAGCCAAATGAGGGACTCTGGGAATGCTTGTGTTGGGCTGTATTCTCAAGTTGGTGAGAGCAAGGGCAGTAGAGGTTGTGACATTTGGTTATTGACAGATTGCACAACTTTAAAAAATTGCTACTATAAAGGTTACACTGATTATGTATCACATATTAAGGATATTAACAAATATCAATTTTAGTCAGCGTTAGTTGGTGCAGAGTATGTCATTATTGCAGCATTTTCAATATGGAAAGATTGAATTTTAAAATGTGTTTCTAGAATCTTTGATGGTTTTTATATCTTGATAACGTACGTGTGTTTAAACGTATTTTATATTGTTGAGGTATGATCTATGTATATTGTTTTTTTTACAATGAAATTGTATTTTGTAATGTGCTGAAAGTTTAAATTTAACTAACGTACAATACAAAAATACAAAGAATATGGTTATTGTCCAGCTTTTTATCGCAGTATGGCAAACTATTGAGGGTCAGTTATTTTGTATTTATTGTTAGCTGTGAGATATAAAGCTAATTGGAACCATTGGGATTCCTCATTGTTTTCTATTTATAGGCCATATACACTATTTTGGTGGTTTTTTTAATAAAATGTTTTGTGACAACAGACACATACTATGTCTGTTATTTCAGCAGATGTCTTTTGAAACTCTGCTTTTTCTTTTTTGTATATGTTTGTAAGGTGGGTGCTGTATGTGAGGCTGTCGCTAATGTTTTCAAAAGTTCCTGCATTTTGTAAGTCAACTTCAGTTCCAAAATATTTACTTTGGAGCTGTTCTATTGCCCAAAGGATTTCTTTGGCAGTGCCATATAGGAGAATGCTATTTACATTTTGAAGTTCCAGCGCAGGACTGTTTGCATAGCATAGTCTATGCACATGATTCCGTATAGTGGAATGGTGTTTTGCTAACATTTTGATGTGATAAAAAATGCTTTTGCAAGCAGTTCCTGAATTGCAGGCTAAATCATGACCTCACAGTCCTGTGTGGATGCGCACTTGGCAGGAGTCCATGGTTTGTAAAGTTTTAATTCTACTTTTGTCTTTTAGTTTAAAATAGTGATTTAGGAATTGTCGTAAATATTAGAAGGATTGTTGTCCTACATTACATGTTGAGCTGCACATCCATTTGTATAGTGGACGGTTTGCTTGGGCCAAAGGAACATTTGGTTGAAAGCTTGTTGCAGAAGTTTTCGCTATACAGGTTTCTTTTGCCATAATGGTGTCTCCTACCATTTCATAGCCTCTGCCATTATTGTCTATGGCAATTGGGTTTCTTTGTTCTTGTTAATACGTTTGTCGAGTTTGAGCAATATCTGACCTCCAATCAGGGCTGGACTGGGAACTAAAAAAGGCCCTGGAAATAAGTACTGGGGACCAAAAGAGGCCCTGGAAATAAAGTTTAAAGTGGCCCCATATGACACATTTTCAGCAAGCCCAATGCTTTTCCTATGAGAAAATTTGAAAATACCACAGAAATTAGGCCCAGGGTGCAGAGGCCCACCGGGAAATCTCCAGAGTCCCCTATAGGCCAGTCCACCCCTGCCTCCAATCCACTCATTTTGTCTGAGCGCTATCTCATCAGTTTTGTCTTTCTCTTCTTTCGATCTATTAATTTTCCTTTCTATATCCATGGTCATACCTGGTTGCCCACTTCTCTCTTTGTCCTGAGGGAATGTAGAGTCCACGTCTTTCTCCATAGATTTCTACGAACCTTCATCATTGCTATAAGCAGGCGGTACATACGCTGGGTTACTATACCCTGCTGCCGCTTTAAGCTCTCTGAGTGGATACACTTCATCATCTTTTGAATGATTGTCATTTACTTGAGGCACGGTGGGGGGACAAGAAAGCTCATCACCCCCCTCTGTACGCTGGCTTAATATCCAGTCTTCAGAATCCAGGTCTTCACGTTCCTCCTGATAAATCTTTCAAAGCTCTAAGCTAGCTAGCCATTTTTCCAGCTTTTTTCCTTTTTACGCTGCGTGCAGATATGTGGTCATGTGTTGCAAAATCGTTTAAAAAAAACTTTATTTATAGTTTTTTTTACATAAGAAAACAAACAGGCCATGCATTGGCCGAAGTAGAGTACCCTTCAGTCTCGTTTCCCTCCCTCCTCCCTTCATCTCTGCTGCCAGCCAATGTCAAAATGTCTCAGCAACAACTGAGGTCGCTTGTTTACACTGATCCTCCCTCATTACAGGGGTGAGCTCCAGTTTGCGGTTTGGGATGTAGTTCGCGGCGAGGATGGATCTGTATTGGATATCAGGTATGATATGAAGGGGCCCCAAATGTCCGGCGGGCGGGTTTGTAAGGGAAGTGTCTTTATAAAGCAAGTTTCCACATCTTGACAGTATGTCACGTCGTTAGCCAGTGTTGCAGACTTGGCGGTGGGCCCCGCCCCCAGTTGATTGCAATCCTCCTGCATGCTAGGGCTAACAGAAGATTCACCAGTCTTCGATCAGCCTTGTGCAAGTGTTTGGTTAGTCTTAGTAGTGCTAAAAAGGGCTTGGGTTCTAGTTGCATTTCTATGATATCCAAGATTTTTTCAAGCACCTGGTTCAAAAGGACGGAACACTTAGACATGCCCAGGCTAGGTGCATGAAGTCTGCTTCTGGAGCGCCGCAGCGGCTGCAGGACGCCAAAATTGTCAGTCGTTGTACGTTTAATTTCGCTGGTGTGTAATATACTTGGTGCAGGTAATTGAAGTGGATCTGCTTGTATCTTGTGTTGATGGCTACTTTCTGCGTGATTTGCAGTATGTAGTACCAGTCGTTATCTTCTATTGTGGCATTTAGGGCTTTTTCCCATTTCCACTTGGGATTTGCAGGTGTTGTAGTCATTTCACTGAGAAGAGTTTTGTAGATGTTAGTGACGAGTCGCCCGTCTCTTAGAGATTGTATTACCACATGAAGGAGTTGCCAGGGGGAAGGTGGGAATGTACGTTTGGAGGGCATGTTGTGTTCTGAAGTAGATGAACATGTCCAGGGCATTGTCGCCTCCTTTATCTCTGGCTTGTTGTGGAGTGGGGAACATGCCTTAATTGAAAAAGTCATTTAGTGTCTTTATCTGGAATTTGTCGGCCCATTGTAGGTAGATTTTTTCTGTGGTTAGAGATATCCCTGGAATTAATCTTGCGGGGATAAGAGGAGAGAATCTGACCTGGGTGTCGCTATTCAGAGCAATCCTTTTCCAGATAGAATATATGGTGTGGACAATGTTCATCAGAGTGTGGGTGCCTGCAGCTGGCCAAAAATGACGGCTCTGAGGAGGAAGGGGGTCACCAGGGCTCTTTCAATCTGCACATGGGGCCTGATGAAGTATGTGGCATACCAATGACCAAGGAATTGGGCCTGTGCAGCCCAATAGTAGCGCTCCAGGTCTGGGAGTGCAAGACCACCCTTCGTTATGGGTTGAATTAGTGTGGTGTATGCCACTCTTGCTGTTTTTCCTGCCCAAAGCAGATCAAGGATTAGGCTTCTAATGCCGCAAAAGAATTGTTGTGTTAGCACTAGTGGGATGTTCGAGAATACATATAGGAACTTAGGTAGGATGATCATTTTGACCAAGGAGCTCCTTCCCCAGAGTGTGAGCGGGAGAAGCTTCCACCTGTTCACTTTATTCTGAATAGTTTTAACTGTTGTCTCGTAGTTATCTAGCATGATGTCTCGGCTGGACCTGGACAGAAAGATGCCCAGATATCGGACCTTCGATTGTTGCCACTGGAATCCAAAGTCGTCTGTGAATTCTCGGGTGTGGGTGGTTAGGGGAAAGATCACGGATTTTGAGTGGTTGATTTTTAGTCCCGATTAATTGCCAAATTTGAGCACTGCGCGCATTACTGGATTCAGGTTTTCAGCCGGATCGTGAAGGTAGAGGGCGACATCATTGGCATAGAAGGAGATAATCAGCTTGTGTGGGCCCATGGAAAGACCTCTGTTCAGATGTTAAGAGCGGAGGTCTGAGGCCAGTGGCTCCATTACTAGTGCAAAGAGAATTGCCAACAGTGGGCAGGCCTGTCTTGTTCCCTCTTTGCAGGCAAATATAGAATGATCGTGAGTTTCCCAGGACAATGTTGGACGTCAGACGCTCATATACGAGGGCAATTAGTTTGATGAAGTATTTGCCCAGGCCCAGTCGAAAGCTTTTTCGGCATCTAGTAGTACCTCTATCGCTTGGCTCTCTGGATCGAGGACCTCCATAACCCTGAACATCCTTCTAATTCCATATGATGTATTCCTACCCGGTACAAATCCTGCTTGGTCGGCCTGCACCATGGCGGGCATTAGGGGGAGAAGCCTCGGTGCAAGGATCTACGCCAGGATCTTATTGTCTAGATTTATTAAGGAAATAGGTCTGTACGAGGCACACTCTTCCTCTGGTTTTCCCGGTTTGTGTAGAAGGATTATGTTAGCCATCCAAAGAGTTTGTGGGAGTTCTCCATTAGTCAAGGCTTCTTCAAAAACCTGTAGTAGGAGTAGGGCTAATAAGTGTGCAAAGGATTTATAGAATTTGCCTATGAGACTTCCTGGACCAGGAGCCTTTGTGTTGGGCAACTCTTTGATTGCTTCGAGGATTTCTTCTAGGGTAATCAGTTTATTGAGGGGTTCACGTAGTTCTGCACTTGTCCAATAGAGTGTGATATTGTCTAGGTATCGAGCTAGTTTGGTTGGATCGGTGGTGTATTACGTGTTGCAGAGTGTTTGGTAGAATTTACGGAAGGTTTCGACTATTTCTTTTTCTGTGTATACCAGGTTGCTGCTTGCGCCGTGGATCCTATCAACTAGGGTGGGCTTTCTATCGGCAGCCACAAGTCTCGCCAGAAGAGCCCCGGGTTTTTGTTCTTCGCCATATTGGTGTACTTTCTGGTTTCTGAATATAAATTTCACTTCTTTCTCGGCTGTGACTCGAAAGGTTTCTAGTTCTGCTTTGAGTGCTGCTAGGGATCGGGTCGGCTGATTGCGAGCATTCATGTTCTAGTCGTTTGAGGCGGGTTTCGCTCGAAGCTAGTTCTCTCCTTATTAATTTCAGTATCCCGTTCTCTTTCACGAGGCAGACTCCCCTGAGGTAGCATTTGAGTGCTTCCCAGCAAGTGCCTGCAGATGTCACAGACCCTTGGTTTATTTCAATAAAGGATAGTATCTCGGCCCGCAGTTTGTCTGCGAATACGTGATCCTGAAGGGCTCCAGGTTTGAACCGCCAGTGGGGTTTGTTTTTGCAGTTGGCAGGTGTGTTGCATTCTAAAGTCACTGCGGAATGATCCAAAAATGTCCTGGGTAGGATGTGGTATTGCCCCCAATTCACCTGGCTATGTGTGGACACTAGAAGGTGGTCTAGTCGCGAGTTCATTTTGTGGACCCATGAATAGTAGGTATATTCCTGGGTTTCCCAGTGTTTATGCCTCCAGATGTCTGTTAGGTTGTAGGCATCGCATATTTCTGAGATTTGTAGACTGGCTTTGGAGGGAGGGGTCCCTCTATTATGAGATTTATCTTTCTTAGGGTCTAATGTCGTGTTTAGGTCGCCTCCCCAGATAACCATGGCTGTTCCCGCTGTTTCAAGGTGTGACATCACCCAGTCATAGCAATTTGGTCCATCAGTGTTGGGGCGCCATAGGAGTTAACCAGGATAACTTCTTTGTCTTATATGATCTCTCGCATCAGTAATGTTCTACCCTCCTGGTCTTTTTCTGTTGAGATCAGTCTGAATTTTGTTTTCTTGTCATTTAAGATGGCAACCCCTGTGGCGTAGGATGAATAGGAGGCAAAGTATCTATGACAGCCCCATTGTCGTGCCCAGTTGCTTTCGGTATTGGGGAGAAGGTGTGTTTCCTGGATCATGGCTACGTTGTTCTTGTGCCTGCGCATGAATTGTGTTTTAGTCGGTTGATTGCCTCCCCTGATATTCCAAGTGGCTAAATTGAATTTATTGGTTGCTGTATATCATCAAGCCAGCGTTTCTGGTGCCATCTGTGTCTGTGCTTGTGGAGTAATGTCTCTTTAGTGACTATTGGTTGTCGACCTCTTGATGACTTGATGTGGCGTGGAACATAGAATTCCTGTGAGAGTGGGGAATGGGCAGCTCGGTCGTATTCAGTGCATGTTTGAGTTCGTAACTTCTGCTGATTCGGGCAATCCCCAACTTGCCCTTGTTCCCCCCCAATCACACGGGAAACCCCCAACCTGCCCATCTTGAATAAACCCCCCTCTGTGTTCAACCTAACATTAAACAGTGGTAGTAATGCTGCGTGTGGGACGCTAGTGTCCTACCAAGGGTGGAGGCCTCCGTAGTGTCTGGATTTGGGTTGCTCTGGCTTCGTGATCCGCTTCGGTTGTGGTGGTCTTGCCACCCAAGCATGATGATTACAGTGGATTTCTTCTCGCCCGGTCTCTCTGCGGTAGTCCTGGGTTGTTGGTGGGGGGCTTGCATCCTATTCTATCTAGGAAAAAATTTGCCTCTTCAGGTGAATTGAAGAATTTGATTTTCCGTCATGCTGAACACGCAAATTGTCAGGGAAGAGCATTGAGTAGGTTATCTGGTTCTCTTGCAACCGTCGTTTAGTTCCTGTAAAGGATCGCCTCTGCGCCTGTACGGCCGGGGAGAAGTCTGAGTAGATTTGGATATTGTCACAGTCGAATTGGAGTTTCCCCTCATCTCTGGCTAGTTTTAGGATTGCGTCACGGTCTTTGTAGTTTAACAGTCTAGCAATGATGGGCCATGGGGGTTCCCCTGGGATGGGTCTGGTTGGTGGGATCCTGTGGGCTCTCTCCACGACAAATAGGGTGGATAGGGCCGACGTGCCAAATAGTTCCTTACCTATGTCCTCTTTATGGTCTTCCATTTTGATTTGGAGTTGGTGTTCTCGGACCCCGACTATACCTTATGTTATTCCTGCGGGAGCGCCCTTCCAGGTCCTTGTTTTTAGCGGTAACTGTTTTCATCTGTCCTTCCAGGGTCGCCACTCTTGCCAGCAGTGTTGTGGTGCTATCGTCGAGGTTGGAGATTCTGTGTTCCGCTGTGTCTAACCTATCGCCATGCTTGTCGAGACGGTGTTGTAGTTGGTCGACCTTGGAGGATAGTGCGTTGACTTTGCCGTCAAGGTTATTGATCCCAGCTTTCAAGGCCAGGAGGATTTCCCTGATGTTTAAGGTTAGGGGGGGCTCCTCGTCTTGTGGCATATCTCCTTGTGGAGAGCCGGCTGGCTATTAGATTTCATGGTTTTTGATGTAGCCCTGGGCTCAAAGTTCAGTTTACGTTGAGATTTGTCGGATTCCCCCATGACGAGGCGTGGGCAGCTGTGGTTGTGTTCTTGGTAATACGGGGTATTGGGTCGCAGCTGATACTTGGCGTGTCCACTCGACCTGTACGTAGTGCTCAGCAGGGGGGGCACACACTTTTTACTGTTCAGAGCTAGTAGTGGTGTGGTGGTTGATGCTAATGGGCGCGCCCGGGTGTTCTGTCTGGTACTGAAGTGGCGTTGCTGGGGGGAGTTCGGGTGCTGTTAAGGTGGCGTTATCTTAGGTGTTTCGGTTATCACATCCTCGGGTGGTAAAAGTAATTGCGATTGATCCAGCCCGTAGGTCTAGGAGTTGTTAAGGTTGCTGGCAATCAGTGCAATTGTATTGACTGGATAGGTGAGTGCCTGTTGTCAGACCTCCAGGATAAGTTGCCGTGCGCTGTGTATGACTTCAGAAATCTGGAGTTCTTTGCTTCACGTGAGGGATGCAGGGGTATTGTGAAGTATATTGGTGGTCTGTTCTTATACCTGAGTATGGCTGTTTGTCTGCTTTGTTAAGGTGTGCTGTACATCGTGCTGTAGATTAAGCAACCCGCTGCCCTTTGGAATCAGCGGTTAGAGCGTGTGGGTGGGAGCAGAAGTTCCCTGTGGTATGTGCTGCATGCTCCGGGTTCGTTGAGCACCGTTATAGGGATCGGTTACTTCAGTTCAAGTGGTTGTGGGGTTGCAAATGTTCTGATGGCTTATCAGTTGAGGGATATATAAATGTATGGGTCTACAGCTGGTCCCCAACGCGGGCCGTTCGTTGTCCCATGGGCCAGGGGGGTTGCATAGTGTGCATGTGGGTCAAGCTTGTAGGTTAATATTTGAAGTCAGCTTACTTGTTGTATGCCGTTGCCGGGGATCCTTTGTCGTTATCTGCGACCAACGTAGAGTGGAGCTGCGGATAGGCGGCATCCCACGGGGAGCCGGCATTCTCCCCCTCTTCTCGTTGTGTTGTGCGCTGCTCTGGCTGGGGGCTGTGGCGCACTGGGCTGTTGTAGATGTTGCCGTGAGCAGTCTATTCTCACGCGGTCCCGGCGGGCATCGGGAGGTAGCTGCCGCCGCAATGTGGGGACAGCGGGATTTTCAAACTGTTCAGTTGTTGGGCACACCCGCCGGCTGCAGGCGAGGCACAAACACCAGTTCCAGGTTGCGGGTCTGTTTGGTTCCCTGTGCCTCCTCCACCAACGGGGGTAATGCGTCCTGACTCAGGCTGCATGAGGCTGGCGGGGCAGTGAGTGGATTTGTCCGGTGCTCCGGTTTGCTCACGGGGCCGACGAATGATCTCTCCGCCTAGATGTCGCATCTGCTGCAGCGGTCTCAGGCAAGTTAGACGGACCGCTGCAGTGTTCGAAGATTCAGGGTATCGCGTCTGCCTGTGCTTAGTGCGCCTCTCCCAAGCCGCCGGGGGTACAATTTCCAGTGGGCCTGTCGGATGATTTTGCTTCGTCCCTAGTTTGATAGGTGCAGAGGGCCGTAATCATTACAATTTTGGGCGTGCTGGGTGCAGTGCAGATGTGCGGTACCTCACCAGCCCTTTGGATATTTATTTTGGCCAGGGAAGCGGCGATGATGCATTATTAATTAGGAGGCCCCACGGGAGCTCACAGAGGAACCGCCATCTTGGTTGGCCCTCTAGCGCCCTCTGCAAAATCTCTTTTGACAACGATCCCCCTTGTGGCGATGGCATTAAAATTTTATTTGCTGTGCCCTTAACCCATTCTGTGCTATACTGTTTGAGTTTGGGTGCATGTTTTGGCAAATGCTTGCACATGTGTATGAGCAGAGTAATATCTTCCATTGTGGGATGGTTCAATCGCCTGTCGATGCTCACTGTGCTTCACACAAACAACACTTTAATCAAACAATTACTATGATGTGAGCATGCACCAATGGTCGGAGCTCAAAACCTCTATATCTCGTTTCACTTCAACTTCTTTGCCTAATCAATATTGTAAACAGCAAAAATAAACAATTCTCCTACTCCTTTTAAACACAAAAATATTCTTTTGTCGCTCTTCGACACTTCACTTTCTTTTTGACTTACATACACATAACATACACAACATATAAACACACTTGGCCGGCCCACATATATCTTCTAGCCAATGCTCCTTGAGGCTTTCTCTTATTGCCCCTAAATTTTACCCCTGATGGGGGGTGTAAGATACCTTCTTTAAAAGACCTGTCTGTTTGTCTCCTATGTATTTACTTAGGTTTTAAGATATCTTCTCCTGACGTTCCTGAACGCAGGCCTCTGGGCTACCTATGGAATGCTCTTCGTCCATATATCTGTATTCAATACCTCTTGTCACTTATTCACAATATTCAACCAACCCTCTTTATCCTTTCCCATTGTTAGTTTCACCATGCATACAGTTTGCTACGTTCCCCAATCTACTCACCATTTGTTTTTCGACTTCTGAATCGCGGGATCGTCTCCTCCTCAATCAGCAACTTCAGCCTTCTGTCCGTTCAGCTTCATGTAGAAATTGGGAGGGGTTTTCATGCGAAAATGAGGGACCCGTCCTACCTATACTTGCAAGATTTTGCTTTTTAATCTAAACCGCTATCTACAGGGAGCTTCACGTTCTTTTGGCTAAATAGCAGAGGACGTCCAATATTACCGGGACCACAAAGCTTACTAGGTCGATGGGCCTTTAACCATCCTCTCTCTGTTACCAAGTGAACTCTTAATCCTAAGAGCCCTTTAAGACGAGGTAGCAATACTCAGAAGCGGATGGGGATGCAGAAAGACTCAGGAAGTTTGGCAAAGTGCGTTTCTGTTTTAATATCAATGATCTAAAACATGGAGTACAAAGTGCATCATCCAACACCGCACAGCTCGCTCTCGAAACATTTAATAAAAAACTGTTCTTTTATGTCAAAATGTCATCACTGCTGATGTCATACTACGTGGCAAACTAAAAAACGTATGAGTACCTGTGGTTGGCTGTCAGTGAACATCTACGTATACGTTCTATATAGACACTGGTTATGATTGGGTGGCTAAGTCAGGTGGGCATCAGAACCCGCCCCCAATAACTGGTTATCACTGTCATCACTAAATACACAACAATTAATTGGTTCTTTAAACTATAGGGTTCTTCATTACACAGCTCACTATGATTGGTTTGGTATCCTTGTACCCCTCTAAAATATTCCACGCGCTAGCAGCACGCAGGCAACCATCCCAGGTGCATGGAAGCTCGACGTGAACAGGCCTCCCCTCCAATTAACCCACTATCCATCATCACTCCTTCAGTCTGTCAGACAATTATGCTTTTGTACTTGGCCTTGTAACTGTTGACTTTGTCTAGGAAATAAAGGGAGTATAGCTTCACTCTGTCTTCTAGTTTCAGCACAGCCTGACCCATGCTATTTCGATCTAACCCATGTGACTTGAAGACCACTCTATTTGAGCCTTTTGCAGCATTTAATCCTAATAAATGATGAACTATACAAATATTTAGTGTTTTTTTAATTCTGCTTCAAACAGAAGAGTGTTCCCTTCTCACATTTGTTGTATCCTTCTTGACAGGCATCAGTTTCACTGTGGTCTTATCTCCTTTTTTCTGGGCAGCCCCATCTTCCCTGAAACTTGCCTTGCCATTGGTAATTTCCAACTGCGCCACTCATTTGAAAGTCTTTATCTTGTTCAGGAAGTTTTAGGCCAACTAAAAGTGCGTTGTGGAAACATCCAAGTTCTATACATTCCTATGTATGTACATTGGCTCATCACCGCAATCTAATTCACTACATAGCTAGCCTCACTAATACTTTTCCCTACTTGCATTTCAGCAACTGTACACATGTAAACTGATTTACATATTCTTCAGCGTTTCTGTAGCATGAGCATCTTCATCTCGAGCTCGAAATGTTGCTCATCTGTACCATCTGTTCTTCAATTCTTTTAGAATACTGTTATGTTTAGCCTCTCCATCTAACCTTTAGATATGTCAACTCCTATTTCATGTGATGTCATCAGACTCCTTTCTTTGATCAAATACACATTTCTTCCGGTACTTCATCCAAAGGAATACTATGTCTCTGTGCATTTAGATAGGGTTTCCTCAATGGATATCTTGTCTCCAAGGTTCTCTGCGGTATTGCTATACTGACTGGGACTGCACATGTTGTCATCTCTGGTTCCCAACATATAGGCAACATATGGGCGGAGCTTGGAGTGAGGCTGTCTGACTGTACCTCTACAGCGCTTAGACTTCTTTCTGGATTCCCATGAATTAATGGGGGCAATTACAGAGGTGACGATCCTGGCTGGCACGCTCTCAGACCATGCCCTGATACTCTTGAATATGGAAATTACTGGCATGGAGAGGGAAAGACAGCCCTGGAGATTTAAAAGTGGCGCTCTAACAGATGTTCTGCTTCGAGAAGGCTTGGCGGAATCGATTTTTACCTTTTCCGAAATTAATGTTGGTTCGGTGGACTCAGCCGGGTTCCTATGGGAGAGCTTTAAATGTGTGATAAGAGCGGAGTGCATTTCGAGTGAAGTGGGGATGCTGAAACAGATTAGACAGTAACTAAACGACACTGGAACACGTATGAGTACACTACAAGCAGACGGGAACGCACTACAAGCAGAAATAAAACAAAACCTGGAGCAGTTTAACACGTTAGCACATAAAGAGGCCAAACTTGTGGGGTGGTGGGCAGCAGTGAGGCAATACGGGGAACATCAGAAACCCAGAAGACATCTAGCGAGGGCCATGAGGATGGATGGTCATAGGGAGCAGGTCCTGTCAATAACGGACACACAGGGAGTGGAGAGATTTGACGATTTAGGGATTACACAAGAGTTCTGCCGATTCTATAAGTGGTTATATTCCTCCCGCACGCACGTTACCCAGGCAGATTTAGATGATTATTTAGACCAGCTTGCCCTACACTGGTACACAGATGAGGACAGGGACGGATTGTTTGCTGGCCTTTTTTTAAGGGCTTGTAAACAAGCACCCTTTTTTAAATCATTTTTGTTTTACTTTTATATCAGGGGGGCCACAAACTTTTTACTGCTCAGAGCTAGTAGTGGTGTGGTGGTTGATGCTAATGGCCGCGCCCGGGTGTTCTCTCTGGTGCTGAAGTGGCATTGCTGGGGAAGTTCGGGTGCTGTTAAGGTGGTGTTATCTCAGGTGTTTCGGTTATTACATCCTCGGGTGGTAAAAGTAATTGCGCATGATCCAGCCCCGTGGGTTTAGGAGTTGTTAAGGTTGCTGGCAATCAGTGCAATTGCGGTTGTATTGACCGGATAGGTGAGTGCCTGTTGTCAGACCTCCAGGATAAGTTGCCGTGCGCTGTGTATGACTTCAGAAATCTGGAGTTCTTTGCTTCACGTGAGGGATGCCGGGGGTATTGTGAAGTATATTGGTGGTCTGTTCTTATTCCTGGGTATGGCTGGTTGTCTGCTTTGTTAAGGTGTGCTGTACATCGTGCTGTAGATTAAGCAACCCGCTGCACTTTGGAATCAGTGGTTAGAGCGCGTGGGTGGGAGCAGAAGTTCCCTGTGCTATGTGCTCCGTGCTCCGGGTTCGTTGAGCACCGTTATAGGGATCGGTTACTTCAGTTCAAGTGGGGTGGGGTTGCAAATGTTCTGATGGCTTATCATTTGAGGAATATAGTCATGTATGGGTCTACAGCTGGTCCCCAACGCGGGCCGTTCGTTGTCCCATGGGCCAGGGGGGTTGCGTAGTATGCGTGTGGGTCAAGCTTGTAGGTTAATATTTGAAGTCAGCTTACTTGTTGTATGCCGTCGCCGGGGATCATTTGTCGTTATCTGCGACCAGCGTAGATGTGGCCTCTGGTGGGTTCTATGCATTCTCACAAAGTGGAGCAGCGGGTAGGCAGCCTCCCGCGGGGAGCCGGCATTCTCTTCCTCTTCTCGTTGTGTTGCGCGCTGCTCTGGCCGGGGGCTGTAGTGCGCTGGGCTGTTGTGGATGTTGCCGTTGGCAGTCTATTCCCACACGGTCCCGGCGGGCAGCGGGAGGTAGCTGCCGCCACGATGTGGGGACAGCGGGATTTTCAAACTGTTCAGTTGTTGGGCACACCCGCCGGCTGCAGCTGAGGCGCAAACACCAGTTCTGGGTCGCAGGTATGTTTGGTTCCCTGCGCCTCCTCCACCAACGGGGGTAATGCGTCCTGACTCAGGCTGCACGAGGCCGGTGGGGCAGTGAGTGGATTTGTCGGGGTAATGCGTCCTGACTCAGGCTGCACGAGGCCGGCGGGGCAATGAGTGGATTTGTCCAGAGCTCCGGTTTGCTCCCGGGGGCGATGAATGATCTCTCCGCCTAGGTGTCGGATCTGGTGCAGCGGTCTCAGGCAAGTTAGGCGGACCGATTCAGTGTTCAAAGATTCAGGGTATCGCGTCTGCCTGTGCTTAGTGCGCCTCTCCCAAGCCGCCAGGGGTACAATTTCCAGTGGGCCCGATAGATGATTTTGCTTCACCCCTAGTTTGATAGGTGCAGAGGGCCGTAATCATTACCATTTTGGGCGTGCTGGGTGCAGTGCAGATTTGTGGTACCTCACCAGCCCATTGGATATTTATTTTGGCCAGGGAAGCGGCGATGATGCAGTATTAATTAGGAGGCCCCACGGGAGCTCACAGAGGAGCTGCCATCTTGGTTGGCCCTCTAGTGCCCTCTGCAAAATCACTTTTGACAACGATCCCCCTTGTGGCCATGGCATGAACATTTTATTTGCTGTGCCCTTAACCCATTCTGTGCTATACTGTTTGAGTTTGGGTGCATGTTTTGGCAAATGCTTGCACATGTGTACAAGCAGAGTAATATCGTCCATTGTGGCATGGTTCACACGCCTGTCGATATTCACTGTGCTTCACACAAACAAAACTTTAATCAAACAATTACTATGATGTAAGCATGCACCAATGGTCGCAGCTCAAAACCTATATATCTCATTTCACTTCAACTTCTTTACCTAATCAATATTGTAAACAGCAAAAATAAACAATTCTCCTACTCCTTTTAAACACAAAATATTCTCTTGTCGCTCTTCGGCACTTCACTTTTCTTTTTGACTTACATACACATAACATACACAACATATAAACACACTTGGCCGGCCCACATATATCTTCTAGCCAATGCTCCTTGAGGCTTTCTCTTATTGCCCCTAAATTTTACCCCTGATGGGGGGTGTAAGATACCTTCTTTAAAAGACCTGTCTGTTTGTCTCCTATGTATTTACTTAGATTTTAAGATATCTTCTCCTGACGTTCCTGAACGCAGGCCTCTGAGCTACCTATGGAATGCTCTTCGTCCATATATCTGTATTCAATACCTCTTATCACTTATTCACAATGTTCAACCAATCCTCTTTTATCCTTTCCCATTGTTAGTTTCACCATGCATACAGTTTGCTACGTTCCCCAATCTACTCACGATTTGTTTTTCGACTTCCGGATCGCGGGATCGTCTCCTCCTCAATCAGCCACTTCAGCCATCTATCCGTTCAGCTTCCCGTAGAAATTGGGAGGGGTTTTCATGCGAAAATGAGGGACCTGTCCTACCTATACTTGCAAGATTTTGCTTTTTAATCTAAACCGCTATCAACAGGGAGCTTCAGGTTCTTTTGGCTAAATAGCAGAGGACGTCCGATATTACCGGGACCGCAAAGCTTAGTAGGTCGATGGGCCTTTAACCATCCTCTCTCTGTTACCAAGTGAACTCTTAATCCTAAGAGCCCTTTAAGACGAGGTAGCAATACTCAGAAGCGGATGGGGATGCAGAAATTACTCAAACATCAATAATCAAAAAGACTCAGGAAGTTTGGCAAAGTGCGTTTCTGTTTTAATATCAATGATTTAAAACAGGGAGTACAAAGTGCATCATCCGACACCGCACAGCTCAATCTCGAAACATTTAATAAAAAACGGTTCTTTTATGTCAAAATGTCATCACTGCTGACGTCATACTACGTGGCAAACTAAAAAACCTATGAGTACCTGTGGTTGGCTCTCAATGAACATCTACGTAAACGTTCTATATAGACACTGGTTATGATTGGGTGGCTAAGTCAGGTGGGCATCAGAACCCACCCCCAATAACTGGTTATCACTGTCGTCACTAAATACACGCCAATTAATGTGTTCTTTAAACTATAGGGTTCTTCATTACACAGCTCACTATGATTGGTTTGGTATCCTTGTACCCCTCTAAAATATTGCACACGCTAGCAGCACGCAGGCAACCATCCCAGGTGCATAGAAGAAATGGTGGCACCCGCTGGGAGGCCCTTCTTGCCTCACCTTCCAACTCTAGGGCCATCATAAATGTCAATCGAAACGGTACCATCCTAGTACAAGGGCCTCAACCCAACCTCCTACTTTTTGATAGGCTCCTTCCTCGTCTTATCAACTTTCCTCCCTCTTCACAGGCTCCCTTGCCACCTGTCTCTATGGCCTCCCAGGCTCCCTTGCCAACTATTTTTTGATACGTTGGCAGAGTGCCTAAAAGTTACTTTAGATTTCTGTACAACTTCAAATATAACAGGTTGCATTCAGTAACCTGTGTGTCAAACATATGTGTCCTCGCTCTACAAAACTTAGCAAGCTGGTGACTATGTTTACTGTTTATTGTTTGTATGTAAGTCTTTCAGCCAGCAAAATTGAACTATCCATGCTGAAATATGCGGCCTAAATAAACAAAGGTCTTAACAACTGGTTTTTCCAGTTTTTTCCAGAATTCAGATTTGTACGTTTTTCCTCCTAGGATGCATACTTATGTAGATGTATTGAATATGGAGATGTGTTATAATTGTTCCTACAGCAAATCACTGTAATGTAAAAGTTTGAGGTCAGGACTACCCCCCTGTACTAAATGGTGCTCCCCTCTGGAGCAGCCTCCCTGCCTCTCTCTGTCTTGAGCCGGACCACCTTAAGTTTTGGAAACTCCTCAAGACCTTTTTCTCGTCCTCCTTCTCTCTCCCCTGCTAACCTCCCTTCTTTTTTCTCCACCCTCCTTCTCCTTCCTAACTCTTCAGCTTGTTGCTGACTGGTTGCCTTGTTCACTTCCAGAGCCAACAGGTCCCAGGCTCCCCCGTCAGTCTTTTGCGCTTGCTTCTGGCCCGCTGCGCTTTGTTCAACAGTACTGTACTTTCAGCTTACGCTCCTTGAGTGGGGCAACTTCTGTGCACTTAACCCAGGGCCCTGCTGGTCTGGACTCTTTGTTCCCCCCACTCTTCCACCCCAGTCTCTGCAACAATGTTCCCTCTAATTATTTTTCCCTAAGTGCGGAAATGATTGGGCTTTGTGCGCACATTATTTTCCATGTGCGCAACTGAATAACGATGTAAACCACTTTGTGAGCATTCGTAGTTAGTGAGATACCATCTCCAAAGAGTTTGGAAGGAAATTTCCCCTTTCCAACCACTGAAGTTCTTTACAAATCAGTGTAAAAGAAGCATCTTACAACTTTCTTTCCAAACATATAGGCTACAAAATCAAATATTTAATATATGTTTATAAGGAGAGCTCATCAACCAGTCCAGGACTTCGAGATATGCTATGGTACCTACCAAACATACTCCTGCACATAGAGAAAAACGTGTATGCACAAAAAAGCTTTTCACGCTCAGGATAAACAATAGGTTTAGTTGTGGCTATTCATTTGCCAACACTGCTCAGAGACAATGCAAAAAGTGTTTAATGCCATTGGGAAAAAAACCTAATGTTTATTACAAAAAACAAGTTTTGCTAATCACTGATGTGGTTGTCAAAAAATTCAGACATTATGCATTTTTTGCAAATGGAATAATTGCAACTGAAAAGAATGTGTCAGAAAACATGCATTGCCCATGTGCCACTTTCATGGAGTAATTCAACGGCCAGGAGAAAATGCTCTCATAATTTATGGAAGGATGATAATTGCATCAGAATAACTGCACCACAGAATATGATGATCTGAATTCCTGGTCCTCTGCTTACTATCCACATTGTTGTTCTGCGACATTTACTCAAAACCAGCCTTACAGCTAGGAGACATATACTATTTTACTAAAAACAGGGCAATGTACCCAACAAAAACGGGAAACCATGAACATACAGGAATCTATCCCCTGCTTCTACTCACAACATTCCACTGATCTCTTTTCCAATCAGTGACCAGCAGAGCAGTGTCATTGGTAGACCTGGAATAATATTACTGCCGATCTCAAGAGGAATTTTAAGGGGACACAACATATTTCAATAAGCATGAAATATCCCTACTGGCAAAGCCAATTACTTTCGTACTTCCTGTAAAAAATTTTGATTTCAAGTATGGAGTAAAATCGCATTGGAGCCCTGATTGTAACCCTGACATAGGAAGTGAAATTACAGGGCACATAATACAGCCTATTGTTTTGCCCACCCTTGATCACCACAGCCTAGACAAAAATCAACACGGTTTCTTCTGGCGCCCCATTGAAGAAAATCACATATATCTGCCCTTTAAGTCAATAGCGGCAATGCTCACAGTTACAACATATTGAGTACCTTCTTCTTTAACTAGGGTCCCCTCTTCTGAAATTCACTGTTATCAGTTGAACAAGATGCATGGGGATGCTAGAAGTGCCTCCTACTCCTGTCGTGTGTGCACAAAGACCAGCACTTCTCAGTCTCTAAAAGAACATGCCGAGCAGCCGCTGGCAATGCGGATACATAATTGTCTTCTTGAGACAAAACAAAGAAAACCCGGGCCTATATCAGGGAAAAAGAGAACTAATATGAAAACATAGGAGCCTACAAGGTACAAGGAATTTGTATTGACCTGTATTTATTTGGTTCCTATTCACCACAACATAAAAAGTGACCCACTCTTTGAGACCCATACCATTTCACATAACAAAAAGATATAACAAATAGCATCTCAGTCACGACATACACTTTTATACATACAGCGTTTAAAATATATGTCTCACAATATAGGGTAGATAAAGTGCCACTTAAGACACATATTGTACCTTCTCAGTAGCTAAAAAATCTGACTGTTTTCAAGATTAGTGTTTGTTTCTAAGGTTTTCTCTTCACCTATCTCCTCTACAGGGGGAACTAGTGGGCAGTGGATGAAACTGCTAAATAATCGTGTCAACGCGGTGCGTTTCGGGCACCTATGGCATGAGATAGACCGCATCCATCCATGGTCTTCTCCTTTAGTCGTGCCGGGCCTTCATCAGGACGGGGAGTTAGTTGTATAAAAAGGCTTCAGTGAACTTTTTGCCCTTGTGATACGTTCTCTTCTTTCTATTTCTGGTGAGCGGCGCAGGGATAGAGGGGGCAGTCACTTGTTGCTCATAGTTGACTGCAAAACCTCATTTTGGCAGAATAGAACATCTTTCTTTCTTGTTGTGAACACAGACTGGTGTGGTTAGTCTACTTGGTGTTAATGACGATTCTCATCCAATGGGGAAACTCCTAGTTCACCCTCATTGTGGCGAAGTGGGAAGGTTTCACTGTGAAACAGACTGGGGTGTGTCTTTGTCACGTCTATTTCAAGGTAGAGGCTTCTAGCATTGCTCGTACTCCGTGGTCCCCAAATGTTTCCCTTCTGTGTTCTGCTGTCACAGCCGTATCATACCTCAGTGTGCACGAACTCGAAAAAAAAAAAAACCTGTCCCTTTATAGCTATGTTAACCCGAGTGTAACACAAACCCTTCATAAAAACAAAATTTGGGTTCACCTGCTGCATAAACAAATTGGGGATGCTAGAAGCAATCATTTCAAACCCATGCATATATTGAAAAGTCCTCAGCAGCTGAGCAAACAAAGAAATAGAAGGTGCTGTTTCCTAGGCTATTACTATAGTTTCCTAGCCTTGAGCAAACAAACACTTTTCCTTCACTATACAGTACTGCCAAAACATCTGATTTGTTTTTTGAAAGTTGCTGATTTGTTCTTCACCCCGAAGGAGTGTTCTCCTGTTTCCTTCCACCCGTTCCCCTCCCGGGCTCCTGTGCTAGCCTCCAATATTAGTTAACAGGGCTCTGTAAAAGGTGAGGGATTGTAGAAGTAAAACTAACTGGGATATTTGCATATCCACAATACTTTGCAAGCAAATCCAATTAAAAGCTTCATGATGATATTATGTGCAGTTTAAGAAAATGTCATAAATGTGCATGTGCACAATTACTATGAAGTCCATACAAGATTGTTTGGAACATACCCCACCTTTCAATTGTTGAGTAGGTTTCCACAAGTGCTCAGTGAAACTAGATTTGTATAGCAGAGATTTAACATATAATTTGTTAAAGTCTATGCCCCATGGAACTCTGAACATTTTGGAAAGTTGCAGATTGTGTGAAAAGCATTCTAGTCATCTAAATATTGTTGCCCTAATTTTATATATGAAATTCCCTACCAATTATCCCTTACAGGCCAAGTACATGATATTGCAATGTTGCTTTCCACTCATAGGGTAATGTTAGCAATGCTAAAGTAGGAGACGCTGAGCATGACATTTGCCTACTCAAAATGCTTAGAGGGCAAATTAATATTTGAGTTTTAGAATGCGTTATCATGCAAGGGGGACTCTCCAAAGTGCTTGTGTGACATATGTAAAAAGAATAGGAAGCATGGGATGAGGTTAAAGATCCTAGTAGCCTGCTTACTTACAGCCAGTGCCCGATATTTGAGCTGGCACTCAGGTTACATAATGTGGGTAATGCTTTTACTAAGGCACCATAAGTATCAGAAATTCTTGTGGTTGAACGTCATTCATATTATAATATGAACCAAGACTTGTATGGTAACCTTTTGCTGCGTTAAGGTAGGCAGAGTCAAGGTTGTCTGGTAACATCTGAATGTGGGCTGCGGCGGAGTTCGAGTCATACGGTATAAGTGTGATAGAGTCAAGACTAGGATCCTGGGTGAGGAGGGAAGATACTTTAGTTAATGTGTGCAGGGATATCTTAGTTATATATTCTGTTCATGGAGCCACTGTTTCATATTAATTTTGAACCTTGTGTGGGTGTATTCTATTTTTAGAGATTTTAAGGTGAAGCTTGCATAGTAGGGCAATGTCAATAGGTTACACCAGAATATCAAGAATAGTTAGTATAATTTAGCTTCATTTTGAGAGAAAGCAAATATTAGGTACCTGCTATAGTTTGTGCCTTCTTATTTGAATAGGTGGGAATTGTCTGTGTGCGCTACCAAAATTCTGCTGAGAGGCACCCAGAAGGAAGCTGTGCAAACGCACATGCGCAGATCTTAGAGGCAACACTGCTCTGCACCTCTCTGAATACGTATGCATGACCTAAATGTGCAAGGACCAGTTAGTATGGCTGGCCTGTCCCTCCCCCTCCCACCATTTTCCATCCCCCACCCCGAGTATGGTCTCAACTGTACCACTTCATGCACTGCACTGGGAGAAATGTTGTCAGGCCTAGTTTGCTAGTTTTCTGTTTAGATCATTCAGAATGTTCCAGGCCTAAGAATGATTACTTTATTCCTTGTTCTCTGTTAAGACGGATTTCTGAACTCTGTCCTGGAGGCGCAGAGGTTCAGAAGGCCAACCTAGTTTCTTGGAACAGGGTAACCTCTGGACAAGCCAGACCAATCAGGGTAGCGATCGCGGCGGTCAAGAATAGGTCTCAAGAGGGGTGAGGGTGACTGAAAGCCCGCAGTGAGCACACAAAGCAAGGACACTTACAAATTACTCCAAACAGGTGTTATATTAAAAATATATACACATTTATTACAAGGCCTTTGTAACATTGACCGTAGTGAGAAATCACAATAAAACTCCAGTAAACCAACACATACCAAACCAATACAGTATATATACAAATACAAACGAGTCTAACGAGTTAGACGCACAAAATGTGTAGACCACCTAGATGGGGAGGAAAACAGGCAGTGCGAATAATAATTAGACCCAGTCCACCTTCAGAGGCACCTAACTAAAAGGAAGTCCAAACCCTACGAAGAGTGGAGCCTTGTGCTCAAAAGTACCTGCACACGCTGGTGCCAACGGGCAAAAAAGGGAGTCTCTTCGAGGGAATCAGGCAGTTTAGTTCGGTGAACAAATGAAGATGAACAGAGCTCCGCGACTCAAGCGCAGCCTCCACTGTGGGCAGAAGCAGAGCGCGAGTACGGAAAGGCGTGCTGTTAGACACAGCGGGGAAAAGCTATGGGCTCCTGCAGGAGGGCGACCAGTTCCTAGTGATGCTACTCACCGGTCCCCGATGCAAGCAGACCCAGGCTTCTCTGCGTCTGTTTCAGTGCTGGCAGGTTCAGATAGGAGCAGGGGACGTCTCGTCGTCGTGTAGATTCCGCAGCAGCAGAAGTTGAGTTGAGGGCACCCCAAACGCAGTAAACCCACACAGTTTTTTACCACAGCAGGGCAACGGAGCGGCGGTGTGTATTTCAGCCCAATGTACACTACTCACTTCAGACCTGGGAATGCCAAGTGTACGAATCGTGTGAGAGTGACAAGGACTCGTAATACAACACAACCTGACGGCGGTTACAGAGCAAGACTCCTGGGTAGGCTGGTCAGTCTGCTGGATGGCCCAGGGACACTTCCGAAGGCTTACGTGCAGGAGATGGTGAAGATGCCGAGAATAGTTGTTCCCAAAGTGTCCTTGCTTTGTGTGCTCATTGCGGCTTTCAGTCACCCTCACCCCTCTTGAGACCTAGTCTTGACCGCCACGATCGCTACCCTGATTGGTCTGGCTTGTCCAGAGGTTACCCTGTTCCAAGAAACTAGGTTGGCCTTCTGAACCTCTGCGCCTCCAGAACAGAGTTCAAAAATCCATCTTAACAAATTGGTGTACAGCGGTGGGATACGACTGAAGGTATCCAGTGTTGCGCACGAGCGAAGGCATTTCAAGTTATTCCTACCAGGACACGTAGTGAATTGTCGTAGTATAACTTTTAAAAGGCCATAGTCCTATCTAACAGTATGGAAACAAATACCTTGTTAACTTTAAATGCTTCTAAATCCGAAACACTGAAAAAGATGTGTGCAGAGAGAGGTGTCTCCTCTGAAGGCACCAAATTGGATATAATCCAAAGAATCGTGGCGTGGCAAGAAGCGCAGCTTGACGCTATAACTTCTGAGGACAGTGCGGAAGGAGGTGGGGCTGCTCTCACTGGTAGAACCGACGGTTCTGCCGCTGCACTGATCTACTGCGACCACGAGGAAAGGGAGGATGAGATGTCTAATGTTTCTTCTGCCAGTGTCGATGGGGAGGCCATGCTTGAATTCAAGAAGCAAGAGCTGCGGTTTAGGCAGAAGGAGCTTGAGTTCAACATAACCAAACTAAGAATCGAACAGGCCGAAAAACAGAAAGACAGGGATCACCAGTTGGAACTGGCCAAGCTTCGGGTTGCAAATGGATCCAAGGGTCCTGGACATGGGTCTGGGGCCTCCTCTTATCCACGGTTTCCAAAAGATCTGCTCAGTGTGTATGAGGAAAAGAATGACATTATGGACTGGCTGAATACGTTTGAGTATGCATGTGAAGTTCAACAAGTTGACAATGCTGATAAGATTACATGGTTAATCAGCAGACTGCCCCAGTCTGGCTGTAGTGCCATTATGGAAATGTTGAAGGCTGAGCGAGCGGATTTCGCAATGTTAAAGCAAACTCTCATTTTAAAGTTTGGAAAGACTCCTGCCCAATATTTAAAACGATTCCGAGAGTATAAGAAAAAAGAAGGTGGTACTTGGGTATCTTATGTAACCAAATCCTTAAAAAACTTGACTGGCTGGGTCGAAGGTTATAAGGTTTCTACCTTTGAACGCATGATAAGTCTTATCATGCTGGAACATATTTTTGCATCTTCTTCCCCGGAGCTTAAGCAGCATTTGGCCGATTCGAATGAGATAGATCCTAAGAAGCTGGCCATCGCCGCAGATTTATGGGTGTCACATCGAGTGTCCCATAAGGACAAAACCTAAGCCTCCCTATGTAAACAGACCCAATGGATCATGTTTTGATTGTGGAGCAACTGACCACGTGAAGGGGGATCCCCGGTGTAAGGTTAAACCTTTGGGGGTCCACTCCGCTAATCTGGCCTTCTCCTCCTACGAGGAAGAAGAGATTACAGGAGCATCCTTCGCCTCAGACCCCTTCCCCAGCGGGTTAGAAGCTGAGGTAGTTTTAGTTTCCCTGGGTTCTTGGGAGCCTAAAGTCGCAGAGGCTTATGCTAGGATTCCAGATAATACCAAGCACTACTTTAAAGACAGTGTGCTGATCAATGGAGTGGATACTCCAGCTCTTAGGGATAGTGGGTGCAGTCGAACTGTAGTGGATTCTACCTTGGTGGACTCAGAGGAAGTTGCCAGAGCTACTCTGATGCCCACTAAGTTGGCTGACGGCCCACCTCGCATGTTCCCAGTAATACCTGTAAATTTTACTTTAAATGGTACAGCAGTCGGGATTCCAGTGAGCATTCAGAGAAACGTCCCAGGAAAGGTCTTGTTAGGCAATGATCTCAGGGATTTAGGGCTCGTAGGAGACACTGCCGACATTGGCCAAGATCAATACGCCGCCCCAGCCAAAGGGGAAACCCAAGGCGAAAGGAGTAAGCAAGTCAAGACGAGGGAAAGAGAGCATTCCCCCGAACTCGCCTACCACTGCGGTGGAGGAAGTTGGTCAATCGCCCGGGCCTGACGAGGAGGTGGCGATGCCTGAAATATTTGACTGCAACGACCATCTGGAACTAAAAGATTTGTTAGTCGAAGGTGGTCCTGACTGGGAAGAATTCAGTAATGGCCAACGTGAGTGCCCATCTCTGCAAGGCCTAAGGAGACAGGCCTGCTCCCAGCTTGAGGGTGAACCTCCTGGGACGCATCAGATTTATTGGGAAGGTGGACTCCTATATAGTGAGCCCACAGAGTCTACGGAAGAAGACCATAGGAGGTTGGTGGTTCCCCTTGCTGTAAGACCCTTCCTCCTGCAGTTGGCGCATGAAGTACCCCTTGCTGGTCACCTTGGTATTAAGAGGACCAAGCAAAGGTTATCCATGCACTTTTACTGGCCCAAGATCGGGGTGCAAGTAGAAAGTCACTGCAGGAGTTGTGACTCCTGCCAGTTATCTGGTAAGAGTGGCTCAACAATCCAAGCTCCATTGGTACCACTCCCAGTTGTGGGAATATCATTCGAAAGGGTAGAGATCGACATCGTTGGTCCCCTTGACCCGCAGACATCCTCAGGCAGTAGGTTTATCTTGGTGCTAGTCGACTATGCTACCAGATATCCTGAGGCCATCCCATTGAAAACTGTAACTGCCAAGTCAGTTGCAAAAGCGTTACTTGGCATCTTTACTAGGGTTGGCTTCCCTAAAGAAGTTGTGTCTGACAGAGGCAGCAACTTTATGTCAAAGTATATGCAAGCTATGTGGAAAGAATGTGGGGTCACCTACAAGTTCTCTTCTGCATACCACCCCCAGACCAATGGTCTGGTGGAACGTTTCAACAGAACGTTAAAAAGCGTGATTGGGGCTCTGGAAGAACCTCAGAGAAGAAAATGGGATCTTCTTTTACCATGCTTACTGTTTGCTTACCGAGAGGTACCACGGGAGGGTGTTGGCTTCAGCCCCTTCGAACTTCTGTTCGGTCATCCTGTACGGGGACCCTTAGCCATAGTCAAGGAGGGATGGGAGATGCCCACTCCCCCTGTTACTACCAACGTGGTAGATTTTGTGCTGGGGCTCAGAAAACGGATGGTACTTCTGATGGGCTTGGCTAGTGATAAATTGAAGGCAGGACAAGCGCTGGTGAAACATTGGTACGACCAGAAAGCTTCCCTCATCAACTATACACCTGGTCAGCAAGTCCTGATCATGAATCCCATAAGGCCGCAAGCTTTACAGGACAAATGGTCAGGCCCTTACACAGTGGTGGAGCCCCTGGGTGAGGTTAACTATTTAGTGGACCTTGGAAGGCCTGGACAGGCTCCAAAAGTGTTCCACGTAAATAGGCTGAAGTCTTTCATCCCAAGAGTCGAAATCGCAGCACTGCTACTGGTTTCAGATGTTGAGGAAGAGGAGTCTGAACCTCTTCCCGACCTGTTCCAAAGCGGTCCTTCAGATAGCTCCTTTGAGGGTGTCCGAGTGGCCCCCCACCTGACTTCTAATCAGCAGGCTGAGGTGAAAAGTTTGCTTAGGCAGTTTTCCCCCCTGTTTTCACAGTCGCCTGGTTTGACACCTTGGTGCAAACATAACAAAGACACAGGAGACAGTGTACCTACCAAAAATAGGGGATACAGGATGTCAGACAAATTACGGTCTTACATTAAGACCGAGGTCAACAAGATGTTAGACCTTGGGGTGATTGAACCCTCTAGTAGTCCTTGGTCCAGCCCTCTGGTTTTGGTTCCAAAGGCAGGCACTTCTGAATTGAGGTTCTCCGTGGATTACAGGGCTCTGAATGCTGTCACTAAGACAGATGCACACCCCTTGCCTCGAACAGATGAGCTGGTAGATACTTTGGGTGCCTCCAAGTACCTCAGCACGTTTGACCTCACTGCTGGCTATTGGCAAATAGCTTTAGCAGAACATGCCAAGGAGAAGACAGCGTTTTCTACTCCAGACGGCCTTTACCAATTCAGGGTAATGCCGTTCGGTTTGAAAAATGCACCTGCCACTTTCCAGAGGCTTGTGAATCATGTGTTGAATGGGTTGGACAAATTCTGCCTTGCATATCTGGACGATATAGCAGTTTTCAGTGCCACCTGGGAAGACCATGTGAAACACCTCAGGATTGTGCTCCAGGCTCTTCAGAAAGCACACTTGACCATAAAGGCTAGTAAATGCCAGATTGGACAAGGCTCAGTGGTTTACCTTGGACATGAAGTAGGTAGAGGGAGGATACAGCCTCTTCCCAGTAAAGTACAAGCAGTACAAGACTGGCCTACCCCCACTACACAGACCCAAGTGAGAGCCTTCTTAGGACTCACGGGGTATTACCGCAACTTTGTGGCAGACTATGGCACCATAGCTGCCCCTCTGACTGCCCTCACCATTCCGAAGAAACCCAAGAAATTAACTTGGACCGACAAATGTGAGAAGGCCTTCAATGGCTTAAAAGACTCCTTGTGCCAGGCCCCTGTCCTCAGGGCCCCTGATTATCAAAGACCTTTTATTGTGCAGACGGACGCCTCTGACACTGGGAAAGGAGCTGTACTATCGCAAGTAGATGAGAATGGTAAGGAACACCCTATTGGGTTTATTAGTCGCCAGCTTAAGGACAGGGAGCTCAGATGGTCCACAGTGGAGAAAGAATGTTTCTCTGTTGTGTGGGCCCTACGGAAGCTGAGGCCCTACCTCTATGGGACCCACTTCATCGTGCAAACTGACCATAAACCCTTAAAGTGGCTAAGGAACATGAAGGAAGAGAATCCAAAGTTGCTTAGGTGGTCCATAAGTCTACAAGGCTTCGACTTCACTATTGAGCATAGGCCAGGTGTCCAACATAGCAATGCTGATGGGTTGTCCAGAATCTTTAACCGACCTGAACACGAGACTCATCCAGGGGTGGATTAGTTCCCCCTGTCAATAGTCTGGGAGGGGCGAGTGTTAGGAAAGATTTCTTAATACTGGGTAATTTTCCTTCCATGTGGCAACCCCTAAACTTTTTGCTGTTGTTTTCACCGGGATCTGGACTTTGCCAGAGAAGTGCAGCCTTCTGCCGCACTCCTCTGGGCTTTCGCTCCATTCTTACTGGGAAACTGACATGCCCTTAAGACAGTCAGTACCGGGAAACGTTGTTTTCCGTAGTTTCTTTATCATGTTGCAGCTTTTGCGCAACATGGCACAAGAGGGCACTGTAAGCTAAGTTACTGCTCTCTAGGGTCTCTAGTCTTCTACAGGCCCTAGACACTCTCTTTGGATTGTAAATGAACGGTGCAAGTGAATCACGGACGGGATTGGTGGCAGCGATCGTTTCTTGTGTTTTTGAGGTCCTTTTGGCGTTTTAAGCGCGTTTCTCGCGCTTAGCCCAAAATGGTGGCCTGGCTCCCAAAATGGCCAGACCACGAGGCTCTTTGTCCTGTCCGCTGACCGTCTTGCCCACTTCACCTCTCCCAGGTCGAGTCGATCCGGGGCCTTCCTTATTTGGGCATGTACTTTCCCGCGAAACACAGATGCTTTTGCGGGCTTCTACAAGCCTTGTGTGTGCCTCCAGGATGGGGGCTGGGATGTCTGGTCCCAATACACATCCTGGGCGCCAGAGAGTCTAGGGTGGTGTGAATGCCTGGGACCCCCGTGGTCCGTGATAAGGTCCACAGATGGTGTGAGTGTTTTATGAGCGGATCTCCTATTGGATCCCCTCCGTTTTGGCGCGAAGGGAACCGTGGATAAGAGGGGGCTGGAAACGCCACTACCATGTCGATCTCCTGAGTTCTCACAAACAAAGGAATACAGGAGCCAAGTATCCTGCAACCACGAGGCTGAACCGAGGAATCGCTGGTGACCCGCTGAAGGACTGCTCCTCTGCACTGCTGTCGCTTTGTGAAACCCTTTCTACCTCGGATCGAACGAGAAGGCCTGTACTGGTACTTCGACCCTTGGAATAGTGGGAACAACTATTCTCGGCATCTTCACCATCTCCTGCACGTAAGCCTTCGGAAGTGTCTCTGGGCCATCCAGCAGGCTGACCAGCCTACCCAGGAGTCTTGCTCTGTAACCGCCGTCAGGTTGTGTTGTATTACGAGTCCTTGTCACTCTCACACGATTTGTACACTTGGCATTCCCAGGTCTGAAGTGAGGAGTGTACATTTTGCTGGAATACACACGGCCGCTCCGTTGCCCTGCTGTGGTAACAAACTGTGCGGGTTCACTGTGTTTGGGACATCCCCAACTCAGCTTCTGCTGCTGCGGAATCTACACGACGACAAGACGTCCCCTGCTCCTATCTGAACCTGCCAGCACTGAAACGGACGCGGAGAAGCCTGGGTCTGCTTGCATCGGGGACCGGTGAGTAGCATAGCTAGGAACTGGTCGCCCTCCTGCAAGAGCCCATAGCTTTTCCCGCTGTGTCAAACAGCACGCCTTTCCGTACTCGCGCACTGCTTCTGCCCACAGTGGAGGCTGCGCTTGAGTCGCGGAGCTCTGTTCATCTTCATTTGTTCACCGAACTAAACTGCCTGATTCCCTCGAAGAGACTCCCCTTTTTTCCCTTTGGCACCAGCATGTGCAGGTACTTTTGAGCACAAGGCTCCACTCTTCATAGGGCTTGGACTTCCTTTTAGTTAGGTGCCTCTGAAGGCGGACTGGGTCTAATTATTATTCGCACTGCCTGTTTTCCTCCCCATCTAGGTGGTCTACACATTTCGTGCATCTAACTCGTTAGACTCGTTTGTATTTGTATATAAATTGTATTGGTTTGGTATGTGTTGGTTTACTGGAGTTTTATTGTGATTTCTCGCTACGGTCAATGTTACAAAGGCCTTGTAATAAATGTGTATACATTTTTAATATAACACCTGTTTGGAGTAATTTGTAAGTGTCCTTGCTTTGTGTGCTCATTGCGGGCTTTCAGTCACCCTCACCCCTCTTGAGACCTAGTCTTGACCACCGCGATCGCTACCCTGATTGGTCTGGCTTGTCCAGAGGTTACCCTGTTCCAAGAAACTAGGTTGGCCTTCTGAACCTCTGTGCCTCCAGGACAGAGTTCAGAAATCCGTCTTAACAGGCCTCCTCGTTCGATCCGAGGTAGAAAGGGTTTCACAAAGCGACAGCAGTGCAGAGGAGCAGTCCTTCAGCGGGTCACCAGCGATTCCTCGGTTCAGCCTCGTGGTTGCAGGATGCTTGGCTCCTGTATTCCTTTGTTCGTGAGAACTCAGGAGATCGACATGGTAGTGGCGTTTCCAGCCCCCTCTTATCCACGGTTCCCTTTGCGCCAAAAAGGAGGGGACCCAATGGGAGATCCGGCCATAAAACACTCACACCATCTGTGGACCTTATCACGGACCACGGGGGTCCCAGGCATTCACACCACCCTAGACTCTCTGGCGCCCAGGATGTGTATTGGGACCAGACATCCCATCCCCTATCCTGGAGGCACACGCAAGGCCTGTCGAAGCCCGCGAAAGCATCTGTGTTTCGCGGGAAAGTACATGCCCAAATAAGGAAGGCCCCGGGTCGGCTCGACCTGGGGGAGGTGAAGGGGGCAAGACGGTCAGCGGACAGGACAATGAGCCTCGTGGTCTGGCCATTTTGGGAGCCAGGCCACCATTTTGGGCTAAGCGCGAGAAATGCACTTAAAACGCCAAAAGGAGCTCAAAAACACAAGAAGGGATCGCTGCCACCAATCCCGTCCGTGATTCACTTGCACCGTTCATTTACAATCCAAAGAGAGTGTCTAGGGCCTGTAGAAGACTAGAGACCCAAGAGAGCAGTAACTTAGCTTACAGTGCCCTCTTGTGCCATGTTGCGCAAAAGCTGCAACATGATAAAGAAACTACGGAAAACCACGTTTCCCGGTACTGACTGTCTTAAGGGCATGTCAGTTTCCCCGTAAGAATGGAGCGAAATCCCAGAGGAGTGCGGCAGAAGGCTGCACTTTTCTGGCAAAGTCTAGATCCTGGTGAAAACAACAGCAAAAAGTTTAGGGGTTGCCACATGGAAGGAAAATTAACCAGTATTAAGAAATCTTTCCTAACACTCGCCCCTCCCAGACTATGGACAGGGGGAACTAATCCACCCCTGGATGAGTCTCGTGTTCAGGTCGGTTAAACATTCTGGACAACCCATCAGCATTGCTATGTTGGACACCTGGCCTATGCTCAATAGTGAAGTCGAAGCCTTGTAGACTTATGGACCACCTAAGCAACTTTGGATTCTCTTCCTTCATGTTCCTTAGCCACTTTAAGGGTTTATGGTCAGTTTGCACAATGAAGTGGGTCCCATAGAGGTAGGGCCTCAGCTTCCGTAGGGCCCACACAACAGAGAAACATTCTTTCTCCACTGTGGACCATCTGAGCTCCCTGTCCTTAAGCTGGCGACTAATAAAACCAATAGGGTGTTCATTACCCTTCTCATCTACTTGCAATAGTACAGCTCCTATCCCAGTGTCAGAGGCGTCCATCTGTACAATAAAAGGTCTTTGATAATCAGGGACCCTGAGGACAGGGGCCTAGCACAAGGAGTCTTTTAAGCCATTGAAGGCCTTCTCACACTCGTCGGTCCAAGTTACCTTCTTGGGTTTCTTCGGAGTGGTGAGGGCAGTCAGAGGGGCAGCTATGGTGCCATAGTCTGCCATGAAGTTGCGGTAATACCCGTGAGTCCCAAGAAGGCTCTCACTTCGGTCTGTGTAGTGGGGGTAGGCCAGTCTTGTACGGCTTGTACTTTACTGGGAAGAGGCTGTATCCTCCCTCCACCTACTTCATGTCCAAGGTAAACCACTGAGCCTTGTCCAATCTGGCATTTACTAGCCTTTATGGTCAAGTGTGCTTTCTGAAGAGCCTGGAGCACAATCCCGAGGTGTTTCACATGGTCTTCCCAGGTGGCACTGAAAACTGCTATATCGTCCAGATATGCAAGACAGAATTCGTCCAACCCATTCAACACATGATTCACAAGCCTCTGGAAAGTGGCAGGTGCATTTTTCAACCCGAACGGCATTACCCTGAATTGGTAAAGGCTGTCTGGAGTAGAAAAGACTGTCTTCTCCTTGGCATGTTGTGCTAAAGCTATTTGCCAATAGCCAGCAGTGAGGTCAAACGTGCTGAGGTACTTGGAGGCACCCAAAGTATCCACCAGCTCAGCTGTTCGAGGCAAGGGTTGTGCATCTGTCTTGGTGACAGCATTCAGAGCCCCGTAATCCACGCAGAACCTCAATTCAGAAGTGCCTGCTTTTGGAACCAAAACCACAGGGCTGGACCAAGGACTACTAGAGGGTTCAATCACCACAAGGTCTAACATCTTGTTGACCTCAGTCTTAATGTAAGACCGTACTTTGTCTGACATCCTGTATCCCCTACTTTTGGTAGGTACACTGTCTCCTGTGTCTATGTCATGTTTGCACCAAGGTGTCAAACCAGGCGACTGTGAAAACAGGGGGGAAAACTGCCTAAGCAAACTTTTCACCTCAGCCTGCTGATTAGAAGTCAGGTGAGGGGCCACTCGGAAACCCTCAAAGGAGCTATATGAAGGACTGCTTTGGAACAGGTTGGGGAGAGGTTCAGACTCCTCTTCCTCAACATCTGAAGCCAGTAGCAGTGCTGCGATTTCGACTCTTGGGACGAAAGACTTCAGCCTATTTACGTGGAACACTTTTGGAGCCTGTCCAGGCCTTCCAAGGTCCACTAAATAGGTAACCTCACCCAGGGGCGCCACCACTGTGTAAGGGGCTGACGATTTGTCCTGTAAAGCTCGAGGCCTTATGGGATTCATGATCAGGACTTGCTGACCAGGTGTAAAGTTGATGAGGGAAGCTTTCTGGTCGTACCAATGTTTCACCAGCGCTTGTCTTGCCTTCAATTTATCACTAGCCAAGCCCATCAGGAGCACCATCCGTTTTCTGAGCCCCAGCACATAATCTACTACGTTGGTAGTAACAGGGGGAGTGGGCATCTCCCATCCCTCTTTGACTATGGCCAAGGGTCCCCGTACAGGATGACCGAACAGAAGTTCGAAGGGGCTGAAGCCAACACCCTCCCGTGGTACCTCTCGGTAGGCAAACAGTAAGCATGGTAAAAGAAGATCCCATTTTCTTCTCTGAGGTTCTTCCAAGCCCCAATCATGCTCTTTAACGTTCTGTTGAAACGTTCCACCAGACCATTGGTCTGGGGGTGGTATGCAGAAGAGAACTTGTAGGTGACCCCACATTCTTTCCACATAGCCTGCATATACTTTGACATAAAGTTGCTGCCTCTGTCAGACACAACTTCTTTAGAGAAGCCAACCCTAGTAAAAATGCCAAGTAACGCTTTTGCAACTGATTTGGCAGTTACAGTTTTCAGTGGGATGGCCTCAGGATATCTGGTAGCATAGTCGACTAGCACCAAGATAAACCTATTGCCTGAGGGTGTCGGCGGGTCAAGGGGACCAACGATGTCGATCCCTACCCTTTTGAATGGTATTCCCACTATGGGAGTGGTACCAATGGAGCTTGGATTGTTGTTGAGCCACTCTTACCAGATAACTGACAGGAGGCACAACTCCTGCAGTGACTTTCTACTTGCACCCCCATCTTGGGCCAGTAGAAGTGCATGGATAACCTTTGCTTGGTCCTCTTAATACCAAGGTGACCAGCAAGGGGTACTTCATGCGCCAGCTGCAGGAGGAAGGGTCTTACAGCAAGGGGAACCACCAACCTCCTATGGTCTCCTTCTGTAGACTCTGTGGGCTCACTATACAGGAGTCCACCTTCCCAATAAATCTGATGCGTCCCAGGAGGTTCACCTTCAAGCTGGGAGCAGGCCTGTCTCCTTAGGCCTTCCAGAGATGGGCACTCACATTGGCCTTTACTGAATTCTTCCCTGTCAAGACCACCTTCTACTAACAAGTCTTTTAGTTCCGGATGGTCGTTGGGGTCAAATACTTCAGGCATCGCCACCTCCTCGTCAGGCCCGGGCGATTGACCAACTTCCTCCACCGCAGTGGTAGGCGAGCTCGGGGGAATGTTCTCTTTCCCTTGTTTTGACTTGCTTACTCCTTTCGCCTTGGGTTTCCCCTTCGGCTGGGGCGGCGTATTGGTCTTGGCCAATGCTGCCCGTGTTTGAGACCGTGTGCAGGGTCTGTCGGCAGTGTCTCCTACGAGCCCTAAAGCTCTGAGATCATTGCCTAACAAGACCTTTCCTGGGACGTTTCTCTGAATGCTCACTGGAATCCTGACTGCTGTACCATTTAAAGTAAGATTTACAGGTATTACTGGCAACATGCGAGGTGGGCCGTCAGACAACTTAGTGGGCATCAGAGTAGCTTTGGCAACTTCCTCTGAGTCTACCAAGGTAGAATCCACTACAGTTCGACTGCACCCACTATCCCTAAGAGCTGGAGTATCCACTCCATTGATCAGCACACTGTCTTTAAAGTAGTGCTTGGTATTATCTGGAATCCTAGCATAAGCCTCTGCGACTTTAGGCTCCCAGGAACCCAGGGAAACTAAAACTACCTCAGCTTCTATCCCGCTGGGGAAGGAGTCTGAGTAGAGTGATGCTCCTGTAATCTCTTCTTCCTCATAGGAGGAGAAGGCCAGATTAGCGGAGTGGACCCCCAAAGGTTTAACCTTACACCGGGGATCCCCCTTCATGTGGTCAGTTGCTCCACAAGCGAAACAAGATCCATTGGGTCTGTTTACATAGGGAGGCTTACTGTAACTAGAGTTCTGTTTCGGAGGCTGACCTCCACTACCCTGTGAGTTCTCTTGTGTCTTACCCTTATTTTTCTTTTTGTGGCCCTTTTGAGAAGAAGATTTATTAGATTCTCCACCCTCCTTATCTTTGGTCTTTTTCCCTTCTTCCTGCTTACCAGGATGAGTTTTGTCCTTAGGGGACACTCGATGTGACACACATAAATCTGCGGCACTGGCCAGCTTCTTAGGATCTATGTCCTTCGAATCGGCCAAATGCTGCTTAAGCTCCGGGGAAGAAGATGCAAAAATATGTTCCAGCATGACAAGACTTATCATGCATTAAAAGGTAGAAACCTTATAACCTTCGACCCAGCCAGTCAAGTTTTTTAAGGATTCGGTTACATAAGATACCCAAGTACCACCTTCTTTTTTCTTATACTCTCGGAATCGTTTTAAATATTGGGCAGGAATCTTTCCAAACTTTAAAATGAGAGTTTGCTTTAAAATTGTGAAATCCGCTCGCTCAGCCTTCGACATTACCATAATGGCACTACAGCCAGAATGGGGCAGTCTGCTGAGTAATCAGGCAATCTTATCAGCATTGTCAACTTGTTGAACTTCACATGCATACTCAAATGTATTCAGCCAGTCCATAATGTCATTCTTTTCCTCATACACACTGAGCAGATCTTTTGGAAACCGTGGATGAGAGGAGGCCCCAGACCCATGTCCAGGACCCTTGGATCCATTTGCAACCTGAAGCTTGGCCAGTTCCAGCTGGTGATCCCTGTCTTTCTGTTTTTCGGCCTGTTCGATTCTTAGTTTGGTTATGTTGAACTCAAGCTCCTTCTGCCTAAACCGCAGCTCTTGCTTCTTGAATTCAAGCATGGCCTCCCCATCAACACTGACAGAGGAAACATTAGACATCTCATCCTCCCTTTCCTCGTGGTCGCAGTGGATCAGTGCAGCGGCAGAACCGTCGGTTCTACCAGTGAGAGCAGCCCCACCTCCTTCCGCACTGTCCTCAGAAGTTATAGCATCAAGCTGCGCTTCTTGCCACGCCACGATTCTTTGGATCATATCCATTTTGGTGCCTTGAGAGGAGACACCTCTCTCCGCACACATCTTTTTCAATGTTTCGGATTTAGAAGCACCTAAAGTTAACAAGGTATTTGTTTCCATACTGTTAGATAGGACTATGACCTTTAAAAAGTTATACTACGACAATTGACTATGTGTCCTGGTAGGAATAACTTGAAATTCCTTGGCTCGTGCGTAACACTGGATACCTTCAGTCGTATCCCACCGCTGCCACCAATTTGTTAAGACGGATTTCTGAACTCTGTCCTGGAGGCGCAGAGGTTCAGAAGGCCAACCTAGTTTCTTGGAACAGGGTAACCTCTGGACAAGCCAGACCAATCAGGGTAGCGATCGCGGCGGTCAAGACTGCGTCTAAAGAGGGGTGAGGGTGACTGAAAGCCCGCAATGAGCACACAAAGCAAGGACACTTACAAATTACTCCAAACAGGTGTTATATTAAAAATATATACACATTTATTACAAGGCCTTTGTAACATTGACCGTAGCGAGAAATCACAATAAAACTCCAGTAAACCAACACATACCAAACCAATACAATTTATATACAAATACAAACGAGTCTAACGAGTTAGACGCACGAAATGTGTAGACCACCTAGTTGGGGAGGAAAACAGGCAGTGTGAATAATAATTAGACCCAGTCCGCCTTCAGAGGCACCTAACTAAAAGGAAGTCCAAGCCCTACGAAGAGTGGAGCCTTGTGCTCAAAAGTACCTGCACACGCTGGTGCCAACGAGCAAAAAGGGGAGTCTCTTCGAGGGAATCAGGCTGTTTAGTTCGGTGAACAAATGAAGATGAACAGAGCTCCGCGACTCAAGCGCAGCCTCCACTGTGGGCAGAAGCAGAGCGTGAGTACGGAAAGGCGTGCTGTTAGACACAGCGGGGAAAAGCTATGGGCTCCTGCAGGAGGGCGACCAGTTCCTAGCGATGCTAATGCTACTCACCGGTCCCCGATGCAAGCAGACCCAGGCTTCTCCGCGTCAGTTTCAGTGCTGGCAGGTTCAGATAGGAGCAGGGGACGTCTCGTCGTCGTGTAGATTCCGCAGCAGCAGAAGTTGAGTTGAGGGCATCCCAAACGCAGTAAACCCGCACAGTTTGTTACCACAGCAGGGCAACGGAGCGACCATCTGTATTTCAGCCCAATGTACACTACTCACTTCAGACCTGGGAATGCCAAGTGTACGAATCGTGTGAGAGTGACAAGGACTCGTAATACAACACAACCTGACGGCGGTTACAGAGCAAGACTCCTGGGTAGGCTGGTCAGTCTGCTGGATGGCCCAGAGACACTTCCGAAGGCTTACGTGCAGGAGATGGTGAAGATGCCGAGAATAGTTGTTCCCACTATTCCAAGGGTCGAAGTACCAGTACAGGCCCCCTCGTTCGATCCGAGGTAGAAAGGGTTTCACAAAGCGACAGCAGTGCAGAGGAGCAGTCCTTCAGCGGGTCACCAGCGATTCCTCGGTTCAGCCTCGTGGTTGCTGGATACTTGGCTCCTGTATTCCTTTGTTCGTGAGAACTCAGGAGATCGACATGGTAGTGGCGTTTCCAGCCCCCTCTTATCCACGGTTCCCTTTGCGCCAAAATGGAGGGCACCCAATGGGAGATCCGCTCATAAAACACTCACACCATCTGTGGATCTTATCACGGACCACGGGGGTCCCAGGCATTCACAACACCCTAGACTCTCTGGCACCCAGGATGTGTATTGGGACCAGACATCCCAGCCCCCATCCTGGAGGCACACACAAGGCCTGTCGAAGCCGCAAAAGCATCTGTGTTTCGCGGGAAAGTACATGCCCAAATAAGGAAGGCCCCGGGTCGGCTCGACCTGGGGGAGGTGAAGGGGGCAAGACGGTCAGCGGACAGGACAAAGAGCCTCGTGGTCTGGCAATTTTGGGAGCCAGGCCACCATTTTGGGCTAAGCGCGAGAAACGCGCTTAAAACGCCAAAAGGAGCTCAAAAACACAAGAAACGATCGCTGCCACCAATCCCGCCCGTGATTCACTTGCACCGTTCATTTACAATCCAAAGAGAGTGCCTAGGGCCTGTAGAAGACTAGAGACCCAAGAGAGCAGTAACTTAGCTTACAGTGCCCTCTTGTGCCATGTTGCGCAAAAGCTGCAACATGATAAAGAAACTACGGAAAACAACGTTTCCTGGTACTGACTGTCTTAAGGGCATGTCAGTTTCCCCGTCCCCGTAAGAATGGAGCGAAAGCCCAGAGGAGTGCGGCAGAAGGCTGCACTTCTCTGGCAAAGTCTAGATCCTGGTGAAAACAACAGCAAAAAGTTTAGGGGTTGCCACATGGAAGGAAAATTACCCAGTATTAAGAAATCTTTCCTAACACTCTCCTCCGCCTTGAAGCGCTTGAAGCACTTCACCTGTGTATAACAACTATATAAATGAAAAATAAATAAATAAATATCCTCAGTCTTAAACTTACGGAAAGAACAACATCAGACACATTGGAACTTTTCCTGGAGAAGCATCCACCATCGATCCTCGGTTACCCGGTTTTCACTAAGCATTTCCAGGGGGAGAGGGTCCACATTTCACTCCTAGCCTCCCGCCAATTATTGCTAAGATCTTTAATTTCTGGGACAGATAACTCATTCTAAAAGCCACCAGAGAGATGGGCCAACTACAAATTCCAATCATCTACTATTTGGATGTTCCCTGACTTCAGCCCAACGGTTTAATCTGTGAGCAAGTCGTTTAACGATGTCCGCAACTCCTTTGTGAAAACAAATCCCTTATGCTCTCAAGATGATCTTTGACAAGTCTCACTTCTTTACAGCACCCAGTGATGCAATGGACGTTTACATGTCCTCCATCGCGCCGAAACGTCAAAGTTGCTGAATATTTCACCACTTCACAAAATCTATTCTATCGATGACTTGTCTGGGTATATTTATTTATTTTATTTATTTGCATTTTTAAAGTGCTCACACAGCCCGGGGGCATCGAGGAGTTTTTACAGGTATATATCTTAGTTGAGTATAACGTGCTTAATACCCAGAGGTTTCTAAACGCGGACCCGGTATCGAACCTGTGTTGCTTCGTGTCGTCTTTTTTTCCAAGGTGAGCACGTTGCCGCTGAGCTATCCTCCCGGGACAATATGCATCAGGGAGCGGGTTAACTGAGCCACTCCCCAACAGCCTGTGACTGTTACTTTTTGCACTTCTTCTGTTGTTTATGTTGTTATGGGTTGGGATCGGGTATTCCACTAGTCATTTGGGGTTGCTGGTAAGGGTGGGTATGGGAGATACAGGGTTGATATTCAAAAATGGCATGGAAAGTTGTTGTGTAGGTCTTGTCCACTTTATTTTAGACAGTACAAATTGCTTGTTGTATTATCGCTGGTTGTGTTGCGGACAGGGAGATTATGTATTCCCTCTTTTATATCCACAATATCTAGGTATTGTAACTTGGAACATATGAGGGTTGAATAATCCAATAAAAACTCATAAGGTTTTTACTAATTTGCAACAAAATAAAATGGATATAATATTATTGCAGGATAAATCGAGATAGCTCAGGAGAATAGCTCAGGGGCAACGTTTTCCCCTTGGAAGCAAGACGACACGGAGCAATACGTGCTTAGAAACATCTGGGTATTAAGCATGTTATGAATAACCTATCATATCATAAACATACCTTACTAGACGTGCCCAGGAGTCTGTGAAAAGCCAATGGGGAGATCGAAGTTGGCATGCTAGTTACTCCACTTATTTTAGACGAGTTCTGACATTAATCTACAAAAATGTAGATTTTAAACTTACAAAGATTGAAGCAGATGTCCAGAGTTGATATGTTCTAGTTGCAGGCCGCTTGGGCAGAGCGGATACAGTTCTGTTAAATATCTATGCACCCAATTTGGTCGTCCCTGCCTTTTTACAAGAGATACTCTCTAAATATGCATTATATGTTGAATATGATATACCTATTGATGGGGACTATAATACCACTCTAAATGACAGAATGGATAGAAACACTTGTGTACAGGCGTGTTATAAATGACTTATCATATCATAGCATGGATCTTCCACTCTAGACAGGGGCTGCCCAAAAGACCCCGGTTTTGTTCGGGAGGGGTGTACTAACCTATCTCTAGTGGACATCTGGCATAGTTTACATCATGCTGCCAAGGGGTTCACGTACTATTCTACTGAGCACAATTCCTACTCCAGATTAGCTATGTGGCTAGGATCGGCAGGGATTCCCAACAGAACTAGGTCCTATGATCTTCTTCCCAGAACGTTATCTGATCATGTCCCGGTATTTCTTGTAGTGCAGTCGCCAAGCCCTGGTCCGTGGGCCTCTACCTATCAATTTAAACGTTATGCGTTACCAGACTTGGTGTTTAAAACTGAAGAGCCTGAAGATATTGTTCATTTTTTTCACACCAACTCCCATGATGGTCTGGGAGACCTTTAAGCCATTTATAAGAGGGGTTTACACTTTGAAGGAATTTGGCATATTAATACTGGTGGATAAAGATATTACCAAGTGCTAAACGAGCCTGAAACACTGCATGACCAGCACAACACAAATAATTCTTCCACTACAGTGTTAGAAATCCATGACTGCCATGCTGAGTTCCGCCCGTTGGAAGATAGAGAAATGAAGATGGTACAAGTAATACTGCAGCACCTAGATATGCAGAATCTGACATGCTGGGCAGGACACTGGTTTGGGCAACTAAGCAGGCTAAGAGTTCTGCCGAGATAGTCTCTATGTTCGACTCTGAGTGGTAGCTTGTTTTGCATGCTGAGGACATTAATCATGTCTTTCTTGATTATTATACTTCCTTATATACCTCGAGGCTCAACAAATCGAGAGCTCTGTTTGGCGAGATCATGCATAGAGCCACATTGCTGTGGCTTGATGATGAGCAAAGAGCTCAGCAGAATGCTCCCCTGACCGTAGAGGAGATTGCGGAAGCCATTGCAGAGTTACAATCCGGGAAAGCCCTAGGCCCTGATGGCCTGACGGCTGTATTCTAAAATGAATGTGTTGATGTGTTGGCACCAGAGCTATTGACACCATACAATGCAGCCCTTGGGCGTGAAAGTCTAACACAGTCGACTAATGAGGCTAGGATAGTGGTCCTTCCTAAATCAAATAAAGACCCACAGGATCATAAATCCCATAGGCCGCTATCCATGTTAAATGTAGACAATAAAATCATGGCTAAATTACTATCATACCACATTCTTGCCCTGCTACCGGAAATGGAAATTGATGACCAATCTGGCTTTCTACTAGGCTGATCAACAGCACTGAACATGAGGAAATGATTCAGTTTTCTTGCTCTGGTTGACCCTGAGGTTCTGGCAGTAGCTTCCTTCCTAGATGCTGAGAAGGAGTTTGATATCTTGAAATGGCTATTTATGCTGGAAACGATAACCAGAATGGGGGTGGGGGGTGCTCTTACTATGTCTCACTGATATCCTTGCTATACTCTAACCCCGCAGCTCATCTTAATATTAATGGCAGTTCTTGCTCTTCAGAGGCAGCCGCCAGGGCTGCCCACTCTCTCCAGTACTTTTCACCCTATCGACTGAACCGTTGGCAGAAATTCTCTGTGAACACCATGCAGATAGGGGCCTCCATTCCTTCAATCAACACATGGTGTTTTCGCTATAAGCGGACGACCTGGTGGTATTCCTTAATTAAGCAACAGAATGCAACCTTCAACCGATGGTTAATGAAATAATTGACTTCAGAATCATTCTGGATTAAGTATTAACTGGGGAAAATCAGAGCTATTCCCCCTCACTGAGCAGGGGGCATTTGGAGCTCACAGTGAGACTTTCAGGTGGTCTCAATCTACTATTAAATACTTGGCGATACATGAGGCTCGCTCAGTAACTTTATTATATACATTCAACAATAGCCCCCTTCTGGTCAAGCTACAAAGTGAAGTGAAAAGATGGTCCATTTTATCGTTATCGTTTATGGCTTGAGTATTGCTGGTTGAAAATGGTATTGCTTCCCAAATGCCTATATTTGTTTGCCAATATTCCTATTCAACTTACCTCAATTTTTCAGTAAGGTTAAGTCGATCCTCATTGATCTTATCTGGAGAGGTAAAACACCTTGATTAAAATGTATGCACTTATCTGTATGTTTCAAGACACAATGCATTGGTATCAACCTGCACCTACACCCACATGAATTAGAATGGAGAAAACGCTCAGCCGACCAGCCACCATTGAGTCAATACCTACCAGTATGTCTCTGTGCCATTCCCCATCCATCAATTCGGTAGTACATACACGCTGGGCTTTCCAAAAATTACATTATATGCATGCACTGCCCTCCCTTATGCTCCGATGTCTCACCTTGATCATACTGTGGATATTTCGTTTATAACAGAGTAGGGCATTATGGTTTAACTATATAAAAGGGGGTTTACTCGCTGGGAAGACCTCTTCAGTGACGGCATCTTGATTTCACTAGATACATTTTGCGAACTATCCACTCCATCCATGATTAACACACTTTTACATGCCCACATTGAAGGGTAATTGAAGTCCTAATTCCACTGCATCCATGCAGAACCTAAGAGAAATCCCTGTTTACACTACTTGATGACTTCCAACACCACACCACGCACTGTCTCTGCACTTTATAAATGTTCTCTGATCGAAAACCCCATATGTTGACAATCCTACTAAAACAAGATGGGTACAAGCTTTGGAGACACCAATTGATGACACAATATGAAGCAAAATATGCTTGTAAGGAGATCCATTTCCTACAATTATAAACACAGGGCATTGCAGTATTGGTTCCTTCACCAGACATACTATACACTGCTGAAGATTAGTAAGTTTGACCATACAGGGACCAGGGCTTGCCCCAAGTGCAACCAACTTGAGGCCGACTTCCTACGTGTGACTTGGAGATGCCCTAAAATAGCAGAGTTTTGGCATCGGGTGCAACATACCCTTGCAAATAACTCCAATACTGTTGTTGTCGACTGTTCCCTCATATGTCTGCTGGGCCTCCCTCTGCCCACACAGAGACATGTAGGCAGGTTTGTCGTGTCGGGGGCTGTTGCTGGCCCGAAATTTGTATCACTATTAAGTGGATATAGAAGGTCTCTCCCTCGGTTAATCAGTGGATGCATGAACTTATTAAGATCAATGAATATGATGACTTATACCTTGAGATGGCCCAACTGTTTTGTAGACCAAAAGATATTTGTTATCTCTTACAGAGGTACTTAACGAATCGGGCCGAGTTGCTACCTAACCATGTACCATCGCTCCACCAGCCTTTACTAGACACGACTGGGATGCAGGTGATTGTGGTTGGATTTTACAAATGTGTGCCTATTGCATTACATTGTCTCTGTAATTGCTGCTACCTGTACTGGCTGGCACAATTTAAAAGTATCTGTTTTTGGTTTCTATGTCTACTATGGTTAGATTATGTTGGTATTTGCTTCAAAGGTCAAGATGATTGCTTTGATATACGAATGTTATATAATGGCAACCTGAAAAAAGAAATATTTTTTATTTAAAAAAAGATTATTTTTTTATTGTAAAAAAAACTACAGTTCAATAAATCAATATCAAACTTTTGTTACAATTATGCCTCATCCACATCACGTCATAATACCCAAGTCCTTAATCACAGTGATTATTTGTAGTGGTGATTCTTATGGGTCCTTATCGATTAACCTGATGGTCTTTTTTTATTTTTTTTATTTTATGTAGGTACCATGCATCAGACACCGGCTTTGTCATGGAGAATCATGACTAGATAATCAATTAACCTACATGATAGCTTGATGTTTTGACCGACACTTACATATGTCCACCATTCATTCATGTCGTGGGTCTGGGGTTTAAAGCTATTCAAGTGTAAGGTCCGCTGGCTAGTTGTGCCTGTGCAGGCAAGTATCAAATGTTTTAAGGACTCCGTTTCACCTGTTCCACAAAATCTGCATTTGTTGTCCATGATGTCTTTGTTTCGTCTTATCCAGAGGATTTCTCGATTGTTTAAGGCGTTTAACCTAAAAAAAAAAAAAAAGAAATAGGCAAGAGCAAACATGCTTCCAACATATACTCCTTCCACAGCAGGCAAGCAGAAAAGAGGAAGCCTCCCAAAGTCCATTACTATGTCCCATGGAAGAGTTGGGAAACACAAAATGACACCCTCCACCCCAAGTCAATAGTTAAAGATCATGCATGCAGCAAGCTAGGTCACATAGAATGGCCTGTCCTTACGAACCATCCAAAATAACCAGAGAACACTCAATTCTATCTGGCCCTGTAGCTGGAGATGCTTGTGGGTGGGGCTGGAGCAGAAGATTGCTTCATCTCTGTAGAAGTAGATGGGCAAATGGTAATGGCTCCTCTGACTGCAGCAGTGAACAAGCAGTGATTTGTGCTGATCTGGTATTTCCAAGTCAGCTGCTCAATAGAAGAATAGTCCCCTCCGCTTATGTGTATGGCGACCAAGAAGCTTATTATCTGAAAGCATAAGTAGATGCAACACTGGAGATGAATAAGTCCCAGTGGAGGCTGACATAATACACCAAATTACCAGAATAACTTATCCCGGGGACTGATTTGCAGAATTCCCCAGAATTAATGGACCAGGCAAAGAAGAGAGGATCGAACAAGCAGTATCACGCCTAAGACTATCATTCAGGCACTTTGATGCCAGATACAACCTGTCCTGGTTGTTATATTGGGGGTGATCAAGAAAGACTTTGCTTGCAAAAGAATATCATGGGGGGCTCTTAGGTTTTGGGGAGGCCTGTAATGAAGTCCCACATTGGAGACTGGGTGGTAAGAATGGGGTAATCGTGGGGCCCGACCTGTCACATACTGCGTGATGCAGGCCCTGTAAGGGGTATCCAGAGTATGCGTCGACTTGTCCAGGTCATCACCAGCTTTGGAAATGGGCCGTTCCAGGAAACAGAACCAATCCTAGATTACAAGAACTGGCCAGACTAGGAATTGTACAAAACAGGAGAGGCGTCCCAGGGAGGCAAATGGCTAGCAAGTCAAGAGACAGATCGTATAGGCACTCAGGGTACTAGGAAGGGAGAGGCCCATGAGCCAGGGTCACATGGTAGTCTAAAGGTCCACAGCTATACTCCTTTCTTTACCCCATTGTCAGAGTAGGCCAGAGACCCACCTTTGGCAGGAAAAAGGCCCAACCCTCTGGAATCATTATAAAGGCCTCTATAGCCTCTTGCACACTAGAACGAATACTCATGTACTTATCGGAGAATGCTTCATTTTGCCCTGGGACTGAAGATACTTGTGGATATCACAAAGTACTTGCCATTAATACCGGCAGGTAGGAGGAATAACTAGACATTTGCTAATCAGGCCCGAAGAGCCCAGGGGTGGACTGGCCTATAGGGAACTCTGGAGATTTCCCGGTAGGCCTCTCCACACTGGGCTTCTCTTGTGTGGCAACATTTCCCATAGGAAAAAGTTTGGACTTGCTGAAAATGTGTAAAATGGGTTCATTTTGAAAATTATTTCCAGCCCCTCTTTTGGTTCCCAGTCCACCCCTGGAAGAGTCACAGACCAACTGATCCGAAGAATCATGGACCCTAAAGCACTAATGCGAGGACTGGTTTCAGCAAAGGCACAGGACTGTGACTTTTATTCTGGTGCACCCCAAGGAGGTGTTTGTTCTAAGGAAATAGGCACTTGGGGAGTGCCTATTTCCTTAGAACAAACACCTTTTAGGATTCATGGGGGGTGCCTATTTTTTAATAGAGGGCTGACAGACCCTTAAAGGGAGGGAGGACACACAGTGAGATGGGATTATACTGCACTCTGGCAGATGTAAGGAAGGTGCATCCAAACCACATTATGAGAAAAAACAGGCTTGAAGATGTCGACTGAACTTGAGAGCAACATTTGTACATGTTTTTTTTTCTCAACCGAAAAGACCATTCAATAAAATATCTTCTATCACCACTATTTTGGCCCCAATGTGTCTCGGATACACAGTCGATACAGCCTTGCAAGCTGCTATCATTTTGCCACTATGTGTCTCCACCTGCATGCAGAGTCAACAACAAACACACATGGTGTGGCCAGAGCCCGCCTCCTGCACCATGCCTCCCAAACAATCAATATCCAATAAAGGTAAAGACTGCACAACTACTGTCTACAATACTCACTATCTGGTCAGAGTGGCAGGATAAGGCTGTTGCTTACTAGAATGAGGGCAGGCCGTGGGCAGTCAGCTTTGTCATCCAAAGCGAGCGGGACTCACTTTTCTTACTTTGGCAGCTGCGCAAATAACATTGTGAGTTGCACACCATTGACATGTGTGTAAATGTGTACACAGAGCCTGACCATCGTTTCGTACCTACGGACCCGCATGTGTGTACTGTGCATTATGAAGGGGTGCAATGCGTTATGCTTTATTGTACTGTAACTATGAAAGTAATCAAGCGGATTGCCATCTTCAAATGGTACAAAAACAGTAAAGAACTACATCATCCCCAGTGTTGTGTGTGGCACAGCCTCTCTCAGGCCCCTGTGAACCCCCCTGTCATAGAGCACACACTAGTCATGGGTACAATCTGGGCTCCACGGTCGATTTAGCGCAGCCATGGAACACCCCCTTTATTCAAAGCACACACAGCAGTGTTACGTCAGTCCACCCCATGTGTATGCCCTTAAAGGGGCAGCCACCACACTCCTCCATTTTCATATCAACAGCAAAAGAGGTAAACTACACACACTTCCCAACAATATACTGCCCCCAAAATGATCACCCCTTTAATCACATACCACCCCAGACCCATCAGGCCACCTCCCTTGTCCGGTACATCACTAGAGTGCCTTCTTTGGATCACCTCCTGCAGGTCTCTCCAATATTCTTGAAGAAGCTGGCATTGCAGGTGACAGTGGCAGTTCGGTCAGAAGCAGTCATCATCGAGCCGGTACCGCGACAACGTCCATTTCACCAGGCTCAGAGGTTAGTGACTGCTTGCCCTGAGGGTGCCGGTTCTTCACAAGCACTTCATGTCACGATACCCAATGCACGTTTACCAATGACTGCCTGCCCAGGTCGTAGATCATCTAGATCAGGGCATTGGAGGCGTCCTCTGTTTGGTTCCTGGAAAATGACCTAGCAGTTGCCATGGTAACGTTGGGCCTCTCGCAAGCTTGGAGCAAGTTCCTTGTGCTCTGCGGTTCTCCAAAATCACGTGACCTCGAAACAATGCAGTGTCAACACTGTATCTAAGCAACGCCATTTTCAAGAACGGCATAAAACCGCAAGCAGCTACAGATACAGCGCTTCTGATCTTTTCATATGATTGAAGCTGTTGTGAATTCCCTTGTTACGCTGTGAGGCTGTCTGGCTCTTTGGATTACCTGTTGTCAACCTTACTTTTTAATGTTTTTAATTGTAACTTTTAGTTTATTGCAAACTTTCTTTCCATTATTTTAATTACTCATTTGTTTTCCCACTATAAACAATGAGTATACTAACTTTCCTTCACTAGTTTCGAAAACCTCAGCAATTTGGCCAAAACAAACCAACAGCATTATTTAAAACAATGCAAAAGAGGAGAAAAGTAAAAGAGAATTTCCCCTCTCTATTCCGTCAGTAACTTATCAAGATAGTTAATTACTGCGCAGATTAGCCTACAGTTCTTGCCAGAAAGCAGACCATACCATCACTCCTCCATATTTCCGTTTTGAGGTGCAAATTACCTTAAAAAGACATTTCTTTGAGTATTCAAAGCTAGGCATTCGGTAACCAAGTGTTCGGAGGACTCTACTGCGTTATTGCAAAACCGACAGTGATTATTGAAGGTAGTCCTGTCATGTTTCAAAAACAACATTTCCTTTGTTGGATACAGGTTTAAATGCAGTATCAAGAACTGGTCTCGATGATATCTCGAAGGACATTTTTCCGAATATTTCGGGATTAGATTCACTCCGCGTACTTTGCCACCAGTGTCTAATGTTGCACTGAGTTTGGATCTTTTGTCGACAGTTCGATCCAACCACAGAACTTTAGGTTTGTCTTTCGTCCACAAGGATTATTCAGCAATGTCTCCATATCAATGCCAGCATGCACTAGTTGAATGTGGATCTCCTCTGTCCATACCTCCAACAGCCCATTATAGGGCTTTCCTGGGTTTGGTTTCAGAATACGATAAGGAATTGGTGAGGATTCCATTACAATTTTGCTCATCTTTGCCACCGAATTCCAAAGCACTGTAGCAAACAATGACTCTAGCCCAAGTTCATAACAGATGGCAACAATCGATACGTTTCTTGGCAACCGAAGAACTTTCTGCCAGAATTGACCCTCTAGCAGGTTCCAGGTCGTACGACTTATAATAAAGCCAGCTTCACTACCAAAAGTTATGGCAGCTACCACCTTCTGCCGATAAAACATTATCGCAGGTTTCAATGTAAATTTGCCATAATCTGCATGTAGTTTTGCACCTTGCAGCATTAGGTTCCGCATTCTCATTTTCAAATCTTGAGTCCACTGCCATTCTCTTACTGATTTGCTAAAGAGAATTCCCAGATATCTCAGGCTCTCTGTGGTTTCAAGTTGTATGCCGGCTGTGAACCACTTAAAATGTTTTCCTTTTTTCCTCAAATTCAGGCCAAAGGAGACAATTTGAGATTTTTCAACATTTATCTGCAGATCGTTCTTTTTCAAATATACTTCTAGGTTCCTCAACAATCTCTGAAGACCTATTTTTTGTGGTGTCATATCATCAGAATAGATTGTCCAACTGATTTGATGTCCATTAATTATTGGTGGATAGGAATTACACTTCAGTAAAGCTGCAGGTAAGTCCGAAATATACAGTTTGAAAATTGGAGATGCTAACGGGCAGCCCTGCTTTACATCTTTTTCCGTTGTTATTTTATCTGTCAGATCACCTTTGGCATTAATTCTCACACAAATCGTCATTTCAGTGTGAAGAGCTTTGATTGCTTGTAGAAGATCCGGCGGACAATCCCACCTCTGTAATTTCTGCCACATCATTGCCCTATTTACACTGTCAAATGCTTGACGTAGATCGACAAAAGCTAGGAAACGATTTTTCCCTCCTTTTATTGTTTCAACTTTCAGCAGGTTTAGCAATGTCAGGTTCCGTCCCCACTCCTTTTGTGAAGCCCGTTTGTCTAGCGTCTACAATTTCAGTGTCATTTGCCCATTTTGATAGTCTTTTTTGGAGGAATGAGGCAGAAATCTTTCCAATGACGTCTAACCATGCAATCAGACGGTAGTTGTGAGGGTCTGCCCGATCTCCTTTTTTGAAGATCGGTACAACTACCACTCCTTTTGTGAAGCCCGATTGTCTAGCGTCTACAATTTCAGTGTCATTTGCCCATTTTGATAGTCTTTTTTGGAGGAATGAGGCAGAAATCTTGCCAATGACGTCTAACCATGCAATCAGATGGTAGTTGTGAGGATCTGCCCGATCTCCTTTTTTGAAGATCGGTACAACTACCGCCGATTGCCAGGACAAAGGAATTGTCATCGCCGCAGACATTTGTCTGAAGAGAACTTCTATAAAGATGCCCCACTGCTCTTTGTTCTTCTTTAGCATGTTGTTTGAAAGTCCATAGGCGCCAGCTGCACCTGATTTCTTTAATTTGGAGATCACTTCTGCAGTTTCATCATTGGTGTTACATGCGTTCTGTGGAAATTTCATCTCCGTAGATGAATCGACTTCTGGTGGTATGGAATATTTAAACACACTCGTGAAGTCCTTCACCCATATATCTGCATTCACTCATTGGCCTTCTGGGTTAAAGAGCCTTTGTTGATTATTGTCCAAGTTTCTCTACTGTGGTGGGCGCATATTGATTTAAGCATCTCCTCTGCTCTCTCCTGGTCACGAGTCAACTTGAATGATATAAGCCAATTACGCTATCTTTGGCTGCGCTTTCTTATTGCCTGATTCCGTTGTTCAAGGTTGCATAATTGAACGTTCTTAATGTCCATGTTCATTTTCTTCTTTTCTTCAGCAACCTTTTTACTAAAGGGGTATTTGCATTTATGATGATCCACTTTAAAGCCACTTTTTGTTTTTTGAATTGTGATAATAGCAGACCATAAATCATGAGACTCAAATCTAGTGTGTCCCTGGTTGACAATTTCTTTGTCAGATCTTCAATCTGCTTCTTATTCATTCTTAGTCAGTTTAGACCTTGATTGTTCTCTAAATTGCACACATAGTAGTCTCCAACTAGAAGCTTATCTATTTTCCAGAACAAATTTACAGCATCATGATCGCTGTTTTTCATCTTCATTATTTTCAACTTTTTGATCTTACTTTAGAGATTTCTCGATGAACAGATGGAATCTAGTGTTTTGTGGGTTTTATTTCTGTGCCAGGTGTGAGACGCCGGAATGTCGCCTCTTGTGTGGCCGTTTAGCATTTCACAATTCCTAATGTCCAGTTCTTTCGTCCAATGTTTGCCATGCTCAATATTTACATCATGTAGATTTGCATCCAAATCTTTCATTAGCCCATTTTCATCAAACCATGAAAAATGTAGATCCCCACACACAATGATAAATGGATTCTTAAATTCCAACATACAATCATCGATTAACGACGTGACTGATGAAATAAACTTCCCAGATGATATCATTGCAGGGTTCCAATAGGTCTTCACAATCAAAATTTGTTTTGTTTTAATGTTGGTTTGATTGATAATTTGTAGAGTTGTTCCTGGAACAAATATGTTTGGGTTCGAGATTTTAATGACTTTCCAATTTGCATTGTTTCTAATCATTGTCAGGAGACCAGAAAAGAGATGGCCAGTCGTGTTTTTCTTTGCTGCGTTAAGGAGAATTGTATACCCATTGCGTACAGTAGTTTCACACAGCCACCTGTCCTGAAGGCCTATTAAAGAATGATCTCCTTTCTTAAGCCCGGCCTCTTGGAATAAATGCAAGAAACCTCGAGTGTTCCAAGATACTAGGGAGCAATCATCACTTAACGTAGAGGTGTTTAGCTAGTACTGCCCCATTCGTCTATCTTTTGGGTTTCTTGATCTTTGTAAGTTATCGTCGCAAAATCTGTTTGCATCACAATCGTTTCATCCTGCTTCATGCTTTTTCCTGAGAGTGACTCTCTTTTGTTCATTTCCGGTCAGTCTTCTACTGTTTCTCGCACCAGGGATCGCGACTTCATTGTAACTACTTAACTCGTAGCCAAAGGTTAGAAGTTCGTTACTAGCAGTCCTTAGAGTATTTTCGATCAACTGGGAATGAACATGTAGGATTACCCAGTCAAATCGGTTTTCCGACACATACTCCACTTTGTCAATGTCCTCAAATGTTGTTCTTAATGAAGGCACGCAGTGGAGACGTTTCATTATGTTCCGTCTGTTTAGGTTCACCTTGTTCTTTTCACATAGTATGTTCTCCAATTGTAATTTCCTGAATGGGTATGGATTTGCTCGACTTTTGGTTTTGGCTTGTTTGTTTTTCGCTCCTTTCCTTAGCACTTGTGCAGAAGTAAATTTTGGGTTCAACTTTAATGTTCATCTAATTCTCTCAGAACGTTCCGTCTTTTTTCAAATGAGGTTTCACCATTGAATACCTTTAATTCATGGTTACGACACCATGCCCCAACCTTGGGACGGTTCCATGTCATTTCATCGCGGGATGTTTTTTCGCAGGGTTTTTTACCATGATTTATATTTTAAAACCTATCAGATTTTTTAATTTTTTTGGGGGGGTTCCCCCTAAAACCCCTATTTTCTAAAAAATTCAATGGGTTATTTTGAAAAAAATTCGTGGTAAGAACCCTGCGAAAAAAACATCCCACGACGGAAGGACGTCGTACCCCTTGGGACAAGGGAGGCCTCTCATCTCCTTTTCTTTACTTTGCGCAAGGCTGGCCAACATGGACTTGCCGATTTTCTCGGTACCATTTAGATGATCTTCTACAGAATTATTCGACTCATCATCTTCTATGGAGTATGTAGAAATATTTGCCAGATCAACTGATATGTTCATCTCACTTCTTTCCGTGTCATCAATCTCCAATCTTGGCTGTTTTTTTGGATTGTGTAGTGACTTTTTCTTGATTTGATTTTGTGCATTTGTAACGCGCTCGAAACCGAATAATCCGTATAATGGCTCAGATGACATTTACTGAAATACGTATCTAAAATTGTAATAGTGTCACATTCCATCCATAAGTGCGGCATAAATACATCTGTAGGACGTAACCATTCTAGGAAACTGGCTAGGTTTATTTAAACAAAAACGTTTTCAGGGCTTTACGAAAAAGACACAGGGAATACATAGTCCTAAATTCCCTCGGTAGGCTGTTCCAAAGTCTAGGACCAAAAACCGAGAATCTTCTATCCCCTCTTAAGACAAATTTCGATGAGGGGGTGACTAAGAGAGCATGGTCCTTAGAGCGTAAGCATCTAGACAGTTGGTACTACTCAAGTTTGTCCTTCAAATAGTCTGGTGCTAAATCATTCAGACATTTGAATACCAAACAGGCTATTTTAAACTTGATGCGGTCATCAACCGATAGGCAGTGGAGGGAACAACATGTCAGTGATACATGGGAGGTTTTGGTTAACCCACAAACCAACCTAACTGCTGCATTCTGAGCTCTTTGCAGTCTGATGAGCTGTTTTTGTGGGATGCCCACCAGTTGGCTGTTACAGTAGTCTAGGTGGGCGTTTGTAAGGGCTCCCACCACCATAGCATGATCTGGAATATATGGGAGAGTTTGTCGGAAGAGTCTCAAGGAATAAAAGATGGCTTTCACATTGGATCCCACCTGACTATCACTACCTACATTTTCCTGCCAGATGCAGCCTAGATTCTGAACCTTAGTTGAGAATTTAAGTTCAACTCCCAGTAGCTTGGGGAGTGACTGGTTTTTTATAATAGTTGAGCATTGTTCAGGACCAAACAGAATGAATTCTGTCTTGGCTGCATTCAGTTGCAGTTGGTTAGAGGCCATCCAATCGCTAATCTCCTGAAGACAGTCACCAATTTTAGCAAGAGATTCCTCAACCTTATCCATGGTAATAAAAATGTGAGTACTCAGCATATGATTGGAAGCTTATTCCATGACGTCTCAAAATTTCCATAACCAGTCGAAGATATAAGTTGAAGAGAAGTGGCGACAGTGATTAGACCTGTGGGACACCACAATCCACGGTACATGGGTCTGACGTAAAGGCTCCTAATCTAACACATTGTTGGCGTTGTTGTAGAAAAGATCTGAACCACCGAATGGCATGCTCAGAGACCCTCCCAACTGTCCTCAACCTCTCTAAAAGGATTGTATGGTTCACTGTATGAAAGGCGGCTGACAGGTCAAGCATCATCAAAAGTGAAAGCTTGCCCTGATCAGCCACGTTCAAAAGTTCATCATATGCTGCCAACAGAGCCGCCTCTGTACCGAACTTCGAACGGAACCCGGACTGTAAGGGGTCTAGAAGACGTTCCTCTTCAACAAATGCTTGCAGTTGTTGAGTCACCAATTATCAACCTCTTCCCCAGCCATGGAATGCCGGCAATAGGGCAATCATTTTGGAGATCCAGTGGGTCCAAGTTTTTTTTTTTTGGAGAGGGGTCAGTGTAGTGTAGTGTATTTTAATATATAAGGCACTGATCCTTGATCTAATGAATTAGTTCCAAAAGTGGTGACAAAGGGAGACATTTCCTCAGCCATACGCTTTGCCGCAACTGCTTGTAAAGGAAATAGGCAGTCATTAGTGGGTTTCAACTTTTTCAACATTACATGTATATTGTCTACTGTCACATGATGAAAATTGAACTGTTTTACAGGGTGGAACACTTGCACATGGTCTGCCATGTTTAAATGTGTGCTCATATGCACTGGGGAGAAAGGGGTAGGGTTTAAAGCTGCAATATTGCTCTTAATTGTAGCAATTTTATCTACAAAGAAGCTATTAAAAGCATTGGCCTGGGTCAGTGATGGAGTGGTAGACAGATTATTACTAGTCAGGTGATGGAATTTGGAAATAATTGAGAAAAGTTCTCTCGAATGATTGCCAGCTCCACTGATTTCTTTGTGCAGGAATTTTTGTTTTGCCTCAAACATAGCCTTTTTATAGATCATCAAAGCTGTTTTAGCTATAACGCTATTTTCTTCCGTTCGGTGTCTTTGCCAGTTACGTCCTGTCCGACTGACTTGTTTACGTAATGGTAGCAGGTCTTGTGTATACCAGGACTTTGAAATCCGTTTTTTTAATAGCTTTTTTTGGTGCTGCCCTAGAACATAAATCTTCCATAAGTTTAGTTCCAGTAAGAAAAACATCTTCACTGGATAGTGTAGTATCAACCAGAGACAGAGATTTCAGCATTTCCATTGCAGATATTTTGTCCAGATCTTTCCATCTCCGTATTAATATCCCAGTGTCCGATTTAGGATTAGGGGAGTTCTTCAGTTTAGCTGTTAGTACAAATAATTGGAGCGTGTGGTCTGACCAATGAATTGGTATATTGTCTAAAAATGAAGTACAAATACCTCTTACTATGATCAGATCTAGGCAATGACACTTATTATGATTAGATGTTATTCCTAAAGGCCTGAGGCCATGGTTTTCCAAAATATCCCAAAGTTCTGTAGAGCCTGTATGGTTGCGATCATCCAACCATAAATTCCGATCTCCTAATAACAGTAATTCATCATGTTTACTGACCACTGTAGTTAGAAACAGACCAAGACACTCCAAAAATTCTTTGTGTGAAGTAGCTTAGTCTTTTCACAATGTTTTTTTTTGGATTGCCCGTTCAAAAATTGCTATTGGTGGAGCATTTGTTAAGTTTCTGATAAACGTTTTTGAACTATTGGACTTGCTTTTCATCCGCACACTGAGTTTCTCATTCGTTTCCTTAACTGAACCCTTGTCATGGCAGAGCCTCCTCCTTTTTGCAACTTGTATCGATTATGGCTTCGTTGAGGCTGCAAAAATTACAAACGTAGGTTTATTTCCAATTATTGCATTTGATAGCAGCAGGCTTTGAGGATTGCCCTTCTCACCACAATGGGAAACCTTCCCAAACTGTGTTTTTGCTGCCTGGTTTCCGGAAGGAAAAACACCAGCACATGGAATGATGCTGTTAAGAAGCTCTTCAGAGGTGACAACCTTTCTTACCATTGGTAAAGAGTCTGCATGTTTGTGCAAAAGCTCTACCATTTTCAGCAATGGCTGGCATGAACTTTTAATGTTTTCTTTCATAGGTTTTAACTTTGTGATGGATGTTACTTTACTTTTTATTCCTTCTGAAAACACTTTATTTGTCGGGGGCAGATCGGTCGAAGCAGTGGTATAGATTCTTCGTACCTCCAATTCAGAAGTTTCCTTGTTTGTGCATTTACAGGCATTTGTTGTTATAATCAGAGTCATTTTGTCGAAATTATGCCTCCTCCATTTGGTACAATCTATTACTGCTTCCATTAAATCGATTTTATCTGACATCTCGTTTCTGGCCAAGTCACTCAGGCTATTGTGCCATTTCGAAGAGGTTTCGGCCTCACAATCAAGCCTTTTTTTAATTTGATCTGTAAAGATTTACAATGCCATGAGTTTGGAATTGACCATCACAATTAGTGACCCCTGATCCTTCAGAGTGCCATTCAGAGACTCATATAATTTGACGAATGGTACCATGGTGATTGTTGTTGCTGCTAGCACATTATTGTGGATCTGCATGCCAGCAGCCACAGAAAGGTGACTTTTGTTGTTCACCTAATTTTCTACTTCAATTTGCCGTGGTGTTATGGGTTGGCGTAATTAATTGACTTCAGTTGAACGTCCTTCACTTTGAAATTCTCCGTTCAATGCACTTACTACACAATCGTTGGTGTGTTTAAATTGTGGTGTCACCTGTTTGGTTGTTTTTAAATCCTGAGTTATTTTCCCAAACTGCCGGGTGCTTGTCAGGTCCTTCAAGAACTTCAGTGACTTAGGCTTTTTTCCATTTGTCGCCAGTGGCTCTGGAATTTTCACAACCTTTGAATGTGAGAGGTAGTGAATAGGAGCACTGCAGTCCTGTGCCGCTTATGAAGTCTCGCAGCTGGCATTTAGCCTTTCTCTCCGATTTAAAAAATCTGTCTTGTAGCCTTACTTCTGCCATTGGACTCCGCTGCTGTTTCTGTGTTCTGATTTGGTACTCCTCCGTGTTTATGACCCCTGCCTGACTATCGACCATTCTCCTGCGTCCTGCTCGGTACTAACCCAACCAGCTCTGTTATGATCCCAGCCTGTCTTGACTTCTCTTCTGCTACTCGAATTTGTATCCGGTTCTGCCAGCTCGGTTACGGCCTCTGCCTGTCCTGACCATTCTCTCGCTTGCTGACACCTTTATCTCACACTGCCAGCATCGTGACAATCTTGCCTGACTTGGTCAACAGTCTGTCTTCTGGTTTGATTCTGATATCTCCATCCTGATATTCCTCACACCCAAATACCACCCCCCCACACTTTTTTGGTTTTCCCTTACCTGATCTCCACTGTTACTTCCCCTGGAACCTCAGCATCGGGACTTTGGACGCTATGCTGTTTCATGTGCTGCAACCCGACACTAGCACGACCCTCGTGCCACCCGGGCTAGTTACCTTTACTAACCTTCCTTCCCTCATTTGTCACTTACCTCCTTCTCCAGCCACTCTCCTTGGACCACCGACTTCTTAGACGCCATCCATCACCACATCAACAGTAAGACCCATTCCGACACTTGTGTATGAGATAAGTTTCCTTCTGCTCTTGTCCAGTTTTACTTAGGAGTGGTTTTCTTTATCTTACAGTAGAGGTTCAAGACAGGGCCCTTCCTCGACTCCTCTTCCAGGATTGCGAGGGCTTTTGATCAGGTTAGTGAGCTGTTGTACGTTCTGCTCAGTGCCTGTTTGTCTAATAGTGGAACACACTCCTGATTGTCACTTTTTCCTTGTTCCAGCCTGGTGCTTTTTTCTGGTGTTATTCGTTCTCGCCCTTTCATGTGATTTACTCGCCTGTCCGGTATATACTATAGAGCAGTATGGTGTATCATAGGGAAGGTCTTCCTCTTGGTGAGGTTAAGGGGGTCAGAACAGTGTATCCAAGGGTCCTTCTGACTGAGTACCCAGACTAATTACATTTACTTGTGTCTTCTCTGAATTGTAAACCGTATTGTGACAGTATTGCGACAGAATCAGAAGCCTACATAAAATGGATACCTCAGAGATGCTGGTGGCCTTGATGCAATTGGTCACAGACCTTAGACATGATATGACCTCTGCTCATGACGATATATGTCATCGGATAGATGTACTGCAGGACCTGACACGTTCTTCCTCCTCAGAGGAGGGCCTCAGAGGGACCTCTGCCACCAGTTCTGGGTATCCTCTGCCTCGACAGGATCCTGTGCCTGTGCTGATGTCAGCCCAGTTCCCACTGGCCCCGACTGAACGGTGTAACAGTGACCCCAATTCCTACAGGATGTTTTTTAATCAATGTAAACTACATTTTCTCTGTCGGGCAGCCTAATTTCCTGATTCCACCACCTAAGCTGCGTTTATGTTGTCATACCTCAGGGGTACTGCTGCTGCATGGGCCAACCCATTGCTAGAGTCGAATAGTGCAGTACTATATGACTGATTCTATGATAACGGCAATGAACCACATAGAGGTGGAGCCAAGTACTCCCACCCAAAGCTGCCTATATGTTGGGAGCCAGAGTGTGAGACACGTGCAGTACCAGTGAAGAAACTGATACCTAAGAGAATCTTGGAAGTAAGATTTCCATTAAGGAAGCCATACCAGCATTCATGACAATATGATGGCCATTTGAATGAAATCCCGGAGCAGAGCTGACGCACCCAGAAGAAGAGCCTGACGAATACAAACATTCTATAGAAGCAAAGGAGGAGATGTTAAAGATTAGCAACATTTCGGACTCGATGTGATGAAGCTCATGCTACAAAAATAATGAAGACGATATCAAGTCATTTTACAAGTGTACAGAAGCAGTAACGCAAATAGACAAAGTATTCTTAAAGGCTCGCTATGTAGTGAATAGATTGCAGCCTTGCGCCAACGTATATGCATAGGAATGTATGGACTATGGATGATGCCACAACGCATTTTAGCAGAGCTAGATCCAGTGAAAAGAAGGGCTCTCATTGTGTCGCTGTTGGAAAAGCAATAGACATTAAGAAGTGAATTGAAGATAGGCTTGGTTGGCCCAGCACCAAAAGGTCAAGGCCACTGTGAACCTGAAGATTCATGCAGTAGCTACAGAACGTGTGAAAAGAACAAACTCCAGTCTTGGATGAGGAGCAAGAACATTGAAGAAGTCAGAGGTCCATCATTTAATAGTATTTTAAATGCAGAAAAGCTCTGAAACATGGTCTGCAGTCACGTGGATCGATGAAAATAGATGCTGAGTTGGGCTGTATCGAAACCAAGAGACAGTGTATGCCTATACTCCCTTGTATTCTCAGGCACAGAGAACATTTCCAAGGCCAATATTCAAAGTGCTAATTGACTGGCAGACAGCAAGAGTGATGATTGATGACGGGCTAATTGGTGGGAAGCTATGATTATGACCAGCCCACCAGCACCTGGATGTTAGCCTGCGTGCTGCTTGCATAGGTGGAATATTGCAGATGGGTACAAGGGTGGCAATCAATTATAGAGGGACACGTAGTAGAGAGCCCTATAGGTTGTATAACCAATGGTACTTTGTGTATTTGATGACGTTCATAGTGACCTGCACTAGGGGAGTCCTTAGTTGCCCCACATAATGATAGATACCCAATCACCTGCCCAACAAGTATGCAACATATACCTAGAGTTTCCCAGTAATCCTATCACATCCCCAAGTAAGTTTTTGTAGTTTTTTTGTATAAAGGCTATGTTTTTTATGAGATGCATTGAGTGAGAAGATCGAGCAAGTTCGTTGATGTTCGTTGTACTTCCTGTTTTAGATAATTGATATTAAAACAGATGCACTTTGCCAACTTCCTGAGTCAGTTTGATTATTGATGTTTGAGTATATTCTGCATCCCCATCTATCTCAAAGTTTTGTTACCTCGTCTTAAAGGGCTTGTGTAGGCACACAAGTTCACGTGGTAGCAGAGAGATGATGGTTAAAAGTCCATCGACATTGTAAACTTTGGGGTCCTGGAAATATTGAATGTCCTCCGCCAGTTAGCTGGAGGAACGTGATGCTCCCTGTGGATAGCGGGCATTAGTTAAAAAAATCTTGCAAGTACAGGTGGGACAGGTCCCTCATTTTCAAGCGGAATCCCCTCCCATCTTCTACAGGAAGCTGAGCGGCCCGAAGGCTGAAAAGGCTAGTTGAGGAGGAGGCAATCCCGAGGGTCAGAAGTCTAAAAGGGTATGGTGAGTAGACTGAGTGAGGTGGCAAACTGAATGAACACTGAGTGGGGAAGAGTGATCATTGGGAAAGAGTAACAGAGGGTTGGTTGGGGTATTTTATATTTTGATTTAAGATAAAGAGCGTTATAGTTTAAGGTATATAAACGAGGAGTGATCTATATGATAAGCCTGGAATCCTACGTCAAAGAGGTTTAGAAGGAACTTGTCCTAGAGTCCAAGTGGACTAACCTAGGCTATGAACGATCAAGGATCGTTAAAGAGGACCGTTCATACTCCGATCAGAGTCATTATTAGGGGCAAGAAAAGTCATGAGGAGCGTTGACAAATGTATATGTGGTCCGGCTAGTCTGTCAGTTTGTCTGTATATTGTATATGATTTATGTGCTAAAGAAATTAAGTATTGAGAAACTAGGAAGAAATAGACTAAAGTAGAGAATATTGAGAGCAGAAATGTAATTATTTATGGATTAGTTGACCAATGATGATCAGTGAATAGGTAGATTGAAGTAAAACGTGATATAGAGGCTTGGAGCTGTGACGATTGGTGCATGCTCATATTGTATTATTTTTCTGAAAATAATTTCCTTTGTGTAAAATAACGGTAAGTAGTTACAGCCAATTGAGACTAAGTCATGATGGAGGTCATTACTTTGCTTATACACTTGTGCAACAGTTGCCGAAACACACACCCAAGCTCAAACAGTACAATGCAGAATGGGTTAAGGGCCCGGCAGATAAGATGTTCATGCCATGCACACAAGGAGGATCACTGTCTAAAGCAGTTTTGCAACACATGACGACATACTTGCACGCAGAATATACGGGAAAAAAGTTAGAAAAAAGGTTAGCTAGCTTAGAGCTTTGGAAGATGTACCAGGAGGAACGGGAAGACCCGCATCCTGAAGACTGGATGCTTAAGCAGTGTAAAGAGGGGGGTGAAGAGCCTTCTGCTCCCCCTACTGCGCCTGAAGTAAATGACAATAGTCTGAAGGATGAAGGATTATATCCTTTAAGAGAGCTTAAGGTGTGAGGCGTGGCCTGGAGGTGAGGCGTGGCCTGGAGCGCTGGCTATGCAGTCGCTCCCGTGATGGCCTCCGTGGAATGCCCGTTGCATCGCAGCTTTCTATGGCTCCTATGCTGCGTTTTTCGAACTCAACTAGATGAGAGGGTGTGAGAGGGTGTGGAGCCCGGCCAGCGTGCTGCTGGAACCCAGAATCGCCAAGATGAAGATAATCGGGCTCTTCTTATCCCGCGGCCCCTCCGCCCCGTAATCCAAGATGGCGGACGGGACCCAGCGACAACGACTGAGACGCGGCCACGCCGTCGAAGCTCCCCCTATGAACCCTGGAATCGATCTAGACTCATGTGTCTCTCGCCCCACATGATTGGAGGGACCCGAGCCACACGTCTATGCTCCAGCTGATACCCCCGGCGGCGCTTCGGGCAGCACTCTCGGAGGAGCACGGACGGCAGAGGACGCGGTAGGTGCCCCGGGCCTCCTCAGTTCTGGCCCACCTCCCCGGACATCCCCAGGGGGATAGAACCCTGCAACCACCCCAACACGCGACACGCAGCCGCAGCCTCCCTGCTCTCGTCCTCTCCTGTATCCCTCCGCCTCCACTCCAGAAGAGGGTGCCGATGCCGGAGAGTTCTCAGGGGGGCACCGCAGAACACCCCTGTCTTCAACTGTGAGGAGGCTGCAACACCCTACTGCCCCCGACACCTCTGCGGGAGTGGACCCACTGGCTCGTGGCTCCGGTCAGCGGCGCCATGCTCTGTCGCCCTCTTTACTGAGCAATCCAGCTTGATATAGTTCGTCTACGGCCACCACCACCACCAACAGTCTCGCTAACACCCGTGGCGATCTGGGTCCTCACCATCCACCCCACCATCCACCCCAAAAGACCACCCTGGACTGGTGTGCTCCGGTATTAAAATCGCTCCCTCCTATCTTCCCGCTATTTCCTGGGGCGCCCCGGCCCACACTCACCTTCCCCTTGGCCGTCTTGGTACCAGGGAGACCGGGACGACACAGCTACCTTCCTCCTTTTCACTCGCACTGAAGTCTCCTTTGCTAACTAAAAGCCCAACCAAAACATCGGGATCCTTATCCCAACTCTTTGAGAGACCTCCAACTATCGCCACCATTGCGACTGAGCCACCTTCAGCCGTTAACCCTCTCCTGTCAGACCACACAATGTCTAAGCAATCGAAATCCACCAAGTCATCAGACATAGCAACAATGCTAATGTCAGCCGACAAAGCGAAGAAACTGGACAATCCCCCCTCCATCTCACGAGAATCCCTGGACAACAAGGGACCTCTAGCAACCAAGGAGGATATTCGGGAATTCATTTCTGACATTAAAACTGAATTTCGATCATGTATGTCTGAGCTTACTGCCAAGCTGGAAAATACTGATAAGAGGGTTTCAGAGGTGGAACAGAGAGTGGGTGAGATTGAGGATCGCGCCCAGGACCACGCATCCTCCCTGACTGAGATCCAGCGTTCCGTTGGGCTTCTGCAGGACAAGGTCGAAATCCTGGAATACAAGCAGGAGGACATGGAGAACAGAGCCCGGCGCAACAACCTCCGCATTCGGGGGGTTCCCACATCAGTCCCAGACCAAGGGCTAGCCGAATATGTAGGCCTTTTCTTTCAATCTCTTCTCCCCGATTTGGAGGACTCACTATTGCTACTGGATCGCACTCACAGGCTAAATCCCCGTCGTGGAGTGGAGTCAGACGGCCCGCCTGATGTTATCACCAGGGTGCATTTCTATACGACAAAGGAAGCCATTTCGGCAATAAGTCGCTCCAACGACGAAATCACCTTCCAGGGGACCCCCCTTCAGATCTATCAAGACCTTTCTCCGTTGACCCTTCAGAAAAGGCGAGCCCTTCGCCCACTGACCACCTTCCTCCAAGCCCAAAAAATTCGCTACAGATGGCTGTTTCCTACAGCTTTGCAATTCTCCTATAAAGGTACCATGCGTAGGATCAAACATCTGAGCGATGCTGAAAGTATATTGCATCCGGACTCCGCTAACACCTCGTCCCAACAGGCCACTGAAGCAGCGGCTGACCCGGACCCTATAGCCTCCCCTAGGCCCATACAAAACACATGGTCGAAGGTTCCGAGATTTAGGAGGAGGAAATGACCCGGAGCTACCCCACGAGGGACTCTTCGGCGCCCTGAGAGCCGGCTTAGTGAACCCGGCGCTGTGGAGCCGACCGCCACCCCTGAAAACATGGATGATCTCCACCCCCAATGCAGCGGGCTTCCCCCCACGGCCCATGCCCAGCTCCAAGGTACGTTCCACCTATGAGTCCTTGGAGCATTTCACTCAGACTATTTATACCCTTAGCCATGTTGGCTATTCGCTGTTTCACGGCCCCGTTGGCCAGGAGAGGGCCTGACCCCATAACGGGTCCCCCTCCCCCAGTTAAACCTCGGACTGCCCGTTGGCGGTCCGAGAAAAAACCCCAAAAGCAGGATAACAGATGGTCACATCTCCCACGACATAATGGCTGACTCTCCAGTAGCTCCCTCCCCTCCACAAGTCTCATCAGCGACCCCGGGTCCCGCCCCGGACCAGCAGTTTTGGAAGTTTGTCTCTCTGAACGTCAGGGGATTGAACTCACCGCCTAAACGCAAATCAATTCTACAAAAACTTCAGAATGACTCTGCCGATGTGGCTATGCTACAGGAAACTCACCTGCTTCCGGCAGACTTTGGCCGCCTACATTCCCGCGACTTTCCAAAGCAACTCTTCGCATCTGGAAGCTCCAAGCGGGGCGGCACTGCAATCTTGTTCCGGAGGGGACTGAATCCCCAGATTCTGGACTCCATAAGCTGCCCGGAGGGACGCTACATAGCAGTGAAATGCCTGCTATCGGGACAGCTGTTCTCCTTGGTTTCCGTGTACGCACCGAATTCTGGCCAAGCACCCTTCTATGATTTGCTGACCGCAACCCTCTCTCCCTTTCTGGAGGGCCGGATAGTGATCGGTGGGGACTTTAATGGGGTCCCAGACCCCCTAAAAGACAAATCGCATCCACCCTCCGCCGGGGACTTCACCAAGGCTTTAGCCCTTTTGCGATTATTTAGAACCCTTGGAGTGGTGGACTCATGGAGGGTACTCCACCCATCGGAAAAAGATTTCTCCTTCTATTCTTATGTTCACCGGACATTCTCTAGGATAGATCTCCTATTGATATCTCCGCAGATCTTCGCTTTCACTGAAGAGGTAACTATAGGCTCCAGAATCCTATCCGACCACGCCCCGGTAACCTTGAAAATCCGAGTCCAGGGACCCCCGGAGCCCCAGAGGCGTAGATGGACTCTATATGATCCCATCCTTAATGAGATGCCACTTAGAGACGCAATCGCAACCGCGATCAACAACTTCTTTAAAGAAAACTCTAGCGGAGATACCTCCTTAGCCAACAATTGGGATGCTATGAAGGCAGTGGTGCGGGGAGAACTGATTGCCAAAGGGGTAGCCTATCATAGGCATAAACGACAGATCCGTCAGGGTCTTGAAGAGGAACTCGAAAGGGCAGAGAGGATCCATAAGGAGAAGGGCTGGACCCCTAAAACGCAGCGAGCCCTCCGAATAGCAAAAAAGAAAATTGAAGCACACTACGCTGAACATACCGCCCATCAAATGACGAAGGCTAAACAGTTCTACTATGCCAAAAATAACAAAGCAAACAAGCTACTGGTGGCTAAACTTGCCAAAACAAGAAGGAATAACACAATTGTGGGCCTTCGGGATCAGCAGGGCAAGACTCAATACTTGGATCACGACAAGCTTCAAATCGCATCGACCCACCTGACCCAAGTGATGACCGCCCCGGCCCGAGACGTCAAAGAACAGAGGGAATACTTGCAAAAGGCGGCGCTCCCCCGACAGAAAAACGTAGCTCGGGACTCGCTGGAAGCCCCAATCACCACTGAGGAAGTCGATGAGGCGATAAAATCCCTTAAATCCCGAGCCCCAGGCCCAGACGGCTATACGTCGAAGTTTTATAAAGTCTTCAAACCCCAACTCCTGCCACCTCTGGTACAGCTGTTTAATTCATTCAGGAACACAGGCACTATAACCCCGTCGATGCAAGAATCCATCACAGTTTTGCTGCCCAAACCTGGCGGTGACCCGAAGAATCCTGCGTCCTACAGACTGATTGCTTTGCTCAATATAGATGCCAACATTTACTCCAAAATTTTAGCAACCCGCCTGGCCCGGATTTTGCCAGAGATAATCGACGCCGACCAGAGTGGCTTCATCACACATTGCTCTACCGCTGATAACATTCGTAGAGCTCTGAACTTGGTGGAACTCGCCTCCCGAGACTCCCAGGAGCTGGTGCTTCTGGCCCTGGATGCAGTTAAGGCCTTTGACAAGGTGGACTGGAACTTCATGAGGCTTACCCTCGAGGCCTTTGGCTTTGGTCCAGAGTTCTGCGCCATGACGTTGGCTAACTATACAGCGCCCAAGAGCCTTCTCAGAGTCAATGGCATCCTCTCCCCCCCTATCGACCTGACCTGCGGAACCAGACAGGGCTGTCCGTTATCGCCACTGCTTTTCGCACTAATTATGGAACCATTCGCCCAACGGATCAGGCGAAACCCGGCGATTAAGGGCTTCCAATCGAATGCAACACACCACAAACTGGCCCTCTACGCGGATGACGTCCTACTAACCATCACGGAGCCTCGTACTTCCCTCCCTCAGGCCCTAGCTGAGATAGAGAGCTATGGAAAGGTCACGGGCTTTGCTATCAACTTCCGGAAGTCAGCTGCCATGGGGGTGGGCCTGTCCCGAGAGATCCGGGAGGATCTGGCCCCACTATGTCCGATACAATGGACAACTAAGAGCATCAGTTATCTGGGTGTCCAGATCCCAGCTGACCCTGGGGAAGTCTATCGAGCAAACTTTCCCCCACTGTTCACGGATCTCGAGGCAGACTTAAAGCGGTGGGCGGCACAAGAGATTTCACTGATGGGCCGCATCACGGCCTGTAAAATGAACTTGCTACCAAGGCTCCTATATGCCTGCGCTTCGCTTCCAGTTCCAATTCCGGCACCTGCTCTTCAGAAGCTACAAAAGGAAATGTCACGGTTTATCTGGAAAGGGAGGAAGCCCAGAATCCCCAGGTCCACGATGCTGGGCAACGCTAGACTGGGTGGCCTCGGAGTTCCAGATCTACAAAAATATCAAATGGCGGCCCAACTCGCCTGCATCCGATCATGGCAGATACTTACCAACCGCCCGAGATGGGTGGACCTCGAACAGGCGCAACTACCGCTCCCGCTATGTTTTCTTCCGCACATCAATCCCTCCGAGCGCCGACTGTGGCAGAACCTCCTGAGGACCACCAAACACACTATTGCTGTCTGGGATAAAGCGCTGAAACAAAAGAAAACCCCAGTGGGACTCAGCCCTTTCTCCCCGGTGTTCCTGAACCCAGCTTTCTCCCCTGGCTGGTCCACCCGGAACTTCGGAGCCTGGATTGCGGGAGGCCTGGAGACCCTGGGGCAACTATTCGAAGGGGGACAACCATGCACCTTTGGGCGCTGTAAAGAACTCTTCCAGCTTCAGGAACAGGATAGATTTACGTACATTCAGCTGCGCCACTGGTGCTCCCATCCACAGACCCGCCAAGCCGCCACCCGCTCTCCCACGGCTATTGAACTGACCCTAAATGACCTCCCAACCAGGGGGAGAATTTCCACTCTATACAAACGCCTCCAAAATGACTTCCTAACCTCTAAAACCCGATACATGGCCCAATGGGAGGCGGACCTAGGCCACCCAATCGAGGACCAGCTATGGGTTGACATTTGGTCGCGGGCACACACTTCTTCATCCTGCATTACGAACAGAGAGGGCGCATACAAGATCCTTCTTCGCTGGTATTATCCTCCCCTGAGACTACACCATATGAACCCTACACTTAACCCGAACTGTTGGAGGCAATGCGGCCAGGTGGGGTCTTTCTTTCATATGTTGTGGTCCTGCCCGAGGGCCCAGACCTTTTGGAAACAATGCCTAGCAACAATTGCAGACATCACTCAGATACGACTTCCCCTGGAGCCCGAGCCCATCCTCCTGGGAGCCCCGGTCCCCGGGATCTACCCTAGATCTGGCCCTATGGCCAAACTACTGTCCCAATGTCTACTGGCAGCAGAAATGTAATAGCCCGCACTTGGAAAACCGCAGAAGGACCACTAATGCCTTTTTGGTGGATTAAAATTTGGGACATCTTAATTGCGGAGAAGGTGACGGCTGCTGGGGCAGGCCGCCTACATCGCTTCGAGAACATCTGGGGCCCGATCCTGGACTTTGACCAGAATTATCCAGCCCTGACATACAAGCCCCAACTAGCCAGGAGAACCTTACGGAACGATAATTCGCAGCTGGGCCAGGTAGAGGAACATTAAGATCATGTGGAGGGGAGGGAAGAGCAACCAACTGTATTGCTTTTGTACCATATGTCGTGATTGATTAAGTTTTGTATCTTTTTATCCTGTTTGTTTAAAATAAATATTTTGAAAAAAAAAAGAGAGCTTAAGGCAGCGGCAGGGTATAGCAACCGACATATTAGTCACCCGCATGTAGCAGCGACGAGAGTCTAGAAAAGATTTCAGAAAGAGATGTGATCCTAAAGTCCCACGGGACAAGGAGAGAAGTCATCGACCAGGTATATCTCTAGACATAGAGAGAGAAATAAAGAAATGGAAAGGAGAGAAAGACAAAGCTGACGAGGTAGCGCTCATACAGAATGAATGGATGGGCGGTCAGATATTGCTCAAACTTGATGGGAAGAGCATCGAGGAAGTAAGATAAAAAGGAAGATCAGGACGAGCAAGATAAAAAAGGTAAAGAGAGAGAGAAATGATTGAAAGAAGATGAGGCCAAAAGAAAGAGTAGACTAAGACAGGAACAACTGTATCAAGATGAACAGTTAAGGAAAGAGGAAAGAGCAGAAGAGCAAAGGAAATATAACAGGCAAAGAGCAATTGAGGAACGAGAAAAGAAAAGAGAAGAAGAGGAGGAACAGACATTAAGAGATAAAAGAATGCCATGACGCAGAGATGAAGAAGTGCCTACGGCAAATGAGAGAAGAGAGGTGAAAAGACAGGAAGAGGAAAGGGTCAGGGAGGAAGCAAAGAAATTAAATGAGTTTGATGAGGAAATGGAATGAAACAGAAGGCAAAGGGCACACGACATTGATCGCATTGAGAAAGAGTTAATGGAACCAAATCCAGTAGTAGCATGGGAAGACAAGGAAGAATTCTTCCCGACACATGAACCAATGCCAGATCCATCTACAGCAGATCTAGAGGATAATTTTGATATAAGAAGCATTGGAGAAAAATCAATACGGTTTATCATGAAATGAGGACCAAAAGTGAATAAAAAAATAAAGGAAAAAATTAAAGATTTGAAGGTGCTCGGAGACGAGGAAAAGAGGGAGGTTTGTTTAGCCTCAAGCACAGAGCCTTGTCCTTGGACAAACTAACGTTAAACAGAGATGAGAAAGAGGGAAGCCACAATAGTTGTCAACAAGATATGTCAGACGAAGAGAGAGAGACCTTCCGTGGCGAGGAGGAAGTTCATGCATGTGGTCCTGAAGGGTGTTCTCCGACAGACAGGGAAGTTAGATGGTCAGATGTGGACCTACCTAAATCGAGGATGCCAGAGCCCCTGGCACAGCCAGAATGACCTAAAGGGCAATCCAATAGTGTTTGGGGGGACTTGCCACCTTTTGTGAGTCGGCTAAGGTCATTACCGGGAAGAAGACGGTGTGGAACCATTGTCCCTTTTATGGATAGGCAGATGATAGGAGTCGAATGCGATTTTGGGATCTCGCAGTTCCGGTTATTAGAAAAAGGAGGGAAATGGATAAGGATAATCTAAGGTGTAAACTCCTGAGTCTCACATCAGGTGCCAGAAAATGGATCTATGAATTAGAGAAAATGACAGGAGGTAATACACTAGCTATAGGGGACATTCACATGGTAATTCATAGAATTTCGCACAATAGTGTCGCACGCGGCTGGCGCACACTGTCCCAGTGCGATACACTGCGTCAGCCGCGTGCGATAAAATCCATTTCATCGCACAGCGTATTCATGGATTTCAGCCTCCAAAACCAGCCGTGGTGCAGAGTGGCGCAGCGACCCTGCAGCAGCGACAGTTACGCCCCCAAGAACGCCCTCGCGCAAGGAAAAGCCATCAAAATTCCCAATTCATCGCAAAGGGCTGCGCCAACCCTGGACCAGTTCACAGGGCTGCCAAACAGCAAACGCCAAGCGGGGAACGTGTATTTCAGTGGTTCTCGGGAAGTTTCACACGCGATTGTCCTGGGTACGTGCACATCAGGGGTGCGCGTGAAGCAACACACGCGATTCCATCAGGGCACGTGTATTCCAGGGGTTTGCGGGAAGTATCACACGCAAAATCAGCAGGGTACGTGTATTTCAGGGGTGCGCGGGAATTATCAAACGCAAATTCAGCAGGGTACGTGTATTCCAAGGTGCGCGGGAAGTTCCACACGCGATTGCCCTGTGTACGTGTATTTCGGGGTGCGCGGGAAGTTCCACACGCGAATTCAGCAGGGTACGTGTATTCCAAGGTGCGCGGGAAGTTCCACACGCGATTGCCCTGGGTACGTGTATTTCGGGGTGCGCGGGAAGTTCCACATGCAAATTCAGCAGGGTACGTGTATTCCAAGGTGCGCGGGAAGTTCCACACGCGATTGCCCTTGGTTTGTGTACTTCGGGGTGCGCGGGAAGTTCCACACGCAATTTCAGCAGGGTACGTGTATTCCAAGGTGCGCGAGAAGTTCCACACGCAATTGTCCGTGGTGCGTGTATTTCGGGGTACACGGGAAGTTCCACATGCGATTTCAGCAGGGTACGTGTATTCCAAGGTGCGCGGGAAGTACCACATGCGATTGCCCTGGGCATGTGTATTTTGGGGTGAGCGGGAAGTTCCACACGCGAATTCAGCAGGGTATGTGTATTCCAAGGTGCGTGGGAAGTTCCATACGCGATTGCCCTGGGCACATGTATTTCGGGGTGCGCGGGAAGTTCCACACGCGATTGTCCGTGGTGCGTGTATTTCGGGTTGCGCATGAAGTTTCACACGCGATTTCAGCAGGGTACGTGCATTCCAAGGTGCAAGGGAAATTCCACACGCGAATCCAGCAGCCTACGTGTATTCCAGGGTGCCGGGCAGTCCTACACGTGAATCGGCCGTGTGGGTCCTCCCAGCTGTTCACTCGACACCCTCCACGGCCCCTGCAGGCGGCCCACACCACAGAGGACTACCCTGCACATGTCCCGCAGGCAGCCCATCCACCATGCCCATGCCCCCCAGCCAACCCACATGTCACCTTGCACTACTGCCCACCAACGCATGTCCCCCTGCACCCCCACCCCCCAGCATCCAGGGGCACCCTCCACCAGGCCCCCACTCATGTCCCCCTGCACCCCCACCCCCCAGCACTGTGGGCCACCCTCCACCAGGCCCCTACTCATGTCCCCCTGCACCCCCACCCCCCAGCACTGTGGGGCACCCTCCACCAGGCCCCCACTCATGTCCCCCTGCACCCCCACCCCCCAGCACTGTGGGGTACCCTCCACCAGGCCCCCACTCATGTCCAACTCATGTCCCCCTGCACCGCCACCCCCAGCACTGTGGGGCACCCTCCACCAGGCCCCCACTCATGTCTCCCAGCACCCCCACCCCCCAGCACTGTGGGGCACCTTCCACCAGGCCCCCACTCATGTCTCCCAGCACCCCACCCCCCAGCACTGTGGGCCACCCTCCACCAGGCCCCCACTCATGTCTCCCAGCACCCCCACCCAACAGCACTGTGGGCCACCCTCCACCAGGCGCCCACTCATGTCTCCCAGCACCCCCACCCCCCAGCACTGTGGGGCACCCTCCACCAGGCCCCCACTCATGTCCAACTCATGTCCCCCTGCACCCACACCCCCCAGCACTGTGGGGCACCCTCCACCGGGCCCCCACTCATGTCCAAATCATGTCTCCCAGCACCCCCACCCCCCAGCACTGTGGGCCACCCTCCACCAGGCCCCAACTCATGTCTCCCAGCACCCCCACCCCCCAGCACTGTGGGCCACCCTCCACCAGGCCCCCACTCATGTCTCCCAGTACCCCCACCCCCCAGCACTGTGGGGCACCCTCCACCAGGCCCCCACTCAGGTCTCCCAGCACCCCCACCCCCCAGCACTGTGGGCCACCCTCCACCAGGCCCTCACTCATGTCTCCCAGCACCCCAACCCCCCAGCACTGTGGGGCACCCTCCACCAGGCCCCCACTCATGTCCAACTCATGTCCCCCTGCACCCCCACCCCCAGCACTGTGGGGCACCCTCCACCAGGCCCCCACTCATGTCCAACTCATGTCCCCCTGCACCCCCACCCCCCAACACTGTGGGGCACCCTCCACCAGGCCCCCACTCATGTCCAAATCATGTCTCCCAGCACCCCCATCCCCCAGCACTGTGGGCCACCCTTCACCAGGCCCCCACTCATGTCTCCCAGCACCCCCACCCCCCAGCACTGTGGGCCACCCTCCACCAGGCCCCCACTCATGTCCAACTCATGTCCCCCTGCACCCCCACCCCCCAGCACTGTGGGGCACCCTCCACCAGGCCCCCACTCAAGTCCAACTCATATCCCCCTGCACCCCCACCCCCCAGCACTGTGGGGCACCCTCCACCAGGCCCCCACTCCTGTCTCCCTGCACCCCCACCCCCCAGCACTGTAGGGCACCATCCACCAGGCCCCCACTCATGTCTCCCAGGACCCCTACCCCCCAGCACTGTAGGGCACCCTCCACCAGGCTCCCACTCATGTCCAACTCATGTCCCCCTGCACCCCCAGCCCCAGCACTGTGGGGCACCCTCCACCAGGCCCCCACTCATGTCCAACTCATGTCCCCCTGCACCCCCACCCCCCAGCACTGTGGGGCACCCTCCACCAGGCCCCCACTCATGTCCAACTCATGTCCCCCTGCACCCCACCCCACAGCACTGTGGGGCACCCTCCACCAGGCCCCCACTCATGTCCAACTCATGTCCCCCTGCACCCTCACCCCCCAGCACTGTGGGGCACCCTCCACCAGGCCCCCACTCATGTACAAATCATGTCTCCCAGCACCCCCAGCCCCCAGCACTGTGGGGCACCCCACACAAGGCCCCCACTCATGTCCAACTCATGTCCACCTGCACCCCCACCCCCCAGCACTGTGGCGCACCCTCCACCAGGCCCCCACTCATGTCCAACTCATGTCCCCCTGCACCCCCACCCCCCAACACTGTGGGGCACCCTCCACCAGGCCCCCACTCGTGTCCAAATCATGTCTCCCAGCACCCCCAGCACTGTGGGCCACCCTTCACCAGGCCCCCACTCATGTCTCCCAGCACCCCCACCCCCCAGCACTGTGGGCCACCCTCCACCAGGCCCCCACTCATGTCCAACTCATGTCCCCCTGCACCCCCACCCCCAGCACTGTGGGGCACCCTCCACCAGGCCCCCACCCTGTCTCCCTGCACCCCCACCCCCCAGCACTGTAGGGCACCCTCCACCAGGCCCCCACTCATGTCTCCCAGCACCCCCACCCCCCAGCACTGTGGGGCACCCTCCACCAGGCCCCCACTCATGTCCAACTCATGTCCCCCTGCACCCCCACCCCCAGCACTGTGGGGCACCCTCCACCAGGCCCCCACTCATGTCCAACCCATGTCCCCCTGCACCCCCACCCCCCAGCACTGTGGGGCACCCTCCACCAGGCCCCCACTCATGTCCAAATCATGTCTCCCAGCACCCCCAGCCCCCAGCACTGTGGGCCACCCTTCACCAGGCCCCCACTCATGTCTCCCAGCACCCCCACCCCCCAGCACTGTGGGCCACCCTCCACCAGGCCCCCACTCATGTCCAACTCATGTCCCCCTGCACCCCCACCCCCCAGCACTGTGTGGCACCCTCCACCAGGCCCCCACTCATGTCCAACTCATGTCCCCCTGCACCCCCACCCCCCAGCACTGTGGGGCACCCTCCACCAGGCCCCCACTCATGTCCAACTCATGTCCCCCTGCACCCCCACCCCCCAGCACTGTGGGGCACCCTCCACCAGGCCCCCACTCCTGTCTCCCTGCACCCCCACCCCCCAGCACTGTAGGGCACCCTCCACCAGACCCCCACTCATGTCTCCCAGCACCCCCACCCCCCAGCACTGTAGGGCACCCTCCACCAGGCTCCCACTCATGTCCAACTCATGTCCCCCTGCACCCCCAGCCCCAGCACTGTGGGGCACCCTCCACCAGGCACCCACTCATGTCCAACTCATGTCCCCCTGCACCCCCACCCCCCAGCACTGTGGGGCACTGTTAGGCAGAAACCTGTGCAGTTCCCTCTGGGACCACTGCAAAAGATTTAAGTCTACAGGTGTTGGCAGTAAACCCACTTGGTAGCAGTCTGTACCACACAGATTCACTATGGTAGCTGTGGCTGAGCAGTCAGACTTCCCTCAAGAAGAGTTAGGCAGTATACAGAGAATACACAATAGGTACAGAGGCACAGTAGCACAAGCAAACACTGACCAGAGCTAGGTGTAAAAGTATAAACTTATTTATTAAAGGTACACTCATAAATTACACTAGCACAATAGAAAAGATAAGAAAGTCAAACACAGTTACTATTACTCATATGTACATCCCTAATCATTTGTTGGACAATTCTAAGTTAACCCCACTTATTTCCAAACAGAGGTGAGCGCTTAACGTTAGATGACACTCCAACAAGTATTACCAAAAGGGAGGGAAAAGGCAGAAATAAAGAGAGCAGTAAGGTAAAACCCTTTTCACATAAGGTTAGCAAAGACAGTCAATAGTGGAACAAGGAGAATTAGTTCGGGGCCCGCTTTAGAGGGAGCCAGGCGAAAATGTGCCCAAGATCACACAATGTCATCAGTCTTTGCAGGTGAGAGAAAAAGGTTTTACTACGGTTCTGAAAAGTTTAGTTAGGGTGTCCCAGGCCTACCCAGGTTCGAGAGCCGAGGGCTAAATCTACCCCGTACAATCGGTGGCAAGGGAGGCCGGGCGGAACACAGTACCTTTAAAAGTGGAAAGAATCCTCCAGCGGTGGTAGGTGTTCCTGGTAGTGGGTGTAAGTCACGTCGTCGTCCAGGGGAAGAGGTGATCCCGACGTGGAGGAAAGCTGCAGATCGTTGCACTACCAGGGAAGAGACCAGCCGTGGAGTTTTCCGGTCACAAAGGATTTTCGCGGTTGAGGTAAAAAGTGGTATCCCGGTTGCCAGGGTGCTTGGCACAGGCAAGGCGGCCACGAGATGCTTCGGGACGGCGAAAAGAAGGCAGCAACTGGTTGTCCCCACCAGTTAAGGGAAGAAGACTCTCCGGCGGGAGATCTCCTCTGTCGTCGGGAAAAGTGGTGAGACGGTTCTGCAGGGCTTCACCGGTGGTGTCGTCTAGGCAGGTCGGCTCGGCTTCTCCCTCTTCGGCTTCTTAGATCCTGTGGCGACTTCTGAAGAACCAGTCCCAAAAACCCTGCTTTTATGCAGCAAACCCCCATTCATACAGCCTAGCTGTCACTCAAACATGCTAAGTGGTGAGCGGGGTGGCTCACCACTTGGGCCAATCACACTAGAGTGCGACATGAGTTGGCAAGGCAACTCAGTCCAGGGTGCCTAAACCCCCTCCCACACCCCCTGTGGTACCCAGACAGAATGGCACCACTTTGGAGGGCTTCTGTGCAGAAGCCTGCCAAAAGTGGAACAAAGGCTCGACTCGGGTTCAGGGTTACTGAAGTGAACCTAGACGCCATTTTGGCGGCGAGTTCTGGCAAAAAATCCCAACCGGTGAATTTATATTAAATAAATAACCCGGCAGTATCTTTAACATTGCACCAAAAAGTGGTGCATTAAAAACAATGGGAAATCCCATTGGGAAATATTCTGGTGGAATATTTCCGTGGTATCCACTGCCACCAGCCAGAACTCGGCGAGAGACCCAGGGGCAATCTAATGGCCCCTACCAGTACTTCCACAGTAAGATGGTTTGTACTGGTTAAGTTCCTAAATTAAGACTAGTAAAGTCAATGGTAACTTTACAGACCCAGGGAGACAGTAGTCAGTCCCAGGGTGTGGAGTCTATGTTTGGGGGTCTCTAGGACACCCCTGTGCTACTGCACTGAGGGTGCTGTGTAACACACATTCAAAAACCAATGATGGCCTATGGGGAAAATTACCCCCTAGCCCATAAGCACATAGCAAGTCACAGAAACCCTCTCAAGTCATGTCCAAGAGTGAGGGTAAAAGAGTCTCACTCTTGGCAGGAGAAAAAAATAAACCCCAAAAATCCAGCAAAGCTGCTGGGGGACTCACTAGGTTAGGACATTCAGCCTAAACAGAGAATTCTTCCTAACACTCGCCCCCCCCCAGACTAAGGGACATGAGGATTTAATCCACTCCTGGATGAACCTCATACCTCTAGTCGATGACATACATCCTAGAGAGTCCATCAGCATTTTGATGGTGACACCCTGACCTGTGCTCAATGGTGAAATCAAACCCTTGGAGGCAGATTGACCATCTCAATAGTTTTGGATTTTCCCCTTTCATTTGCATTAACCATCTCAAGGGTTGGTGGTCAGTCTGAATGACAAAAGTAGAACCATACAAGTATGGCCTAAACTTCTTCAGTGCCCACACAATAGCAAAGCATTCTCTTTCGATTGTTGCCCACCTTGTTTCAGGATCCTTCAGTTTTCTACTGATGAAGCAAATGGGGTGTTCCCTAGCCTTCTCATCCAGTTGGCTAAGAACTGCACCTATACCTACATTGGAAGCATCAGTTTGTACAATGAAAGTTTGGTGGTAGTCAGGAGCTCTGAGTACTGGAGCTTGGCAGAGAGCTTTCTTCAGGTTTTCAAAGGCCTGATTGCATTCCTCATTCCATTTGACCTTCTTAGGGAATTTTGGAGAGGAGATCACATTCAGGGGAGAAGCTATGGTCCCATAGTTCTCAATGAAATTCCTGTAGTACCCAGTGAGGCCTAAGAAGGCTCTCACCTGGGTCTGAGTAGTAGGTGTTGTCCAATTTTGCACAGCTTCAATCTTGCTGAGCAAAGACCTTATTTCTCCACCTCCTACCTCATGTCCAAGGTAGACCACTTAACTCTGACCAATTTGGCACTTGCTTGCCTTTATGGTCAGATTGGCCTGCTCAAGAGCCTGCAAAAGATGTCCTAAGTGGGTCACATGTTCTTCCCAGGAGTGGCTGAAGACTGCAATGTCATCCAAGTATGCCATGCAGAAGTCCTCCATCCCAGCTAGAACTTGGTTCACCATCCTCTGGAATGTTGCAGGTGCATTTTTCAGTCCAAAAGGCATAACCTTGAATTGGTATAGGCCAACTGGGGTAGAAAATGCAGTTTTCTCCTTGGCATGGTCTGTCAGGGCTATTTGCCAGTAGCCTGACGTAAGGTCCAGGGTGCTGAGGTACTTGGCTGCACCAAGTTTATCCACCAACTCATCTGTCCTTGGCAAAGGGTGGGCATCAGTCTTGGTGACTGCATTAAGAGCTCTATAGTCCACACAGAATCTCAACTCTTTGGATCCTGCCTTTGGTACTAACACTACCGGGCTAGACCATGGACTAGTAGAGGGCTCTATTACCCCGAGATCAAGCATCTTCTTGACCTCCCCTTTGATGTGGGTTCTGACATGTTCTGACATTCTATATCTCCTGCTTTTGACTGGCAGGCAGTCACCAGTGAGTATCTCATGCTGTCCCCAAGGGGTCAAGCCTGGTGAAAGTGAGAACAGGGGGGCAAACTGATTTAACATAGCTTTGCACTCCTCCTGTTGCTCAGGGGTCAGATCTGAAGAGAGATTAACTCCTTCAACCTTTTCGTCCAAAGGTAAGCCTCTCAGGAGGTCAGGTAGAGCTTCACTCTCCTCCTCCTCTTCTGATGAAGCTAGAAGCAATGCTCCTACTTCTGGTCTAGAGACATAGGCTTTGAGGCGGTTGGTGTGGAAGACTCTGGGAGCTTCCCTGGGTTTGCCCAGATCCACCAGATAGTTGACCTCTCCAAGTTTTCCCACAACCTTGAAGGGTCCCATCCATTTGTCTTGCAAGGCCCTCTGCCTTGTTGGAAGCATAACTAGAACTAGCTGGTCTTGAGTAAACTCAACCATGTTAGCCTTCTGATCATGCCAATGTTTGATCAGAGCTTGGCCAGCTTTCAAGTTGTCACTTGCTTCTGCCATCATGTGTGACATTCTCCTTCGGAGCCCTATCACATAGTCAGTCACTCTGACGGGCTTGGGGGAAGGAGCACTCTCCAACCCCTCCTTAATCAGGGCCAAGGGGCCTCTGACGGGATGGCCATAGAGAAGTTCAAAGGGAGAATAACCCACTCCCTCCTGAGGGACTTCCCTATAAGCAAATAGAAGGCATGGCAGTAGAAGGTCCCACTTCTTCTTAAGGGGTTCTTCTAAGGCACCTATCATGCTCTTCATGGTTCTGTTAAATCTTTCTACCAACCCGTTTGTCTGAGGGTGGTAGGCGGTTGAGAACTTGTAGGTGACTCCGCAGGTTTTCCACATGGCCTTCATGTAGTTGGACATAAAATTTGTCCCCCTGTCAGAGATCACCTCCTTAGGAAACCCAACCCTGGTAAAGATACAAAGGAGGGCCTTAGCCACAGCCTGAGCTGTAACAGTCCTCATAGGAATTGCCTCAGGGTACCTAGTAGCATGGTCTACTACAACAAGGATAAACCTGTTGCCTGAGGAGGTTGGGGGATCAAGGGGACCAACAATGTCAATCCCTACCCTCTCAAATGGGACTCCCACAACTGGGAGAGGCACTAAAGGTGCCACATTCTTGGAACCAACCTTACCAGAAGTCTGGCAGGTATGGCAGCTCCTGCAATATCTATCTACTTCAGCCCCCATCTTTGGCCAATAAAAGTAGAGGGAGAGCCTTTCCTTGGTCTTCTTGAAACTCAAGTGACCAGCCAAAGGAATCTCGTGGGCTAGTTGCAAGAACTGTTGTCTGTTCTCTTGGGGCACTACCAGGCGTTGGTAGGCTCCAGGTTCAGATTCAGTTGGTTCACTGTAGAAGAGGCCATCTTCCCAGTGTAACCTATACTTCCCAGGCTCTTGCCCATCAGCCTGAGAAGCTGCCTGTTGGCGAAGACCCTCCAGAGTTGGACATTCTCTTTGTCCCTTACGAAAAGCTGTCCTGCTGGGTCCACCTTCTGCCAGTAAAGACTGCAGCTCAGGATGGTCAGCCGGGTCCAGGTCTCCAATAAGTTCTGGGCCTCCCACTAGCTCTTCTTCAGAGTCTAGTTCAACCAAACAGGGTTGTACCTCCCTCTCAGCCTCAGCTGGGGGTGGAATTACAGGTGTAACTTTGGACAACCTCGGGGAAGTCCTGGTTGGAAGCACTGGAGTGCTTGCTGTAGGCTTTTTCCTAGGAGTCTTGGGTGGCCCCTTTGCTCCTGATCTGGTAGGTACTGCAGTAAGTTGTTCCAGTGGGAGAGGAGTGATTTCTGTCATCATCTCCTGAGATAAACCTCGCAGGGTTTTCTCTCTTGCAGATTTGGTGAGCTCCTGTAACCTTTTACTAGGAGGTCTGGGGGTATGTGACACAACTCCCAGAGCTTTCAGGTCATTTCCTAGCAGAACTCTTCCTGGCACTTCACATTGTATACTGACAGGTATCTTCACAGCCATATCATTACACTGGATGAGAACTGGTAACTGGGGACACATCTGCACAGGCCCTCCAGCTAACTTGGTGAGGCATTTGGGTGCCTTAGCAACATCCTCTGCCTTGAAAAATGATTCATCCACCACAGTTATGCTGGCCCCAGTGTCCCTGATGGCAGGAGTCTCCTGACCATTCACGTGGACACTGTCCTTATAATACTCTTTAGTATTATCTGGGATAGAATTATACACATCTAAATTTTGTTGTTCCCACAACCCCAGAGAGACTAAAGAAACACTGGCTGAGACTCCAGTGGGTTCATCAGCCAGTAGTAGAAAGTTTCCACTTGCCATAGTCACTTCCTCCTCTGGAGCGAAGGCTAAGGAGACAAGTTGGACCCCTGAAGGTTTACCCTTACATCTGGGATCTCCTTTCACGTGGTCAGTAGCCTTACAAACATAACAGGCCCCAAAGGTCCTTTGGAATGGAGGCTTGTTCTGACCTCCTTCTGGTTTAGCACCAGAAGGTATACTACTCTGCTGTGGTTTCCCAGGTGGCTTACCCTTATGGTTTTGTTTGGGGCCCTCTTTGGAATTAGGATTATTAGAATTCTCTTTGGAGTCTTTCTTAGGCTGTCTTCCCTCATCCTTCTTCTGAGTTACCCCAGAATCCTTGTGAGTAGCCCTGTTGCAAACCCACAAGTCAGCAGCCTTAGCTAGTTTCCTAGGATCTAATTCCTGTGAATCAGCCAAGTGCTGTCTGAGCTCAGGAGAGCAGGCATCATAAATTGACTCCATCATTACCAGATTTCTCATTCCTTCATAAGTGTTCACCTTGTAACCCTTAATCCATCCCTCTAAGTTTTTCAACCCTTCACACACCCAGGTAGCCCAAGGGGTACCATCATGCTTTTTGAGGCTCCTAAACCTCTTAAGATACTGGGAAGGGGTCTTCCCAAACCTAGCTATCAAAGCTAGTTTCACACATTCATACTCTTTCCTATCCTCCTCCCCCAACTCCATTACCACATCAGTTGCAACAGGGGGAAGCCTAGAGAACAACCAGGTGAGTAACTCATTACCTGTGATGTTCTGGAGCCCATGATTATACTCAAACATAGACAACCAATCCAACACATCCAACTTAGGCTCATACATACCAATCAATTCCTTAGGCATCCGGGGTCTTTTAGGACTGGAACTTCTAGAGGAGCCAGAGAGAGAAGCATTCTCAACAGACAATTTCTTCATTTCTAGCTCATACTTGAGCTCCATTTCCCTTAGCCTTAGTTCTTTGTCAGTTTGAGCATTAAGTTTCTTGTACTCTAATTCAAGTTTCATTTTCTCTAGTTCAAAGTATTGAGGGCTAAATGTGGGACCTGGCAAAGGTCCAGTAGGTACAGCTGGTAGAGCAGACAGAGGCCTAGAGGGACTATCTACAACAGTTTCATCCTCCTCTTCTGGTTCTGACTCAAGATCATCAATACTTTGTGCCATATCAAGATCATTGCTGCTTTCTACATTTGCTGGAGTGATAGGTTCCTCTGGACCATCCTCCAGACTTTGGTTTTCTAACAACCTTTCTATTAGCTCTATTTTCTTTCCTTTAGTCATGAGATTCTTATGCTTACAGAGAAGTCTTAGACAATCAGCAGTTTTTGTAGCAAGGGACTCTTGACTATAACTTTCCATAGTAGACAGGTTAAAAATGACTTTTTCTTTCTTGTGCTTAAGCTTTGTGGTTAGTTGCACTAAGGTATCTCAAAAGTACTCTAAAGTGTATACTCAATACAGATCCCACCGCTGTACACCAGTGTTAGGCAGAAACCTGTGCAGTTCCCTCTGGGACCACTGCAAAAGATTTAAGTCTACAGGTGTTGGAAGTAAACCCACTTGGTAGCAGTCTGTACCACACAGATTCACTGTGGTAGCTGTGGCTGAGCAGTCAGACTTCCCTCAAGAAGAGTTAGGCAGTATACAGAGAATACACAATAGGTACAGAGGCACAGTAGCACAAGCAAACACTGACCAGAGCTAGGTGTAAAAGTATAAACTTATTTATTAAAGGTACACTCATAAATTACACTAGCACAATAGAAAAGATAAGAAAGTCAAACACAGTTACTATTACTCATATGTACATCCCTAATCATTTGTTGGACAATTCTAAGTTAACCCCACTTATTTCCAAACAGAGGTGAGCGCTTAACGTTAGATGACACTCCAACAAGTATTACCAAAAGGGAGGGAAAAGGCAGAAATAAAGAGAGCAGTAAGGTAAAACCCTTTTCACATAAGGTTAGCAAAGACAGTCAATAGTGGAACAAGGAGAATTAGTTTGGGGCCCGCTTTAGAGGGAGCCAGGCGAAAATGTGCCCAAGATCACACAATGTCATCAGTCTTTGCAGGTGAGAGAAAAAGGTTTTACTACTGTTCTGAAAAGTTTAGTTAGGGTGTCCCAGGCCTACCCAGGTTCGAGAGCCGAGGGCTAAATCTACCCCGTACAATCGGTGGCAAGGGAGGCCGGGCGGAACACAGTACCTTTAAAAGTGGAAAGGATCCTCCAGCGGTGGTAGGTGTTCCTGGTAGTGGGTGTAAGTCGCGGCGTTGTCCAGGGGAAGAGGTGATCCCGACGTGGAGGAAAGCTGCAGATCGTTGCACTACCAGGGAAGAGACCAGCCGTGGAGTTTTACGGTCACAAAGGATTTTCGCGGTTGAGGTAAAAAGTGGTATCCCGGTTGCCAGGGTGCTTGGCACAGGCAAGGCGGCCACGAGATGCTTCGGGACGGCGAAAAGAAGGCAGCAACTGGTTGTCCCCACCAGTTAAGGGAAGAAGACTCTCCGGCGGGAGATCTCCTCTGTCGTCGGGAAAAGTGGTGAGACGGTTCTGCAGGGCTTCACCGGTGGTGTCGTCTTGGCAGGTCGGCTCGGCTTCTCCCTCTTCGGCTTCTTAGGTCCTGTGGCGACTTCTGAAGAACCAGTCCCAAAAACCCTGCTTTTATGCAGCAAACCCCCATTCATACAGCCTAGCTGTCACTCAAACATGTTAAGTGGTGAGCGGGGTGGCTCACCACTTGGGCCAATAACACTAGAGTGCGACATGAGTTGGCAAGGCAACTCAGTCCAGGGTGCCTAAACCCCCTCCCACACCCCCTGTGGTACCCAGACAGAATGGCACCACTTTGGAGGGCTTCTGTGCAGAAGCCCGCCAAAAGTGGAACAAAGGCTCGACTCGGGTTCAGGGTTACTGAAGTGAACCTAGACGCCATTTTGGCGGCGAGTTCTGGCAAAAAATCCCAACCGGTGAATTTATATTAAATAAATAACCCGGCGGTATCTTTAACATTGCACCAAAAAGTGGTGCATTAAAAACAATGGGAAATCCCATTGGGAAATATTCTGGTGGAATATTTCCGTGGTATCCACTGCCACCAGCCAGAACTCGGCGAGGGGGGACGGGACAGTACCCCCTCGACAACAGACCCAGGGGCAATCTAATGGCCCCTACCAGTACTTCCACAGTAAGATGGTTTGTACTGGTTAAGTTCCTAAGTTAAGACTAGTAAAGTCAATGGTAACATTACAGACCCAGGGAGACAGTAGTCAGTCCCAGGGTGTGGAGTCTATGTTTGGGGGTCTCTAGGACACCCCTGTGCTACTGCACTGAAGGTGCTGTGTAACACACATTCAAAAACCAATGATGGCCTATGGGGAAAATTACCCCCTAGCCCATAAGCACATAGCAAGTCACAGAAACCCTCTCAAGTCATGTCCAAGAGTGAGGGTAAAAGAGTCTCACTTTTGGCAGGAGAAAAAAATAAACCCCAAAAATCCAGCAAAGCTGCTGGGGGACTCACTAGGTTAGGAAATTAAGCCTAAACAGAGAATTCTTCCTAACAGGCACCCTCCACCAGGCCCCCACTCATGTCCAACTCATGTCCCCCTGCACCCCACCCCACAGCACTGTGGGGCACCCTCCACCAGGCCCCCACTCATGTCCAACTCATGTCCCCCTGCACCCTCACCCCCCAGCACTGTGGGGCACCCTCCACCAGGCCCCCACTCATGTACAAATCATGTCTCCCATTACCCCCAGCCCCCAGCACTGTGGGGCACCCTACACCAGGCCCCACTCATGTCCAACTCATGTCCACCTGCACCCCCACCCCCCAGCACTGTGGGGCACCCTCCACCAGGCCCCCACTCATGTCCAACTCATGTCTCCTAGCACCCCCAGCCCCCAGCACTGTGGGCCACCCTTCACCAGGCCCCCACTCATGTCTCCCAGCACCCCCACCCCCCAGCACTGTGGGCCACCCTCCACCAGGCCCCCACTCATGTCCCCCTGCACCCCCACCCCCAGCACTGTGGGGCACCCTCCACCAGGCCCCCACCCTGTCTCCCTGCACCCCCACCCCCCAGCACTGTAGGGCACCCTCCACCAGGCCCCCACTCATGTCTCCCAGCACCCCCACCCCCCAGCACTGTGGGGCACCCTCCACCAGGCCCCCACTCATGTCCAACTCATGTCCCCCTGCACCCCCACCCCCCAGCAATGTGGGGCACCCTCCACCAGGCCCCTACTCATGTCCCCCTGCACCCCCACACCCCTACATCCAGGGGCACCCTCCACCAGGCCCCCACTCCTGTCCCCCTGCACCCGCAACGCCCGGGCATCCAGGGGCACCCTCCACCAGGCCCCCACTCCTGTCTCCCTGCACCCCCACCCCCACCCCCCAGCACTGTAGGGCAGTCTCCACCAGGCCCCCACTCCTGTCCCCCTGCACCCCCACCCCCCTGCATCCAGAGGCACCCTCCACCAGGCCCCCACTCCTGTCCCCCTGCACCCCCACCCCACTGCATCCAGGGGCACCCTCCACCAGGCCACCACTCCTGTCCCCCTGCACCCCCACCTCCCTGCATCCAGGGGCACACTCCACCAGGCCCCCACTCATGTCCAACTCATGTCCCCCTGCACCCCCGCCCCCCAGCACTGTGGGGCACCCTCCACCAGGCCCCACTCATGTCCCCCTGCACCCCCACCTCCCACCAGTCAGGGGCACCTGCCAGCAGGCCCCCACACATGTCCACCAGCCAACATGTCATCACAATCTAGATCCCTGGGCCTTATGGGCAGCCTCTTTGTTTTTGCCAACTCATGTCCCCCTGCACCCCCACCCCCAGCACTGTGGGGCACCCTCCACCAGGCCCCCACTCATGTCCAACCCATGTCCCCCTGCACCCCCACCCCCCAGCACTGTGGGGCACCCTCCACCAGGCCCCCACTCATGTCCAAATCATGTCTCCCAGCACCCCCAGCCCCCAGCACTGTGGGCCACCCTTCACCAAGCCCCCACTCATGTCTCCCAGCACCCCCACCCCCAGCACTGTGGGCCACCCTCCACCAGGCCCCCACTCATGTCCAACTCATGTCCCCCTGCACCCCCACCCCCCAGCACTGTGGGGCACCCTCCACCAGGCCCCCACTCATGTCCAACTCATGTCCCCCTGCACCCCCACTCCCCAGCACTGTGGGGCACCCTCCACCAGGCCCCCACTCCTGTCTCCCTGCACCCCCACCCCCCAGCACTGTAAGGCACCCTCCACCAGGCCCCCACTCATGTCTCCAAGCACCCCCACCCCCCAGCACTGTAGGGCACCCTCCACCAGGCTCCCACTCATGTCCAACTCATGTCCCCCTGCACCCCCAGCCCCAGCACTGTGGGGCACCCTCCACCAGGCCCCCACTCATGTCCAAATCATGTCCCCCTGCACCCCCACCCCCCAGCACTGTGGGGCACCCTCCACCAGCCCCCCACTCATGTCCAACTCATGTCCCCCTGAACCCCCACCCCACAGCACTGTGGGGCACCCTCCACCAGGCCCCTACTCATGTCCAACTCATGTCCCCCTGCACCCCCACCCCCCAGCACTGTGGGGCACCCTCCACCAGGCCCCCACTCATGTACAAATCATGTCTCCCAGCACCCCCAGCCCCCAGCACTGTGGGGCACCCTCCACCAGGCCCCCCACTCATGTCAACTCATGTCCCCCTGCACCCCCACCCCCCAGCACTGTGGGGCACCCTCCACCAGGCCCCCACTCATGTCCAACTCATGTCCCCCTGCACCCCCACCCCCCAGCACTGTGGGGCACCCTCCACCAGGCCCCCACTCATATCCAAATCATGTCTCCCAGCACCCCCAGCCCCCAGCACTGTGGGCCACCCTTCACCAGGCCCCCACTCATGTCTCCCAGCACCCCCACCCCCAGCACTGTGGGCCACCCTCCACCAGGCCTCCACTCATGTCCAACCATGTCCCCCTGCACCCCCACCCCCAGCACTGTGGGGCACCCTCCACCAGGCCCCCACTCCTGTCTCCCTGCACCCCCACCCCCCAGCACTGTAGGGCACCCTCCACCAGGCCCCCACTCATGTCTCCCAGCACCCCCACCCCCCAGCACTGTGGAGCACCCTCCACCAGGCCCCCACTCATGTCCATCTCATGTCCCCCTGCACCCCCACCCCCCGGCACTGTGGGGCACCCTCCACCAGGCCCCCACTCCTGTCTCCCTGCACCCCCACCCCCCAGCACTGTAGGGCACCCTCCATCAGGCCCCAACTCATGTCTCCCAGCACCCCACCCCCCAGCACTGTAGGGCACCCTCCACCAGGCTCCCACTCATGTCCAACTCATGTCCCCCTGCACCCCCACCCCCAGCACTGTGGGGCACCTCCACCAGGCCCCCACTCATGTCCAACTCATGTCCCCCTGCACCCCCACCCCCCAGCACTGTGGGGCACCCTCCACCAGGCCCCCACTCATGTCTCCCAGCACCCCCACCCCACAGCACTGTGGGGCACCCTCCACCAGGCCCCCACTCATGTCTCCCAGCACCCCCACCCCCCAGCACTGTGGGCCACCCTCCACCAGGCCCCCACTCATGTCTCCCAGCAACCCCACCCCCCAGCACTGTGGGGTACCCTCCACCAGGCCCCCACTCATGTCCAACTCATGTCCCCCTGTACCCCCACCCCCCAGCACTGTGGGGCACCCTCCACCAGGCCCCCACTCATGTCCAACTCATGTCCCCCTGTACCCCCACCCCCCAGCAATGTGGGGCACCCTCCACCAGGCCCCTACTCATGTCCCCCTGCACCCCCACACCCCTACATCCAGGGGCACCCTCCACCAGGCCCCCACTCCTGTCCCCCTGCACCCGCAACGCCCGGGCATCCAGGGGCACCCTCCACCAGGCCCCCACTCCTGTCTCCCTGCACCCCCACCCCCACCCCCCAGCACTGTAGGGCAGTCTCCACCAGGCCCCCACTCCTGTCCCCCTGCACCCCCACCCCCCTGCATCCAGAGGCACCCTCCACCAGGCCCCCACTCCTGTCCCCCTGCACCCCCACCCCACTGCATCCAGGGGCACCCTCCACCAGGCCACCACTCCTGTCCCCCTGCACCCCCACCCCCCTGCATCCAGGGGCACACTCCACCAGGCCCCCACTCATGTCCAACTCATGTCCCCCTGCACCCCCGCCCCCCAGCACTGTGGAGCACCCTCCGCCAGGCCCCACTCATGTCCCCCTGCACCCCCACCTCCCACCAGTCAGGGGCACCTGCCAGCAGGCCCCCACACATGTCCACCAGCCAACATGTCATCACAATCTAGATCCCTGGGCCTTATGGGCAGCCTCCAAATGCCAAACACCCACCCGAGTATTGCATCCACCCACTTAGAAATGGCAATTACATGATACAACCCCAATGGCAAGTTTGTAAATGAACACATGTCCCTCACATACACACAATGGGTGTCAGTGAATGTCAAAACCCATATCATGATATGCATGAAACCAATGAGATGATACTACACATTGAAGTTTGAAGAAAAAATATGTATTAAAAGCAACATACATTGAATCAAAAATAAACAAACGAAAATGGGAATTAAAAAAAAGAAAGTAGCATGTCCGTAAAATAATGTAAAACCACAAATCATAATCCAAAGGAAAGGTGTCCAAAGTCACAGTTCACAAAAGTAAATCCAATGGAAAATTAAAATCGAAAACCATTGCTCCATGGGTAAATCATTAAAAAAAAATAGAAAATCCAACAGTCAACTATATACAGATAAACAATCCAGGGTCCATGGTCCCAACAGAAGAAATGAAACCTATCTAATAACACTACCTAATAAAAAAAACTATATACAAAAATGTGGCCCATTGTCCAAAAGGTAAAAAAAAAATGCAAAACCAAAGGAAACCTAACACTAACTACAGAACTATTTACAAGGGCAGCGGGCCAGTCCGACGGCTCACTTCGGGATGTTCCGGGCCAGGGCATCATCGAACTCCTGCTCAATGTCCCGGAGGCGGTCCTCCTCCATGGCCCCGAGGGTCCGCAGGGCCGTCGACATGTTCACCTCCAACTCCCTGCGGATTGCCTCGAGGCACTCGGCCCACCTCAGGGCCCTCCGCATGGAGTTCTCCGCCCTGACCATCGTGAGCCGTGCCTCTTTCGCCCACTGCCACTCCGCATCTATGGCGTGGCCCAACCGCTGCCACACGGAAGACACTTCCCGTCCTGGGTCCTCCTGCCCTCCGGCTGATGCCTGCCCCTCCAATGTCGAAGGTCCCGAGCCATCATGGATCCCACCTCGTTGCTGCTGCTGCTGTGCCTGTGCCCGTGCCCTGGCTCCTGCTGCCTGCATATCCTCCACCGGCTTGGGTGCAGTCGTTGATGTGGCCACCCCTGCTGCATGTCTGACTCCCGACTGTGGCAGGGATGCCTCCTCCACCAGCCTGGCCGCACCGTCAGAGGCAGCTCCACAGGGCACCCAGGTGACTAATGGGTGGGAAGATGGCACGGAGGACAACTGGCGCATAAGGGGTTCAGTTGAGGAGGGGGTCTGAGCAAGCCCCATCAAACGGAGGAATCCGGCCTGGGTGACCTGTCCCAGTAGGCCGACGCGGTCAACGAGCCATTCGAGATGACGTGCAGTCTCCTCATGAAAAGACTGCAGGTCACCTTGCATGGCCCGTTGACGCAACGCCACACCAGTCAGTACAGGCTCAACCCGGACCCGGATAGCCACGTCCGCAGGCAGAGGAAGGCCAGTTGTCGTGAGCTCATCCCCTGCCTGAAAACGGGTCTGGACGTAGGCATCCCTGCTGGTGCACGATGATGCAGGGACAGGATCAGGGACAGGATTGCACACAGGCACCTCCGCGGCGGCCTGTGCTGCCTCCTGTCCCTGGTCCTGCACTGCACCACTAACACCAGTGGAATCCCCACCTCCAGACCCTGTCTCTGTTGCTTGCACGGCCTCCTCCTCCACTAAACCCCCCACCAACCTGGATGACTCGTGCCATCTTCCCCCGTTGGGCCCTGTGGGATCCCAGCTGCCCCTTCTGCTGCAGAGGAGTCCAACTCCGACCTCCGCCTCTTGGACCTCCCCCCGGCAGCTGCGGCCTGGGACGCGGCACTGGACTCCTCACTCCCCGACGAGATCACAACCTGGGAGGGGAGCCGGGCCTTGCGTCTCCGGCTGGCGGTGCGATCCCCGCCGCTGTGCTCCACAGCACCTTCTCCGCCATCTTCATCAGTTGACGCTGCAGACAGGGAGAAATAAAACACAGGCATCAGGGCACTGTACAATGGACACATACACACATGACAGTTGTACATGAGTGGCATTGGCAAACCTCAGACATGGCATCACAATCGCCAACACACATGTCATTTCAACTTGCACACATGAGCCATACCACAGCCATATCGCAACTGCCAGCACCATCCATACACATACAACAGCATGAGTAGGCAAAAATGAGCCAGACATCACATGCAACACAGGGAGTGCACTACACATGTACACACACCACCACACTTGCATGCATGTGTACACCTCTGCCAACTGTCGCAGTGTTCAGATCGGCATCCATGTCACATCTGCCAATCAGGCTTCCACATCCCGCTATCACATGCATCCATGTTGCATCACTGTTGCACCCTTGTCAAATACACACACATGCACATGTACACAGTGCTGATACATGCAGCTGAAAACAACATCCATGTGTGACATCACGAACATGCCTACTTACATACACATTCATCCAAACATGTGTGCCCACACAACTGCATTTGGCCTGCAAGCCTACACACACAAGCACCATCCATGTCTCACACATGACAGCCCTCGCATGTGTTAGCCTCACGGCCCTGTACACCCCCACCCATACTTGGCCCCATACAAACACATGTGCAACCTGCACACTACTGGCACATCACCACACGCACAGCTTACAATCATGATGCATGTACACTTACTGCTCGACTCCAGACGGGTCTTCCTCTCAAGGACCTGGACATGGAGCGCTGGGGATATGCGTTCCAGGACCCTCATCTGATCGTCCGACAAGTGGCCCTGGCGCCCCTTAGCATCCGCTGCCTTCAAGAGGCGCTGGGCCTTGTTGAGGGTCCTGGACCTGAAGTCCTCCCAGCGCTTCCTGACATTTTGGAAGTCGTGGACTGCCACCCCCTCCGCGTTGATGGAAGTCACGATGTCCGTCCAGATCCGAGTCCGTCCTTCCTTGTCGGCACGCAAACTTCCGAAGAGGGCATCATAATGCCCCAGGACTTGCTCCACCAGGACACCAACTTCGGTGGCAGTGAAGCTGGTGCCCCTCTGCCTCTCTGGCCGGGGGTTGTCAGTGGTGCCAGATGTTGCAGTGCCCGACATGACAACCCCAGAGGCAGGAGTGGGTGGGCAACTGGGTCCTGGGGCTAGGCTGTGGAGCGATGGAATCCCAATCGGGAGTCTTTGGTTCCAGCACGGGTGGTCACAGCAACAGCACCCCTGGCTGATGTGCAGGCAGCAAATGACAGGGCACGTGGGCAGCAGGCAATCAGGCAGCAGCAGATGGCAGGTGGGAGCGTGCTCGGGGCTCTGGGGGGCAGTAATTCGGCCTTCTGGGCAGGAGCGTGGTCTTCCGTGTGCTTACGCGTGGCCAGCTTGATACGGAGTGATTTGGCACGTGAAAATACAGCACGTCTGCATGTAATTCGAGGAAAGGGCCTTAGCGCGTAAGCGCGTCAGCACACGTACGTGAATTCATTGGCCCAAAGGTCACCAGCACGTATGCGCGTCTGTGACATGCGTGTGCGGGCGTTTCCCTGTACACGGGTGCATGTTACACGTCCAATGACTGCACGTCAGAGTGTCAACTCGTGTAATTGAAGGATGGGGCCTTAGCGCGTACACGCGGAAGTGACGCTGGACGTGTGGGCATGTTTAAAAGGTACGTGTAGAACACCATTTCATTGTACTTGCTTTTCGTGGAGAGCGAGTGGGTGAAATCTGTACTTCTTGTCAGTTCACACCCGATTTACTTCACAGCGTTCCAAGTACGTACTCCCTGTTACCTCTGACAGCTTTTTGTCTTCTTGTCTTTTTCCTGGGCCTGTTTCCTCAAACAGCGTTCACTTCTCCTGTTGTCCTGTCTCCTCAGACAGCGTACAATTCTTCTTTTGGCGGGGGTGTTGCCAACGCGCACATGCGTGTATTTTTCACGCGATTTTTCCTGGCAGACGGTGAGTCGCGCACGTATTTGACATCTGTGCTTGCCCCGTGTTTTGCCTACCACTTCAGAGGTCAGTCTAGGCTGCGTGTGACACGCACACGTTCATTTTTGTGTTTCTGGGTGCCGCAGTGCAGGTTTTTTTTTTCCACGCACGTGGTCTAGGAGGGGTTGCGTGCACATTATCTCCTTTTTTCGGGGTGCCTGTGCTTTGCGTGACCTGTCATCTTCCCCCAGGGGTCACATACAGCCTTGCTAGAGCACTAGGGTACGAATTCCATCTAGTACCCTACCCCTTTGACCCCCAATTGCCCAGGACAATAGTTTACTGCAACTCCCATACGAACAACAACATCAGTGCCATGGTTGGGAGGCGAGCACGCGGTAAGGGTGGCAAAGGTGGGCGAGCCAGAAGAGGTGGCCATGGTGGATACTGTAGGGGACGTGGTCAGGACTTGCAGGGTGCCCCTAGCCCTCCATGTGTGGGTGACCAGTCAGGGACACCCATGCCCCCCCCCCCCCTGGTTGAGGGTAACGTGGCTGACACCATCCCTGCTCAGCCTTTGTTGGACCAGCCCATTGTGGCACCAGACCTGGCACTGGGTGACTCCATGGCTGACTTCCAGGTCAGCAGGTCTAGGCCAAGTGTGGTGGTGCACGTTGGTCAAGCAGAAAACACACACCGACTGTTGCTAGTCGGTAACCCTCTGCTGCACTCCTAGCGGGAGCTAGTCCCAAATGGTGATCATGCCTTGTAAATACTAAAGACTCCAAGTCAGGAGTGTTTAGGGTACAAGGGTGGGTGTCAGAAATGTGTAACAAGGAAATAATTAATATTCTCTAATGTTCAAAGGGCAAAAAATATATTAAGGGCTCCATTAATCTGTGAATCTACAAACATGAAAGCATCAGGCTGAGAATAAACAGATAAAACGATAGGCCCATAAGGTGATAAATCCAAACATAATCAGTTTTAATTTATAACAAAATACTCCATGGGAGTGCGTTAGCAGTAGTCGTCTTAACCAAGCAATTTGTACAGGTCAATTGGTAATTCAACAACAAAAGGCAAAATTAGATTTGAGCTGAACCCAGTACTCAAACATAACCTGTTTAGTTAAGAAACAAAAATGGTAAGGTCATTCGTATGCAGGCTCTACACCACCTAGGTGTTGCTCTGCTACTGAGCAGTTACATTCACTCTGCTCAGAGTTCCTAAAGACACTCCTATTGGGTAATCAGTGCCTACGCATTTCGGATTAGGAAATCTATCTTCAGGGCAGGATGTGTTTTAGTTTCATCAATGTTCAGTTGCAATTCCTACAAAGTATAAGGATACACTAATTAGACCTGGGGCGTATTAAGAGGACTCTATCATTTAACTCACTAAAAAATGGAAGTGCACTGACCTGCTCTTCTTGTAAAGCAGAATCGAGTCATAATCACCTGTGTGGTAAAGAAATTATCAGCCGCCACTTGTAAAAGTTTGACCTTATGTACGAGAACATATAAAATGATCCTCTATGGTAGAATGTGAGTACTCACCCAGTCACAAGACAGCTGTGTCTCGCCGGGTGCAGGGGTGTTGTCAGGCGGGATTGCCGAAATTGGGTAGCTAGAAGCATGGAGAAGAATCAAAGTTACTGGCGACTAAGGCATATAACTATATGCGTTCTATAGGCATAGTACAAAGACACACCGTGAATTTCTAGGTAATATAGAAGCAACGTTTCCTCAATCATTGGGTAAACCCATAAAAATGAGTCAATAACACCTGAAAAGGGCGTTAGTTGAGATTGATGCACCAAGTATATGTAAAGATGGAAGATATTTACTAAGATCACGTGGTAAGTGTGATCAAGAAGTGAGCACTCATAGGAGTCATGTCTACTTACATGGCGAGTATCGCCCACAACACTCCAAAGTAGAGAAGCAGCCGCTCGCACGGACGAGCTGCACGGTGAAGTGAGGAAGCCGCCGCTAGCAAGGGCGCGCTGCAAGGCACTCCCAAGCCAATTGCGTTGCCATGGGAGCGCCGCGCAGTCACGTCCCCGCGGCGGCCGCCATCTTGGTGTGGGACTGCCAGTCCCAAGTACGATCTGACAAACTGTCAGTAACAAATTTCTAAATAAAGTACCGCCCAACAGGCGGTGAGCCGTATTCGGGTACATGGTACGATCAGGATGTAGAAGCAATGTTGAAGTGAATACAACCACTTATAGGTTGTATCAGCTAAGCACGTCGTGTTGCGCATGCGCGTTACATGCTGGGTTGCTAGGGACGCTGTCCGCCTGCGTCGTTCTCCGAGTGTGTGTTGCTTTCCCTGCAGATCTTTGCTGAAATCAGACGAGGGAAATCCTCGGTCCCAAAAAGAACGGGCGAATTAAAGGTGGGCATTAGAACTGCATCGTACTTGGAAACCATTCCTTCCGATCAGAATGGAGGAAAGAGTTCAAATAAAAGGTGGATATGGGGGCGGATGTGGGGGCGAGCCTCCTTGTATGTTAGGACGGCGGGGGGAGGGGTGTGTCGGCAGCCCACGTGGATCAGGGGCAGCTATGTCATCTGCTGCCCCGAGTAGGCAGGGTGGGGAGGCTGCAGGGGCAGCTGTGTCTCCATCCACCCCAGCTCTGAGTGTCCCAGCCAGGACAGTGTCGGTCCTAGTCCATCCTGCTGACGTTCCCCCTGACTACATCACACTTCAGCTAATGCCTGCACCAAGTCCCATGGTGAGTGTTCATTCCCACACTCCTAGTCCACAGTCCACCGGGGCTCCTGCCCCTAGTGTCCAGAGCGGCGTAGGACACTCAGTATCACCACCACCTTCCAAGCGGAAGAGGAAGAGTGCTCGTCCAGTACAGGCTGATGCCCCAGACACGGCTGCACAGTCCGGCCCACCAAGGAAGCCCAGCTTCAATCAGGTTGAACTTGATGCACTTGTGGAGTATGTGTCGGCACATGACAGCGAAATGGTGATTACTGCAGGATGCAAGACCACACCTGCACAACGTCAGGCACACTGGCAGACCATTGCGGAACTCATAAGTGCCCTCGGATTCGTGAGGCGCACAGCTAATGATTGCTACAAGCGCTGGAATGACCTTAAGCGCAGGGCAAAGAAAAAGCTGGCCTCAAGTCATGCCGCAACTCTAGTGACTGGACGTGGGTCTCCGGCAGAGGAAATAGAACTCACTCCACATGAGTATGTTGCTGGGACCTACGTCACGGAGGAACAGATCCAAGGCGTGGGAGACCTGCCAGATTACGAGGCATTGTCCGGTGAGTGCACATGCATGTGTGTGTCATCCATGTGCATGGTGTGTGTGTGAGTGCTTCTGGTTGAGTGCCAGGTGAGGGGGTGTGTGCCTGAGTGGTTTGGGTCACCCATGTGCTTCATCCAATACATTCTGCGCACCAGGATTTGGGTGTTGCAGTATCCCTTCTGAGAACAGTAGACATTCAGCCCAACCTCACTCCAGTTGCCCTTGAATTGTCATCTTGCCACAACATAGTTGCATGCTATTCTGTGTTCATTCAGGCTGATTGTCTGCATTCCACCACTTTCACTAGGCATTTCTCAGTCCTATTGTCACATGTGTGACATGGCTAGGGTACATGCCATCTGTGTGATGGCATTTGTCATGTATGTGTATTGGACATGCCAATCACATGCCAATGTGTGATGGCACTGCTAGGCAGCATGCAGCAAATGTGTTGGTCTTCCATCTTAGTGTCATCTATGTGTGCCAGTTGCCTCCCCTTCATACGCAGTGACAGTGCATGTATGGGAGGGTTATAGTCATGTGGTACATGTGTCAATGAAGTACTGTTTCTGTTGCCTCTCAGCCCCTTTGTGTTCCATGTTGCTAATGCCTGTTCCCATTTCTTTTCTTTCATGTCTTTGCAGGGGATGACGCACTTGATACTGCTGGGGTTGTGGAGATTGTACAGGCCCAGGAGGGGTCTCAGGGCCGACCGGGCACCAGTGAGGGACGTGGTGTGGTGGTGGGTGAGAACCCACACTTGCTGCAGGCCGTCATCTCAAGGGGTGTCTCTGGGTGCACCTCCCCCGAGCTCTATTCAGGTGTCGATTCGGATGATGAGACCTATGTGCCGTCGCAGGTAAGTGTTTCTGGGAGGGATTCTGTACTGTCCAACCCACCTGCACCAGGGGTAGAACCCTCAATGGGGATGTCAGTGTTGGTAGGTCCGCCTTTGGTGGTTATGGATGCAGGGTCACACTCCGCTACATCTGATCCTGTTCCTGGGCCAGCAGATCAGAGGGGGAATGCAGTCCTGCAGCCTCAGGCAGTGCCAGCACAGCAAGGCGCAGTTCACCTTGCCCCAGACAGGTGTGGTGCCCGCCGACGCGGTGGCCGTACGCCACCTGGCAATACTGCATGGGAGCAATCCATATACGGTATGGCAAACCAACAGGCAGCATCAACTGAGATGATGGCTCAGGCCATGGATAGGGTGGCCACTTCCATTGTCCCCCAAGAAAGGCTAATTGAACAACTACAGCAGGCAACAGACTCCATTAGCCAGTCACACAGGGAGAACATGTTGGCGTCCAACAGGGACAGGCGGGCAGCACTGGAGACTCTGCAGGAAGCCATTTCTATTGAGTCCCAGGGCCACAGGGAAGCCCTGAGGGTGGAATTCCGTCAGCTCAGGGCAACTCTGGTTGAGCTTGAGGCTTCAGCTAACACGAGGACAGAACAGCAGCTGGAGCGGCTCACACGTACGCTCTCAGCTGAGATGCAGGCAACTAGGGCGAAGGTCCGGGCATCCCGTGAGTTGTTGCATGGGGACCTACGCACAATTATCCTCCAGAACCAGACCTTCCACACCCGCATGCTTGCTGCCATGGAGGACCAGAGTAGGGCTTTGCGTGGGCTGCCTCCCATAGTGCCACCACCTCCTGATGCAGCTGCAGAGGGTGAGGAGAGCGACAGCAGCGATTCTCCCACAATAGGGTAGCCGTGCAGGCCATGAGCCCATGGAGGAGTTTTATTTTCGCAAGATCCACACAGGTGGGTGTTGGTGTGCACCCTGTCCTCTGACCTCCTGGGTGGCCTCCCCCACCCCCCCGGGCACATTTTATTTTTTTTATTATTATTATTATTATTTTTTTTTCTTATTTTTTTTTTTGATTTTTGAATCTTGATTTTTTTGACAGTGTGTTGCCTTGTGTGGCTCCCGTGGGCATATGCTGTATTGTGGCTGGGCACATGCAGGCCTGTCCTGAATTTGGGTCAGATGCTTGGGTTTGTGTGACACACACCACTCCTGCTTCCCGTTTCTATGGGCTTGCAAAGGGTGTGCCCAAGTGACATTGACTTACACAGTGACGTTGGACTCCCATATGATGTGTGGGCAGTCTGTAGTCAATACTGTGTATACATTCCTAGTGCATATTGTGGTTGTATTGTACACTGCATGGTGTATTGATATGTAGTTTGCAAAGGTAGCGGGCGCCCCTCTCTCGACAGAACAAGGCCTGATAACCTGTTCAGTGGTTATTAACCACTTGAGAGTTCGCAGCCACTGCTTTTACTCACTGTGCCTTTCACAGATGGGAAATATCCATTTGCATATCAGTCTTTGTCCTGCCCAGGGGCAGTCCAGCACCGAAATGCAATGGCAATTCCAACCTGAACGAGAGTACCACCAGCAACCCCATACACGTGTTTCACCCTTGTTGGGGATCATCAGTGAGGTGAAGCTGATGCCTCTCTAAGCACAGTGAGAGGGAGACCACGTCTGGTTGCCCCCAGGAGACCTAGGGTTACCAATCCCAGGTTCCTTGAAATTTAGTTTGCAAAGGTAGCGGGCGCCCCTCTCTCGACAGAACAAGGCCTGATAACCTGTTCAGTGGTTATTAACCACTTGAGAGTTCGCAGCCACTGCTTTTACTCACTGTGCCTTTCACAGATGGGAAATATCCATTTGCATATCAGTCTTTGTCCTGCCCAGGGGCAGTCCAGCACCGAAATGCAATGGCAATTCCAACCTGAACGAGAGTACCACCAGCAACCCCATACACGTGTTTCACCCTTGTTGGGGATCATCAGTGAGGTGAAGCTGATGCCTCTCTAAGCACAGTGAGAGGGAGACCACGTCTGGTTGCCCCTAGGAGACCTAGGGTTACCAATCCCAGGTTCCTTGAAATTTAGTTTGCAAAGGTAGCGGGCACCCCTCTCTCGACAGAACAAGGCCTGATAACCTGTTCAGTGGTTATTAACCACTTGAGAGTTCGCAGCCACTGCTTTTACTCACTGTGCCTTTCACAGATGGGAAATATCCATTTGCATATCAGTCTTTGTCCTGCCCAGGGGCAGTCCAGCACCGAAATGCAATGGCAATTCCAACCTGAACGAGAGTACCACCAGCAACCCCATACACGTGTTTCACCCTTGTTGGGGATCATCAGTGAGGTGAAGCTGATGCCTCTCTAAGCACAGTGAGAGGGAGACCACGTCTGGTTGCCCCCAGGAGACCTAGGGTTACCAATCCCAGGTTCCTTGAAATTTAGTTTGCAAAGGTAGCGGGCGCCCCTCTCTCGACAGAACAAGGCCTGATAACCTGTTCAGTGGTTATTAACCACTTGAGAGTTCGCAGCCACTGCTTTTACTCACTGTGCCTTTCACAGATGGGAAATATCCATTTGCATATCAGTCTTTGTCCTGCCCAGGGGCAGTCCAGCACCGAAATGCAATGGCAATTCCAACCTGAACGAGAGTACCACCAGCAACCCCATACACGTGTTTCACCCTTGTTGGGGATCATCAGTGAGGTGAAGCTGATGCCTCTCTAAGCACAGTGAGAGGGAGACCACGTCTGGTTGCCCCCAGGAGACCTAGGGTTACCAATCCCAGGTTCCTTGAAATTTAGTTTGCAAAGGTAGCGGGCGCCCCTCTCTCGACAGAACAAGGCCTGATAACCTGTTCAGTGGTTATTAACCACTTGAGAGTTCGCAGCCACTGCTTTTACTCACTGTACCTTTCACAGGTTTGAGACCCGGGTGTTGGTAAAGACCCATGCTAATTCCAAGGGAGTTGATGTCTCTGAGCCTATGCAAATTGGAGGGGTTAAAGGACCCTTAACTCAAAAGGAACGTGAAAGGAGGCGGCAGTTAAAATTATGTCTTTATTGTGGGAATTCTGGACACTTTCTACGAGATTGCCCGGCAAAACCGCCCCGAAAGGCGGTAGGAGCCGCTGATAAAAACCATGAAGACTCTGTTTCGGGAAACGACTCCGCCCGACAAGTGTAGGGGTCCGCTTGCCGAGCTTGAAAACTAACTCTCAGATCTCGCATTTCATTGTGCCAATGGTTCTCGTAGATCCAGAACAGCCTAAGCGGTTGCATGCAATAAAGGCATACATCGATAGTGGGGCTATTGGAAACTATGTGGATCACGAATTGGTCTCTAGGATTAACCTCCCTCTCCGTCCTAAAACCACAAAGATGTCATCACCACAGTCGATGGAACTGAAATTGCCTCTGGACCGGTAACACATTCCACTACTGAGGTGACTCTTATTGGTCCCGACGGCCATCGGGAGGGTGTTGTGTTTGATGTAATCAAGGCTCCACAGTTTCAGGTTATTCTTGGAATCCCTTGGTTAGAGACACATAATCCTCGAATTGATTGGCGAGCTAAGAGAATAACCTTCCCGGATTGTACACAAACCAGCTACCCAGAAAACCTGAAGATTGATCTAGCATCCGGAACCTCTGCCTCCATGCAACTACCTCCGGAATACCAAGACTTTCAGGACGTCTTCCAAAAGGAACAGGCCAACACGTTACCTCCTCACAGATCGTACGATTGCCAAATCGATCTGGTGCCCGGTGCACAACCCCCTTGTAGCAGGATTTATGCCCTTACCAAACCTGAGAATCTGCATTTGAGACAATATTTGGATCAATACCTAGCTAATGGTTTTATTCGCCCGTCAAAGTCCCCGGCTTCCTCCGCTTTGTTCTTCGTGCCCAAAAAAGAAGGCGACCTCAGAACTTGTATCGATTACCGCGCATTGAACCAGATAACGGTTAAAAACCGTTATCCTCTGCCTCTGATCCCTGAACTCCTTGACCAGGTGAAGGACGCTTGCATATACACCAAGTTAGATCTCCGGGGGGCTTATCATCTGGTACGAGTTAAAGAAGGCGACGAATGGAAAACTGCCTTCCGTACTAAATACGGATTATTCGAGTACCAGGTGATGCCTTTCGGATTGTGTAACGCGCCGGCTGCCTTCCAATACTTCATGAATGATGTCCTTCGGGAACTCATCGATGTTTGTGTTGTCGTATATATCGATGACATTCTGGTGTACTCCTCTTCAGAATCTGATCACAGAAAACACGTCAGGGCAGTACTTGAAAAACTGCGCCAACACAAACTATTTGCTAAATTGGAGAAATGTGTTTTCCATACCACAGAAGTAGAGTTTCTAGGTTTCATCCTGACACCCAAAGGAGTCCGAATGGACTCAAGAAAAGTGGATGCCATCCTCAAATGGCCATCACCTAGCTCTGTAAAAGGGGTTCAAAGCATGCTCGGCTTTGCCAATTTCTATCGCAGGTTTATCCCGGAATTTTCATGCGTGGTACAACCCATTACTGCACTCTTGAGGAAAAATAAACGTTTCGAATAGTCTGAAGAAGCCGAGCAGGCCTTTCAGGATTTAAAAGCTAAGTTTACCTCTGCACCTATATTGAAACACCCGCGTCCAGATCTCCCTTATGTCGTCGAGACTGACGCATCCAGCCTAGCCATGGGAGCTGTCCTGTCCCAAAGAGATCCCGAAACCAACCAACTGCATCCCGTAGCATTTTGGTCCAGAAAATTCTCGGCACCCGAGGTTAATTATGCAATCACGGACAAAGAACTGTTAGCCATTAAGTCCGCTTTTAAAGCCTGGCGGCATTATCTGCTCGGCGCTCGACATACCATCACAGTGATCACTGATCACCGGAATTTACAGTATTTGAAAACCGCCAAGTCTCAGTCAACACGGCAGCTCCGATGGGCTTTGTTTTTCGCTGAATTTGATTTCGTGATTACCTATCGACCTGGCTGCAAGAATGGCAAAGCAGACGACTTATCCCGAATTGGAATGGGAGAATCTGATACAAACTCAGAACCAGTACCAATAATTCCCGAACAGAGGATTCTAGGCATGACTTCGTTACAGACGCTTGAAGACATCCAAGCCAGAGTGAAACAACTCCTGGACCCTACAACCTTACAGGAATGGATACAAAAGGGATCAGACTTTACCAAAGATAATGGTTTACCCTATTTCCAAGGACGCTTATTCCTGCCACATAAGCAATTACACGTACTAGTTATTTCCAGTTATCATGATACATTAATAGAGGGACACCCCGGTATTGCCAAGACAGAGGAAAAGGTGAAACGACAATTTTGGTGGCCCTCTTGGCGAAAAGATGTTAAATCTTTTGTGATGTCCTGTGGTGTTTGCGCCCAAAATAAAAGTCAAAAGAAAAGACCAGCCGGTCTCCTTCAACCTCTAAACATACCACCAGCACCCTGGCACACCCTATCAATGGATTTTATTACGGACCTGCCTCCTTGTTCGGGGTACAATACTATTCTGGTAATTGTGGATTTGTTTTCCAAAATGGCCCACTTTATTCCTTTGAAAGGTTTACCTTCAGCTTCTGTCCTAGCCAAAGAATTCCTCGAAAATATTGTTCGGCTACATGGATTTCCATCTATACTAATCTCTGACCGGGGAAGCCAATTCATTTCCCACTTCTGGCGCAAATGTTGTCAAATGGCGCAGATCGACGTAAGATTATCGACCAGTCACCACCCCCAGACCGATGGTCAGACCGAGAGGACAAATCAGACCCTTGAACAGTACTTACGGTGTATGTTACAGCAATCTGAAAGCAACTGGAAAGACATTCTTTGGATAGCCGAATACGCATATAATAATTCGGTACACTCTGGAACTGGCCACAGTCCTTTTTATACTTTGTTTGGGCATCACCCTCGAACCTCAAACCTTGACTCACCTCAGAACCTCGGAATGCCTGCAGTAGAACATCTGCATTCTACAATTACCCAAGCCTTCAAAGAGGCAACTACGCATTTACAACAAGCCAAGAGAAAATTCAAGGAGAATGCTGATCTACATCGGAGTGAAGCACCTCCGTATCAGATTGGGGATCAAGTGTGGTTAGCTACCAGACATTTACCACTCAAAGGGCCTCAAACTTTTAACCCAAAATATCTGGGACCTTATTCTATTACGGCAATAATTAACCCAGTGGCTGTTAAACTTGATTTACCAGCTAGTATGCGAATTCACCCTGTTTTTCATGTGTCACTTCTGAAACCAGTGGTACCCGGAACCCGACTACTCAAACCTCCAGAACCTATTCTAATAGATGGGGAGCCCGAATTCGAAGTGAAGAACATTTTAGACTCAAAAATGTTTAGGTCAAAACTGTTCTACCTAATTGATTGGAAGGGGTACGGACCTCAGGAGAGGTCGTGGGAACCCAGCGACCATGTGCATGCACCTCGATTAGTCAGGAAATTCCACCGACTCTTCCAGACAAACCAAAACCCCCGGAGGGAACAACCTTGGGAGGGGCCTTGTGGGGGAGTGCTGTCATGATGCCCGCTCCCGGGGAGCCGGTACAAGCCCTGCGTCCCCGAAAGCGGGCATCCAGTCCCCAAGGAAGGACCCAGCAACCCCATATAGGGGCCCTTTGGACAGTGTCCTGGCACCTATGGCGCCAGGCTCATAAAAGACATCAGTCCTGGCGCCATAGGCGCCAGGCTCATTATGGGAGTGCTTGGGTGCACTTAACTGATGCAGACCATGCTGCAGGATCCTGGCCTCCTTGAGGCCTGAAAGGAACTACTTTACCTGTGGGACTAATTTACCATCCGGAATGGGTCGGGGAAGGATACATACCTGATTGGAGGAAGGATACATACCTGGAACTTCTTCCAAGGCTATTTAAACCCCACCCGAACAGCCACACGTGCTTCGCGTTGTTCTGCATCTAGCAGCTGGACACTCACCGTGTCTGCTCCTGCATCCTGACTTCTGCCACGCCTGCCAGCGTCCTGGATCACCTGCAAAGGAAGAGAAGAAGAGAACAGAAGAAGGAAAAGTCCTTACCTGCTAAATCCGCATCCCGGAGACATCTCGCGAACAATCCTGAAAAGGAAGACTTTAATTTAAAAGCTCATCGCGTCGATCGCTGCAGCGCCGCATTCCACTCACCTTTACAGGGCGCCTCCATGTTCAGCAGCGATCATCCGGATTCGCAGTCACGCCCCAGCGCCTAGGGAGAAAAAGACCAGAACAAAAGGTGAGAGAGAGAAGGGAATAAGGAAATCTAAATCTCCATGTTAAGACTTACCTGTTGATTCATTCCCTCTTCATTTCGGGTCCGCGCCGCATCCTGGCATTTCCGGACCCCGGCCCCTAAGGGGAAAAAGAGACATCAGCGTTAATGAGCGAATGAAAAGACATTACCAAAAAACGCTCATTAAAGACTTGCCTGATTTCTACAAGGATTTCACCTCTCATCTTGGGTCGGTGCCTGTTCCCCGGCATTATGTACCCCGGCCCCTATGGGGAAAAAGACACTAGCATTAGTACATGGACACAAGGGGAACCTCTTATCAAAAAATTTACCTGGAAGCCAAGCAAGTTTGGTTCTCACCAATCCGAAAATCCAGTGAAGTAACTGGATATCAACGCGCCCCTGCATCAGAAGCAGGATGGAAAGCTCGTCCTTCCAGACCCTAAGGTGAGACGCTACGAGAAATCACAGAAGGGTTTCGAGGAGGGTGAGAGGGGAAAGTGGGAGGCCGATTGCATTACCCCGCAGACAGTTAATCCCCTATTTTCACCTACAGAAGGATACTTCTGCGAGCCAGGCAAGCCAGATTTGGGGGCCCAGTCCAGTCCGTCTTCCAAACCCTGCGCATCACCTTAGAAGAGGTCACAGCAGCGCAAACCAGGCCAGCGCCTCCGTGGGAGTCAGGTGAGCGTAACATTTTCTCAATCCGTTGCATAAAGCTTCTCATGATCTAATGTCATTTACATTTTGTCAGACTAAGTTGAAAAGAACAAGATTAGCTCAAGGGTAATTTGAGTCACCATTGATCTTTAATAGAGTCCTGCAGATAGACTTGCAATACATAGATGATATTTTGGTCTGTAGCATGTCAGAGGAAGAGTGCAGACATGACTCAGTTTAGCTGATGATTATTTTAGCCGAGAAAGTATGCAAAGTGGACAAGGAAAAATTGCAGTATTGCCAAGAAGAGGTGTTATACATAGGCCAGTTAATTTTGCATGAAGGAAAGAAAGTCACACCTGGAAGGACTGAGGCAATTTTCAAAACAGCAAAACCACACACGATAAAGCACATGCAGCAATTTCTGGGCCTATGCAATTATGTAAGAGCCTGGGTATTTGATTATACTTCTTACACAAGGCCATTGTTGCATGCCCTGAAAAAGGCACAGCAAAACCAGGAAAAGATGGTATGGACCGATGAAATGGAGGAACGGTTTGATGAGTTAAAAAAGGCAATTTGCACTGCTGCAGTCTTAGGAATTCCTAATTATTCTGAGGAATTCTTTTTGTTTTAGCACACAAATGGAACTGTTATAACGGCAGTACTCACGCAGAGAACTACATTGGAGTACAAGCCCTTAGCATATTACAGTGGGATTTTGGACCCACTAATGAGGGGTCACTTCCCTTGCAAACAATCTTTGGCAGCCTCCGCATTCGATATTGATAAATCTGCTAGCATAGTAATGGGATGTTCCATGATGTTGTTTGTTGAGCATGCATTATTTGCTGTTCTAGAGAAACCTAAAAGTACACTGACGTCTCAAAGAGCTTCTGCTTATGAGGTAGTTATATCAAATCCAGCGAATAAAATAGTAAGATATAAAACAGTGAATCCTGCCACGTTTGTAGCTGAACCACTGGCAGAAGACAAGCATGTACATGATTGTTCAAAATACAAGGAATTCTATGATGAGATCCCAAGAGTGAAAGAAAATTCTTTGGCAGCTGGGGAGATTCTGTTTATTGATGGTTCTTCAAGGATCAATCAAACTGATGGGAAAAGATATTCAGGTGCCACTGTAGTAAGGCACAAGGCTAATGGGGAATTTATAGTAATGACGAGTGCATGACTACCGTCCCACTTTTCAGCACAGGCTGCAGAATTAGTGGCGCTGATTGTCACGCTCAAGAAATACGCAGACCAGGAAGTAACAGTGTACAGTGACTCCGCCTATGTTACGTCAACAGTGCATGCAGGATTAGCATGTTGGAAAAGGAGAGACTACCTCCGAGCGGACAGCACTCCAGTGCAACACGCTGCTTTGTTGGCCAGACTTATTAAAGCACTACAGCTTCCAGTAGCCATCGCGATAGTCAAGTGCGCAGCGCACACTAAGAGAGCAGACTTTATGTCACGCATAAACCAAGCCGCAGACGAAGAAGCAAAGCATTTTGCATATTCAACAGACATAATGAGTTTTGATACGCCTGATGTGAATGAAAGAATGGTGGTGATGATGATTGTAAATGAAAGCTTCAATAATTGAGAAAGACCTGTGGACACGGAGGGGGTGTTCTTTATCCCCTTCTGAGGCACTGTGGCAACAGGAAAACACTGGTAAACCAGTGATGCCTGTAGCCTTATTAAGGGTTGTGTTAAATCAGCTACACTACCCTGCACATGTCACTAGGGAAAGCCTTGCAGCAACTATTGCGGAGGAATGGTTTGTACCAAATTTGTTAGAACACATTGCTTTTTATGTAGTAAATTGCATCATATGTCAAAGGTTTACTGCTGGACACACACTGCGAATAGTCAGAGGAGTTATACCTCAACCAAATGGTCCTTTTCAACATTTACATATTGACTCTGTTGACATGCTGCAGGTTTCTAATGGCTAGAGCTATCTGATAGTTGTGGTGTGCCCCTTTTCGAGGTGGATCGAGGCTGGTCCATGCAAACACCCAGACGCCATTTGCACTGTGAAGATTTTAGGCCGAGAAGTATTTCCTAGATGCGGAATATGTGAGATATTGAGATCAGATAATGGCCCACATTTTGTGAATGACATGTTCGAGCAAATAAAGCAAATATTTTCTTCTGCTTATCACCCTCAAGCTAACGGGATATGTGAGGGACTCAACAGTCTGCTTAAAGAAAGGATTGCTAAGCTAAAGTTAACGTTGAAAAAAGGATGGCTGCATTGCCTGCCTCTTGCATTATATGCACTGAGGAATCAACCAGGCTCTGACCATCAGCTCACACCCCATGAACTAGTAACGGTGAAGTGAATGAGAACGCTTCTCAGTCCTCTATCGAGGACTAAAAGTGATGCCCAGACAACAGCAGAATTGTTAGGAGATGAGTTACATGCCTACTTAACATGTACGACTACAAGTATCTCTGTCATTTCAGACCAAGTTAAGCGGACAGGGTGTCGGGCTCAGAACACAGATGAAGACCATACAGCAATCAGACCTAAAGAACTATTATTGCCAAAATGGTTTCCCAGAGATTACGTTTTGATCAGGATCTTTACCCACACATGGCATTAACCCAGATTTAACGATCCTTTAATAGTAGAGCACATAACTCCATCGGCAGTTAAGGTCCTAAGGAGACGTGCTTTGTTGCATCTGGGAGACGTGAAAGCCTATGCTGGAGAAACCCCCACCCCATTCAGAAACAAGCCACGGAGAAGAAGTTCAGCATGTGCAGACTAGATCGATAACGAGGAAGAAGGACGCAGAGACTGTCCAGAAGACAGATAAAGGGTACATTGGACCATGGTTCTTTCTAAACACTCTTTGTAGCTGCTAAGCAAGGAGGGAAAAAGCTATTTGTGCTTGAGCCACAGGAGTTTGCTGAACATTAGACTATGAAGTATTGAGTTCTAGAAGAAGAAAAATGCCACATCTTGATTTCATATTTGACGACTGGAAAAGGGAGCAGTTCCCTGACTCCTTTCTCATTGGAGGCAGCTATGGTAGTGCCTAATGGCAACTTTCATCGGATCATTCTTGCTGTTTTCCTCTTCATTCTTTGTGCATATCCTGCGCTGGTTGGGAGAACTGTTGACATTCACGTGTTTCTGCAAGATCCTAAAAATGGTCCAATCGTGAGGAGACTGCTCACAGCTATAATTGAGCAAATCCTCCAGTTACCTGAGTACAGTACAGAAAGTACAGATGGTCATATCTGACTAAGACACATATAAACTGCTTGGATTGATTCTTTATCTTCTGATCTGCAAATATCCTTATCTTGTTGGGCGACGTACTAACACTTGTGTAATTCTGAAGGATCCCAGGAATCGACCTGTGATAAATTGGCTGATAGGTGAAATTCGTGAGCAGATTCTCTTGCTGTCTGAACATCTCATGGAAAGTATGGATGGTATTGTCGAGTGATGACATTCACAATCTATTGGCTTTGATCTTTTACTATTTGCTTGAAAATCATCCTCATCTTTCATCCTCATCTTGCTTCGTGCAAAGATAACATTTTTGTATTCATTTGGAATCCTGTCAATCGTCCTGCAATCAGTTGCTTGTGGGGCTTGTGAATCATATTCAACAGTTAGCAGAAGATTTCATGAGATTGTCTGATTTAAAATTGGTTTTTCCTTCCTTAAAAATAACCAAAGGCAATATGGACAACATTGATAGTAACAACAATGTAGCAAATAACGAGAGAACACCACAACCTGCAAGAAGCTATTTCTGTATAAAATTGACATATTGGTAGATAATATATACATGTGTCTTGTTTATTGTTATTATTCTCTACTTGTTTACTATGTCGATCCAAAGAGAGCAGTAGTTCCTGTACATCTTCCTATGCATTAGGAAGGTACAGCTATGGCAATTGTAAGACCCTATGTGATTGTCCCTACACCAGTAGCACATGTAACAACACCGATTTCACTGACAAGTGTCCCTATGATTCGTTCAGTAAGAAGGAATTATGCTGACATACTTCATGAGATGATTATAAGAGCTCATGAGGCAAGCAAGATTCCTAAGAGAAGTGCTGGGGAGGATGATCATGATTTAAATGATTACCTAGATAGTAGAGCACACTTGGGTAACAATATGTGGTATCAGCATATGAAAGAAGTGGGCAAAAGTCCCTTTGAGGAGGAACGCTATGTATTTGCACTCCTGCTTTATAGTGTGGGAAAGTCTAAGATATTCATAGCCATTGAAATAGATGTACCAACAGCACACTATCTATCTCACATTCCACTCTGCCGAACAAGAGGTCAGTTCATGGGCCGAACTGCTTCTTTAGTATGGGCAACAGAATGGACAGATCCAGAGGAAGATAATTATGTTCAAGACATAAAGGCAAGAGCAAGAGCCCACACTAGAAATCATGTGATAAGATACAAACAGCCTGGAATCAAAGGGGCGGGAATCAGATGGGAAGTGAACAGAAGACTTGAGAGTCCAGGTAAATATGCAGAAGAAATTCAAAGATGGAAAAACAGAGTCCAGATGCAGATTTGGGGATCCGTACTTTCTCCAGATGGAAGGGAGGAAGAAGGTTGTATGTAGAGCCTGGGTAATAATTTGCCGCTACAAACCAACCATTGACCTTGTGGAAAATGAATGCAAACCGTTATGGCCTAGACTTGCTAAACTACTGACATGGGTTGAAGACAAAGGAGGCCCATTGCAGATAGTGCCTCTGGAGAATGCAAAGCTGCGTTTCAGAAACAATGACATGAGAAAACCTGGAGAGAATCAGAATTGTGGTTGAATCTTCGATGTACCAGGAAAGAGCATTGGAACAGGTGTGATAATGGATCACTACTGGGCTTGTGGATTCAGAGCTTACACGAAGCTTCCTAGAGATTGCGGAGGACTATGTTCTATGGTGAATGTCCATGTTCCAGCACTGGTGATTCCTAAAAGTGACCTGTAGATTGGCAAGTTTCCGAAAGCAGATGCTCACCTGAGAAATAAGAGATCAGCTGAACTCCTGAATCGAATGTAGAGAGAGAACTGTTTCTCAACCAAGTCAATAGAGGCTTTTGATTCAATTCCATATGAGCATATGTTGTTCAGCAAGACTTCATCGATATTCACGATAATCTTCATGGCCAGGATCCCGATGGATGTAAATACTAAATGGTTACAGATAACCAGATGGGAACTCATACAGACGATTAAAACAACCATAAAGGGATTTAATGCTATCAAGGAAGAGCTGAGAGGCATACGACTGATGACTCTTCAGAATAGATATGTCCTGGACATGATCACAGCTATGGATGGAGGTGTTTGTGCCACAACTGGAGAATCATGTTGCACATGTATACCTTCTCATGATGATGAGAATGGCACTTTGAACAAGGCTATAATGATGTTGACGAAGTTACAAGTCCAGATGATAGACGAAGTGGAAGACATTGCTGATGACAGTTGCTTTGGATCAATGCTCTTGTGGGTTCCACAATGGATGGCAGATATGTTCAAGTTCCTTGGAGCCCTAATAGTGATGGTGTTGCTTGGATTTTGTATAATCAGGATAATTATCACACAATGCAAGAAGACAGCAAAGAAAGCAGTAGGAATGAAGATTATGATTGATGTTGAAACAGGATGGACGACTAAAGAGCTAACAGATGAAGAAATCAGAGACTATGTGAAGGCCAGTATTCATGCACCTGAGGGAACAAAGTTCCTGTACCTGAAGAACCACAAGAAGTATGTGGGGACATGGATCTACCGCAGCCCAAGTGGACAGTGCATGCGTATGCCTTGGAATAAAGAAGAGTATATGAAAGCAGCAGGAGGCCTGAAAGGAGTTATAAAGATATGGGTCGCAAAGAAGCATTTCTTCCGACGAGGATGTCTGGATTTAAAGATTGATGAGAGAGTGGTCGATGAATCAGCCAGAGGGGGGAGTGTAGAGGTGGAGCCATGTACCCCCCCAAAGCTCCTACACCATGCTTCCTATATGTTGGGAGCCAGAGTGTGAGACACGTACAGTACCAGTGAAAATACAGATACCGAAGAGAATCTTGGAAGTAAGATTCCCATTAAGGAAGCCATACTAGCATTCGTGACAATATGATGGTCATTTGAATGAATTCCCAGAGGAAGTGTGAAAACTGAGTAAAAGAGAAGCCTGGGGACGTCTTTCAGAGCAGAGCTGACACACCCAGAAGAAGGGGCTGAAGAATATAGACAGTCTATAGAAGCAAAGGAGGAAAAGTTAAAGATGAGCAATATTTCGGGCTCAAGATGATGAAGACGATATCAAGTCATTTTACAAGTGTACAGAAGCAGTAACGCAAGTAGGCAAAGTATTCTTAAAGGCTGGCTATGTAATAAATAGATTGGGTCAACGCATTTTAGCAGAGCTAGACGCAGTGAAAAGAAAGGCTCTCAGTGAGTCACAGTTGGAAAAGCAATCAACATTCAGAGGAGAATTGAAGAGAAGCTTGGTTGGCCCAGCACCAAGAAATCAAGGCCACCGTGAACCTGAATGTTCATGCAGTAGCTACAGAATATTTGAAAAGAACAAACTCCTGTCTTGGATGAGGAGCAAGAACATTGAAGACGTCAGGGGTTCATCATTTAATAGTATTTTAAATGCAGAAAAGCTCTGAAACACGGTCTGCAGTCACGTGGATGGATGAAAATAGATACTGAGTTGGGCTGTATCGAAACCAAGAGACAGAGTATGCCTACACACCCTCATATTCTCAGGCACAGAGAACATTTCCAAGGCCAATGTTCAAAGTGCTAATTGACTGGCAGACGGCAAGAGTTTAGTTTACTTTAGTTTAGTTTATTATTTGTAATGCGCACCAGACCCTGGAGCAACAGGGCGCAGTAGAAAGAATATGTTCAGCTTGGTTACATGGCCGACAGTGGCCGACAGTGTCCCTATGATTCGTTCAGTAAGAAGGAATTATGCTGACATACTTCATGAGATGATTATAAGAGCTCATGAGGCAAGCAAGATTCCTAAGAGAAGTGCTGGGGAGGATGATCATGATTTAAATGATTACCTAGATAGTAGAGCACACTTGGGTAACAATATGTGGTATCAGCATATGAAAGAAGTGGGCAAAAGGCCCTTTGAGGAGGAATGCTATGTATTTGCACTCCTGCTTTATAGTGTGGGAAAGTCTAAGATATTCATAGCCATTGAAATAGATGTACCAACAGCACTATCTATCTCACATTCCACTCTGCCGAACAAGAGGTCAGTTCATGGGCCGAACTGCTTCTTTAGTATGGGCAACAGAATGGACAGATCCAGAGGAAGATAATTATGTTCAAGACATAAAGGCAAGAGCCCACACTAGAAATCATGTGATAAGATACGAACAGCCTGGAATCAAAGGGGCAGGGATCAGATGGGAAGTGAACAGAAGACTTGAGAGTCCAGGAAAATATGCAGAAGAAATTCAAAGATGGAAGAACAGAGTCCAGATGCAGATTTGGGGATCCATACTTTCTCCAGATGGAAGGGAGGAAGAAGGTCGTATGTAGAACCTGGGTAATAATTTGCCGCTACAAACCAACCATTGACCTTGTGGAAAATGAATGCAAACCGTTATGGCCTAGACTTGCTAAACTACTGACATGGGTTGAAGACAAAGGAGGCCCATTGCAGATAGTGCCTCTGGAGAATGCAAAGCTGCGTTTCAGAAACAATGGCATGAGAAAACTTGGAGAGAATCAGAATTGTGGTTGAATCTTGGATGTAACGGGAAAGAGCATTGGAACAGGTGTGATAATGGATCACTACTGGGCTTGTGGATTCAGAGCTTACATGAAGCTTCCTAGAGATTGGGGAGGACTATGTTCTATGGTGAATGTCCATGTTCCAGCACTGGTGATTCCTAAAAGTGACCTGTAGATTGGCAAGTTTCCGAAAGCAGATGCTCACCTGAGAAATAAGAGATCAGCTGAACTCCTGAATCGAATGTAGAGAGAGAACTGTTTCTCAACCAAGTCAATAGAGGCTTTTGATTCAATTCCATATGAGCATATGTTGTTCAGCAAGACTTCATCGATATTCACGATAATCTTCATGGCCAGGATCCCGATGGATGTAAATACTAAATGGTTACAGATAACCAGATGGGAACTCATACAGACGATTAAAACAACCATAAAGGGATTTAATGCTATCAAGGAAGAGCTGAGAGGCATACGACTGATGACTCTTCAGAATAGATATGTCCTGGACATGATCACAGCTATGGATGGAGGTGTTTGTGCCACAACTGGAGAATCATGTTGCACATGTATACCTTCTCACGATGACGAGAATGGCACCTTGAACGAGGCTATAATGATGTTGACGAAGTTACAAGTCCAGATGATAGACGAAGTGGAAGACATTGCTGATGACAGTTGCTTTGGATCAATGCTCTTGTGGGTTCCACAATGGATGGCAGATATGTTCAAGTTCCTTGGAGCCCTAATAGTGATGCTGTTGCTTGGATTATGTATAATCAGGATAATTATCACACAATGCAAGAAGACAGCAAAGAAAGCAGTAGGAATGAAGATTATGATTGATGTTGAAACAGGATGGACGACTAAAGAGCTAACAGATGAAGAAATCAGAGACTATGTGAAGGCCAGTATTCATGCACCTGAGGGAACAAAGTTCCTGTACCTGAAGAACCACAAGAAGTATGTGGGGACATGGATCTACCGCAGCCCAAGTGGACAGTGCATGCGTATGCCTTGGAATAAAGAAGAGTATATGAAAGCAGCAGGAGGCCTGAAAGGAGTTATAAAGATATGGGTCGCAAAGAAGCATTTCTTCCGACGAGGATGTCTGGATTTAAAGATTGATGAGAGAGTGGTCGATGAATCAGCCAGAGGGGGGAGTGTAGAGGTGGAGCCATGTACCCCCCCAAAGCTCCTACACCATGCTTCCTATATGTTGGGAGCCAGAGTGTGAGACACGTACAGTACCAGTGAAAATACAGATACCGAAGAGAATCTTGGAAGTAAGATTCCCATTAAGGAAGCCATACTAGCATTCATGACAATATGATGGTCATTTGAATGAATTCCCGGAGGAAGTGTGAAAACTGAGTAAAAGAGAAGCCTGGGGACGTCTTTCAGAGCAGAGCTGACGCACCCAGAAGAAGGGGCTGAAGAATATAGACAGTCTATAGAAGCAAAGGAGGAAAAGTTAAAGATGAGCAATATTTCGGGCTCAAGATGATGAAGACGATATCAAGTCATTTTACAAGTGTACAGAAGCAGTAACGCAAGTAGGCAAAGTATTCTTAAAGGCTGGCTATGTAGTGAATAGATTGCGGCCTTGGGTCAACGCATTTTAGCAGAGCTAGACCCAGTGAAAAGAAAGGCTCTCAGTGAGTCACAGTTGGAAAAGCAATCGACATTCAGAGGAGAATTGAAGAGAGGCTTGCTTGGCCCAGCACCAAGAAATCAAGGCCACCGTGAACCTGAATGTTCATGCAGTAGCTACAGAATATGTGAAAAGAACAAACTCCTGTCTTGGATGAGGAGCAAGAACATTGAAGACGTCAGGGGTTCGTCATTTAATAGTATTTTAAATGCAGAAAAGCTCTGAAACACGGTCTGCAGTCACGTGGAGGGATGAAAATAGATACTGAGTTGGGCTGTATTGAAACCGAGACAGAGTATGCCTATACACCCTCATATTCTCAGGCACAGAGAACATTTCCAGGGCCAATGTTCAAAGTGCTAATTGACTGGCAGACGGCAAGAGTTTAGTTTAGTTTAGTTTAGTTTATTATTTGTAATGCACACCAGACCCTGGAGCAACAGGGCGCAGCAGAAAGAGTATGTTCAGCTTGGTTACATGGCCGACAGGCCGGCATAAAATCACAAAAATATAAACAGAGTAACATTACATAATTACAGGAGATAGCACTGAGATTACAAAGGTGTATGCAATACAGTACACAGTAGTAGTGCTTATTTGTCATTATCTTTTAGCCAGTTGGTCAAAGTCAGTCTGAATTTGGCATAAGGCTGGGGGGCTCTGATGTCAGGCGGTAGGGAGTTCCATAGTTGCGCAGCCTTGACTGGGAAGCTATTTCCCCCAATGGTGGATAGTCTAAATCGTGGAACTAGGAGGCAGTTAGAGTTAACTGTTCTCGTTGGTCTAGAGTATGTTTTTTTGCAAATTCTGTCTGAGAGGTATGGTGGTGCCTTGTTATTGAGGCACTTGTGGGTGAGGGAGACAGTCTTGAGTCTAATTTTATCATAGGTGGATAAACATTTATATTCTCTTCTAGTGACAGAGATATGTTCACTTCTATTGATCTTTAGGGCAGCTCTCAGGGCATTGTTCTGTAGAACCTGAATTTTGTGAACAATTTGTTTGTTCGCTCCGATATAAAGTGTGTTACAATAATCCAATTTGGAAAGTATAAGGGCTCTGGCCAATGTGAGGCATATGTTTGTGGAGAGGAATTGTTTACTGGCTCTGATGAGTTTGCATGTGTATGCGGTAGCCGATGCAAGGGAGTTAACTTGTTTAGTGAAGTTCGTGGTAGCGTCGAGGTAAAAGCCTAAGGTCTTCACTTCCTTTGCTACTTTTATGTTATTACCATCGATAGCAAAGTTGGCATAGTCTGGGCTGAATTTAGCTAAAAGGGTTGGGGTGCCTAGAATGATGAGTTCAGTTTTCTCATCGTTCAGGCATAGGCCGTGGGTGGCCTTCCAAGCCTGAACGATGCTGTAAATTCTATTCACCAGAGCCAAGTCAGCAACGTAGTCTCCTGAAAGCGGAAGGAGGATTTGGGTATCGTCTGCATAGTTAGTATAGGCGATACCCAAATGGTCCATTTCGTCAAAGAGTGGCTTGGTGAACACGTTATAGAGTGTAGGTGACACACAGGAACCCTGTGGAACACCTCAGGTTATAGGTATAGGGTCTGCAGAGGCTGATGGAGAGAAGACTCTCATAGTCCGGTCACTCAGAAACGCCTTAATCCATGTTATGGCCTCCTTGGAGAAATGGGCTGCGGAGTCAAGATGACTACATAGGACTTTGTGATCAACTAAGTTGAATGCAGCCGAGAGGTCTAGAAGGAGGAGTAACGCTGCTTGGCCTTTATCTCTAAACTCGTCTATTTGGGCCTTAAGGTCAATTAGGGCCGTTTCGGTGCCGTGTTGAGGGCGGAATCCCGATTGACGAGATCCTAAAAGGAGATTAGATTCCAGGAAGTTTTGTATCTGGATATATGCCACTTTGTCTAGGATTTTTAGGAGAAATGGCACAGTCGTTATAGGTCTGAAGTTTGTAGGAATGGCAGGGTCGAGGGTTTGCTTTTTCAATAATGGCAGAACCCAAGATTCTTTGGAACAGTACCTGTGGTGAATGACGAGTTAATACGTTTGGTTATGAAAGGAGAGAGTTCTCTTGCGGCGTCCTTGATAAGTTGCGCCAGGCATTGATCTTCTTTACAATTGGACGGTTTAAGTCCCAGAATAACCTTCTCCACCTCGATAGTGGACACTTTTGAGAAGTTGAACCTACTTTCTTGTTTGTGAAGAGGTAGGGGAGTTATCCTCTGAGGTGTTTGAGGAGCTAGAGAGGCTTTCTTGTGTGCAATTTTGGTTTGTAGGTTGGTTACTTTGTTGGTTAGGGCATGCTGGATACTGGAGCACCAATTTTTGTCTTTAATGAAATTTTCTTGTGGTACAATAGGTGTTTCCAATTCTTTCAGGATAATAAACAGTTCTTTAAAACTGGATTTAGATTGGGATATTCTGTTATTATAGGTCTCCTGTTTGGCTGAGAGGATGTCTTTTTTTTTTATTGAGATGCAATTTTGGTCAGGTTTAATTTATTTTCTACTGTTGGGGAGCGACTCCACGCTGTTTCCAATTTTCTTTTAAGCAATCTCATGTTTTTTAGATGTGGGGTAAACCAAGAATTGAGGCGTTTTTTGGTTTACTATTCCTTAGTTTTAACGGTGCAATACTGTCAAGGGCTGAATTCATGACTTCATTGTAACGTTTCACTAGGGCATTCGGGTCACTATTGTCCGGCATAGAGTTAAGTGTAGGTAGGATATGTGGCAGTAGTTTATCAACTGTCATAAGTTTTGTATTCCTTGTGAATGAGGGGGGTGGGGTATTTGAAGGCTGGGCCGTAGCTAGGTCAGTAGCTAGTGAGAATACTAGGAGATGGTGAGCAGTCCAGATTTGTGGAACGATAGCCGTGATATTTACCTCGCAGTTATATTCTGCAATCCAATCGAGGATTCGGCCTTTGTTGTGTGTGGGTGAGTTAACATTTTGGGAGAATCTAAGCTCTAGCAGAGTCATGGCAATGGCAGCGGAATGGGTGTCCTTAGTATCATTGTAGCCTAGGTTAAAATCACCTAATACTAGTGATTGGGTAGTATTTTTCAGATTTTTAGACAAGGCAGTAGAGATGTCTTCCGCGAAGGTTCCGATGTAAATCAGGAGAATGTTTAATGTTTGTGAATTGGCCGTGGCGAGTTTGACCGTTAGGCATTCGCAAGATTTCAAAAGTTTGTACTGTCGCAATTCTCAAGTCTAGGTTTGTCTTGGCTATAATTGCTATTCCACCACCTCGGGCGGTGTGTCTATCTGCTCGCAGGATAGTATAGATAGTATAGTTTTCGGGGACTGCTAACGAGATGACAGGGCCTGCTGCATCATGTAACCAAGATTCTGAGATGGCCAGGAAGTCTAAATTGTCTATTAGAAGGATGTCAGAGATTTCAGTTGCATGGGCAACTAGAGACCTGGCGTTTATGAGGGCTCCTTTAAGGTTAGGTTGGTGGCTAGCTGGAGTGGGAACAATTCTGTGACTATCCTGAGGCGCCTGTTTGGTACTATTCAAAGTAGCTCTATGGTAGTTAGATGGGCTCAGGTTAGGGTCCTTGGTTACTTTCTGGGATAGGCATTTTTTATTTAGAAGGTTTAATTCTGATTTCTTTGCCGGGGGCTCGTATAATTTGGAAAGGCGGGCACGCAATCTTAGGTTTCGGTCAGTCGTGCCACATGGTAACTGTAAATATGAGTAGTCTTGGTGTTGCCTGGTTTTAAAGAGTGATGATTGACGACAGGCTAATTGGTGGGAAGCTATGGTTATGACCAGCCCACCAGCACCTGGATGTGAGCCTGCGTGCTGCTTGCATAGGTGGAATATTGCAGAGGGGTACAAGGGTGCCAACCAATTATAGAGGGACACGTAGTAGAGAGCCCTATAGGTTGTATAACCAATGGGACATTGTTTATTTGATGACATTCATAGTGACCTGCACTAGTGGAGGACTTAGTTGCTCCACCTAATGATAGATACCCAATCACCTTCCCAACAAGTATGGAACAAATAGCTAGAGGTTCCCTGTAATCCTATCACATCCCCAAGTAAGTTTTTGTATAGTTTGCAATGTAGATTGACGTCAATGATGCGTTTTTTGTATAAAGGCAATGTTTTTTATGAAATGCATTGAGTGAGAAGATCGAGCGAGTTCGTTGATGTTGGTTGTACTCCCTATTTTAGATAATTGATATTAAAACAGACACAGTTTGCCATTTTCCTGAGTCAGTTTGATTATTCATGTTTGAGTATATTCTGCATCCCCATCTATCTCAAAGTATTGTTACCTCGTCTTAAAGGGTTTGTGTAGGCACACAAGTTCAACCTGGTGTTTGACGCCCAGTATAAGACCCAGGCATCTGATCTTGAACTACTCAAGTTACGACAGGGGCACTCCTTTTGTTGTCCTATCTGGCACGCTTCAATCAACTGGCCGCTAAAACGGTCTGGCCGGAGAATAAAAAATATGCAGTTTTTTTGCAAAGGCCTGTCAGATGAGTTGAAGGATGTCCTAGCCACAGTACACATGGTTCCCACGGGATTTGCAGAACTTCTGGATCTGGTCCTCCAGATCGCCGCAGGCCGGACGGAACGCAAAGAAGAAAATAAACCACCCCCTTGTCTGCCTTTGAGTAATGAGGCACCTGTCCCATTACACACTGACATTGAACCAATGCAGGTTGGGCCGTTCGGGGTCCCTTAACCCCCAGTGAAAGAGAACATAGGAGAAAAAATAACATATGCATCCTTCGCCTCAGGCACCATCCCTGCCAACCGTAAACAGTCCTGGGTACTCCCCCTCCTTAAAAAGCAGACATTAGATCCCCTCATCCCTACTAATTACCGCCCTATTACTACGGTACCGTTTCTTCTTAAGATTCTGGACAAAGCCGCATACAACCAAATTCAAAAGCACCTAGAATTACATAACCTATTAGGAGAAAGACAATCAGGCTTCCGTCCCCTACACAGAACAGAAACTGCCCTCATTGACCTGAAATCCCAAATTGATGAGCTGAGAGACAAAGGGAGAACAGTACTCCTACTACTCCTGGACCTCTCAGCTGCCTTTGATTTGGTGGATCACAAAGTCACCTGGACTCAGCCACCCATTTCTCATCGGAAGCCATTGGATGGATCAAGTCGAGAGAACGATGAGAGTCTTCTCCCCCTCAGCAGCGGCAGATCCCACCCCTATCCCATGTGGTGTTCCCCAGGGCTCTTGTGTATCCCCAACTCTATACAATATCTTCACCAGGCCCCTGTTTGATTATCTGGACCATCTTGGTATCACCTACACTAATTATGCAGATGATACACAGATCCTCCTCCCGCTTTCTGGGGATCATGCAAAAGACACGGAATTGGTGAACAAGGTATACCTTATCATCCAGGCATGTATGGCCACTCACGGCCTCTGTCTAAACGATGATAAAACAGAGATGATTATCCTGGGTACCCAAGCCAATATCAAAAAACTAGGACAGGAATTCTCTGTTCATTCAACATAGATGGGAACATCATCCATGTATCCAAGGATGTAAAAACCTTGGGATTCTACTTTGATTCTACCCTATCACTTGATAAACAGCTAAAATCCCTTGCCTCCTCTACAGCCTACACGTGCAAACTGATAAGAGCCGGTAAACCATTCCTTTCCAATAAGAGTTGCCTAATCCTGGCCAGAGCCTTAATAATCTCCAGAATTGATTATTGTAATGCTCTATACTCTGGAGCTAATAAAAAAATAACCCAAAGACTACAAATATTACAAAATAATGCCCTGAGAGCAGCACTGGGCATTAATAAAAGATCCCATATCTCTTCCGCCAGACGCCATCACAACTGGTTGTCCACGGAGAACAAAATAAAACTCAAGAGGTTATCCCTGACCCACAAAGCCCCTAGTTACCTGACTGACAAAGTCCACAGGAGAACATCTATTAGACTAGAGTGGTCAATTCTAATTGCTTGACAATACCGAACTTTAGACTCACTACTATTGGAGGAAATGGCTTCCCGGTAAAGGCTGCTAAAACTTGGAACTCACTACCAAAAGACCTCAGAGCGGACCTGCCCTACCTTTGTTTCAGGAAAAAAGTCATTCAATTCCTTACCTCGACTGACCTCTGTTGACCGGTGTTACCTACCTCCTACTGATATTAATCATTAGACCTTTCACTCTACACAGCTGTAATGCTGATTGGCCTACTTGAACCTGTATATTTTGTAATTATTTGTGTGACCTCATTGTATCTTCTAATGTACATTTTTGCTATGATGTAACCTTGTAAGTTTCGCATTTTCTTGCCATTGCGCCCTGCTACTCCTGGGTCTGGCGCGCAAAAAAAGTGAATAAAACAAACAAACAAACAAACAAACGAATGTACTGCGGTTCAGCAGAGCACTTCCTTAGGAGTTGTCCTAAGAAACCAGTGCGCAAGGTGGGAAATGCCAGAAACTGGCAATAGATGGCGTCCCTTTTCCGGGTTCAATCTATTGGACTCCTTTGCTCTTGTGGCCTCCTCTCCTATCTATATGTCTGTTTCGTTCAGGGTTCTATCAGGTATGAACATCTCAACCAGGGTAGCCATCGATTCTGGAGCCACCAATAACTACATACAATATGCTCAGGAAAACGAGATACTGGTTAGAACCAAGTCAGTGCCTAGGGCGGTTAAAGCAGTGGACGGTACCCCCTTGGTTTCTGGTATGCTTACCAAACAAACCATGCCCCTCCGCATGTCTACAGCAGAAGGACACATAGAAGACAGATTCTTTGACTTGATCAAGGCCCCCAATTCAAAATCATATTGGGCCTGGTCTGGTTGTGTAAACATAACCCGTCCATTGACTGGGAAGATAGCCTCATACAGTTTCCTTCATCTTATTGCAGCGAATACTGCTTCCAGTCTCATGGGGTTATATTGGGCTCCCCACTTTTGCGCTTCTTGATTCAACTCCTTCAGTCGGCTTGGTCGCAACCGGCAACAGGTCCACGGTACCTATTGAATGCCATTCATTCCTCAATGTCTTTGACAAAGGGAAGGCGGAACAGCTACCTCTGCACAGACCTTATGACTGTCCGATTGATCTCCCTCGGGCGCAAAGGTTCCTACAGGCAGAATCTATTCCCTTACCACACACAAAGATCAAGTACAAATATATCGAAAAAGCCCTACAGTTGGGGTTTATCCGTCCTTCATGTTCTCCTGCAGCATTGCCATTGTTCTTTGTTTCTAAAAAGGATTGCGACTTGAGGCCATGTATAGATTATAGGGCCCTAAATGACATCACTGTAAAAAATCAGTACCCCCTACCTCTAATCTCAATTCTTCTCAATCAGTTGGGCCCAAGCTTGACTTTCGAGGGGCCTACAATCTGGTTTGTATCAGGACAGGGGACGAGTGGAAGACCGCTTTTAAGACACGGTACAGGCTTTATGAGTACTTGGTCATGCCGCTTATGCAATGCCCCGGCGACCTTCCAAAACTTTATGAATGACATATACTGGGACATCCTTGATCGTTATGTCATAGTCTACTTGGACGACATTTTGATATATTCGTCTTCCTTCCAAGAACACGTCTCGCATGTCACGACAGTCCTTCAAAGACTACAGGAGAACCATCTCTATGTGAAGGCAGAGACGTGTTCCTTCAATGTTACCAAGGTTGAATTTCTGGGGTATAATATAAAAGCACATGGGGTGCGGATGAACCAGTCAAAAATCAAGGCAGTCTTGAATTGGATAGCCCCTGCAGTCCTTCTTAGGCTTCTCAAACTTCTATTGCAAGTTTATGCGGGCTTTCTCTTCAATTGTTGCTCCTCTCATAGCCTTAATAAGCCTTAGGGTGCCCTTTTGCTGGACTCCTGCTGCTCAGTTGGCTTTTTTGGCTTTAAAAGTAGACTTTACTACAGGCCGAACTTCCAACATCCTGAGCCTGAAGTCCCATTTTTTGTGGAGGCTGACGCCTCGGGCATCGTGGTTGGAGCCATACTCTCCCAGACATGCAAGGACACTGGGGATATACATCCAGTTTCCTATTACTCTAGGAAACTGAACCCCTATGAAAGGAACTATACTATTACAGAGCACAAATTGCTTGCCATAAAGGATGCCTTTTTTGAGTAGCAGCATCATCTACTGGGGGCTCGTCACCCGATTACGGTTTACTCAGGTCATCGCAACCTTCAGGCCTTCAAGTCGATGAAGTGTGTCTCGGCAAGGCAAGCCCGTTGGCACTACTTCTTGTCTCAGTTCAATTTCAACATCACCTATGGACCGGCGCAACTACAGTCTAAAGCCGATGCTCTCTCCCGTATGGATTCAGGCATTCCACTGCATTCTCCCAGCAACAAACACGTTGTATGCACATGCTCCGTGCAACCATCACTAAAGAATCTCCTGAAGGAATGGGATGCCCAGGATCCTCTGGAGATTCACGAGTTTAACCTGGACATCATAAATGACTTACCGTACATCCAGGGGAAAGCTGTTCATACCCTCTGGGCCGCCAGTCTCAATAGCCCTACAGTGAGGGCACGATTCTTTGGTCGTTACACACCCTGGGAGAATGAAAACCTTAGATATCCTACAAAGGTGCTGCTGGTGGCCTCAAATGAGCAGGGATGTCATTGATTATGTCTCTACATGTTCTGTGTGTGCTCAATGCAAACCAGCTCCAGGACGACCCATGGTTTTGCTGCATCCACTCCCTGCCGCACATAAGCCATGGTACATGGTCTCTATGGATTTCGTGGTTGATCTACCTATCATTCATGGATTCCACACCATCTGGGTAGTAGTCGATTACTTTTCGAATATTGCCCTGTTTGTACCCTGAGTAGGTTTACCTACACCTCCTGTTCTAGCAGACCTGTTCCTAAAACATGTGTACTGTTTTTTCAGCCTACCTTCGATCCTGGTGTCTGACCTGGGTCCCCAATTTATGTCTCCTTTTTGGAAGGCCCTTTGCGCCTCGTTTCAGATGAAGGATAGGTTCTCAAGCGCATACCACCCACAGACAGACGGTCAAACAAAGTGCACCAACAGTACAATGGAACAATACCAAAGCTGCCTGTGTTTACAGTATCAGAGCACATGGTTAACCGTGCTACGTTTGGCCAAATTTGCATACAACAATTCGGTGCACTCCACAACCGGCACTTCCCTGTTCTATGCACTTTACGGTCAACATCCCAGGTCCCTGCCCTCCGATCCTTCATCCGGTCCTGATAATCCTGTGGCTCAGGACTGCATTTGCAGCCTGGTTTCGGTTCATAAGTCCATCCGGAGCCATTTCGCCAATGCTCAGGCTCGGACGAAATGCTTCGTGGACGCTCACAGGTCGCCTGCCCAGGACTACCAGTCGGGCGCCCATGTGTGGCTCTCCACTAGGAACCTCTGGATTCCTGAAAAGCGTTCTCTTCTTCCTCTGTACATCAGTCCATTTGAAATCTCTGCCTGTATCAACCCTGTGGCTGTACGATTGGTCCTTCTTTCCCGCTGGAAGATCCACCCAGTCTTTCACGTTTCTCTCAAGCCCTGTTCTTCTGCCATGCGTCTTCCTGTCAAGTCTGCTTCACTCACTGTCCATGGCTCTGAGGAGTACGAGGTTGCGGCCATCCTTGACATGGAGGAGCGGTCCGGTACCTTGTACTACTTGGTGGACTGGAAAGGTTACATCCAGAAGACCACATCTGGAAGCCCGTGGACAACATCCACACTCCTTTGTTGTTGGCTCATTTTCATGCCTCCCGGAGCGTGGGGCAGCCTTTGGGGGAATGTAACTATCACGATACCCACAGCATGTTTACCAATGACTGCCCGCCCGGGTCATAGATCATCTAGATCATGGCATTGGAGGCGTCCTGTGTTTGGATCATGGAAAATGACCTGGCAGTTGCCATGGTCTCTTTGGGCCTCCCGAAAGTTTGGAGCAAGTTCCTCGTGCTCCACGGTCCTCTGAAATCACGTGAACTCTAAATTAACAATGCAGCGTCAACGCCGTATCCAAGCAACGGCATAAAAATGGAAGCAGCTACAGATACAGCACTTCTGATCTTTTCGTGTGATTGAAGCTGTTGTGAATTCCCTTGTTACGGCCCGAGGCTGTCTGGCTCTTTGGATTACCTGTTGTTGACCTTACTTCTGCCATTGGACTCCACTCCTGTTTCTGTGTTCTGATTTGGTACTCCTCCATGGTTATGACACCTGCCTGACTATTGACCATTCTCCTGCGTCCTGCCTTGGTACTACCGTTGCCCGCTCCGTTATGATCCCAGCCTGTCTTGACTTCTCTTCTGCTACTCGATTTTGTATCTGGTTCTGCCAGCTCGCTGTTACGCTCACCTGGCTCCCACAGGGGCGTCGATCGGACAGCTGTGACCTCCTCCAACGTGAAACGTAGTGCAGAGATGACAGACTGGACAGGACCCCCTAATCTCGTCTGCTTGACCCGTAGAAGTATTCTCCTTATGTTTGTAAATGATGAGCTCTCCATCCTGCGTGGAATGCAGGGGCGCATAGATACCAGTTACTTCACTGGTTTAAAGGCGTTGGAAGAGTTCCGGATGAATATTGACTCCGAGGTTCCAGGCAAGAACCCCTAAGTATAAAGTTCAAAGAGTTCAATATGTCCGATGTTCACTCTTGTACCTTCCTTTCTTGTGTTGCAGCTGGGTCCAAGGGAAGATTGTCTTGTGGCAGCTGATGGTGTTCAGGTAAGAGTCTGTATTACCCAACACTGTCCGGCAAAAGATGCGTGTGTTTAAATTGCTGGTTTCACTCTCCTTACAGGTGCGGCATAAGAAGTTGCGGTTTGTTATGGAATAATGCCTCCGGTTGTTAATCAGGTAAGTCTATAGTGGAGAGGTTGTATTTGTTGGCTCTCTCGGCTCACCTTATGTTTCTTTCGTCCCCTAGTTGGTGGAATTCGGCGGAGAAAATGATGGAGGCTGCGCCGGATCGAAAAATGCTGTGAGGACTGGTGAGTATGGCGCGGCGCTGCAGCTGGCGATGCGACGCATGTAGAATAATGTCCTTTTCAAGTTCGAAGACGTGATGGATCCGGAATTCAGGTAAGGATTGAAATAATATCTGTTTTCTAACCTTTCCTTCTTCTTTCTTCTATTGATAGGAGCTCTGGATTCGAGACGGGCGTGGCTGAAGACTGGATGCTGACTGCAGGCACGGTGAGCGTTACGCTCCTGGATGCAGAATAACACGAAGCATGTGCTGCTGTTCGGGCGTGGTTTAAATAGCCTCCAAAGTAGTTCCAGGTAAGAAGTCCCTAGAACCACACCCGAGTAAATAATAGTCCCTGTAGTAAAATAGTCCCATCAAGGCCTCACGTTGGCTTAGATTCATTTGCATCATGGTCTGCATGAGGTAAGTAAAGTCTATGAGCCTGGCACCTATGGCGCCAGGACTGATTTCTATTATGAGCCTGGCGCCTAAGGCACCAGGACTGAACCCAGACAGCCCCCAGCCGGGGCTGCTGAGGTTTTATTAAATATCTGGATGCCTGCTCCTGTGGCTGATGGGCTTGATCCGGATGCCTCGGGGTAGGCATCATGACACCACTCCCCCCCAAGGCCCCTCCTAAAGTTGCTCTTCCCCTTGGTCCTGGTTTGTCTGGGAAGTTCTGATGGAATTTCTTCACCAACCGAGGTGCATGAACGTTGTCACTAGGTACCCATGACCTTTCTTGTGGTCTGTAACCCTTCCAGTCGATTAAATAAAAAAGTCTTGATTTAACCATCTTAGAGTCCAGGATATTCTTTACCTCAAATTCAGGTTCTCCATCTATTAGGATGGGGTCAGGTGGTTTGGTTAATCTTGTCCCAGGTTCAACTGGTTTTAGAAGTGAAACATGAAAGACAGGATGAATCCGCATATTAGAGGATAATTCCAATTTGACGGCCACCGGGTTGATAATGGCCTTAATGGTGTAAGGTCCCAAATATCTAGGATTGAAAGTTCGAGTTCCCTTTAGAGGTATGTGTTTTGTAGCCAGCCAAACTTGATCTCCAATCTGGTATTGTGGAGTTTCACTTCTATGTCGATCAGCATTTTTCTTGTATTTCTCCTTTGCTTGTTTCAAGTGTTCTATTGCTTCCTTAAAGGCTTGTGTAATAGTAGAGTGCAGATGAGTCACTGCAGGCATTTCTAAGTGTTAAGGCGAATCGAGTTCTGAGGTTCGAGGATGATGTCCATATATGGTATAAAATGGGCTTTGTCCGGTTCCTGAATGTACGGAGTTATTGTATGCGTATTCGGAAATCCATAAAATATCTTTCCAATTGCTTTCGGTTTGGTGTAGCATACAACATAGGTATTGTTCAAGAGTCTGGTTGGTCCTCTCCGTCTGACCATCAGTTTGGGGGTGGTGACTGGTTGATAGCCTTACGTCGATTTGCGCCAATTGACAGCATTTCTTCCAAAATTGCAAAATGAATTGACTACCTCGGTCAGAGACCAATACGGAAGGAAATCCATGGATTCGAACAATGTTTTCGAGAAATTCCTTGGCCAAAATCGAAGCGCAAGGTAATCCTTTTAAAGGAATAAAGTGGGCCATTTTGGAAAAAAGATCCACAATGACTAGAATGGTGTTAAATCCATTACACGGAGGTAGATCTGTAATGAAGTCTAAAGACAAGGTGTGCCATGGTGTAGGTGGAATATCCAAGGGGTGTAAAAGGCCAGCTGGTTTTTTCTTCTGACTTTTGTTTTGGGCGCATATACCACAAGACATCACAAATGACTTCACGTCCTTTCGCCAGGTGGGCCACCAGAATTGTCTTTTAATTTTAGCTTCAGTTTTTGCGATACCTGGGTGTCCTTCCATAAGCGTCATGATAATTGGAGATGACTAGTTCTTGTAGTTCCTTGTGTGGTAGAAATAGACGTCCTTGATAGTAAGGCAGGTCATTGATGACCGAATAATCTTGGCCTTTCTTTACCCAGTCCTGCAGGGCAGCTGGATTGAAAAGTTGTTGGATTTTTAAATGAATGTCTTCTAGAGTCTGTAGAGTAGTTATGACAAGAATTCTTTGTTCTGAAATTATAGGCACCGGTTCCGGGTTTGAATATACTTCACCCATCCCTATTCGGGATAGGGCATCTGCCTTGCCGTTTTTACAACCTGGTCGATAAGTGATCACAAAATCGAATTCGGCAAAGAATAATGCCCACCGAAGTTGACGCGATGATTGGGCCTTGGCTGTTTTCAAATACTGCAGATTCCTGTGATCGGTGATTACAGTGATGGTATGCCTGGCACTGAGAAGATAATGCCGCCAAGCCTTGAAGGCGGACTTGATGGCTAATAACTCCTTATCAGTAACCGCATAATTGAATTCGGGTGCTGAGAACTTTCTTGACCAAAATGCTACTGGATGAAGTTGACCGGTTTCGGGATCCTTCTGGGACAGGACAGCTCCCATGGCTAAACTGGATGCATCGGTTTCAACTATCTATGGAAGCTCAGGGCGTGGATGCTTTAAGACAGGTGCAGACATGAATTTCGATTTTAGCTCTTGGAAGGCTCTTCCAGCCTCTTCAGTCCACAAAAAACGTTTGTTTTTTCGCAAAAGTGCTGTGATGGGGTGTACAATATGTGAGAATTCAGGAATAAATCTGCGATAGAAATTAGCAAATCCAAGCATGCTTTGTACCCCTTTGACAGAACTGGGTGATGGCCACTTGAGGATTGCGTCCACCTTTCGAGAGTCCATTCGAACTCCTTTTGGAGTCAGGATAAATCCCAGGAATTCAACTTCTGTAGAATGAAAAACACATTTCCCCAATTTATCGTATAAGTTGTGCTGTCGTAGTTTCTCTAGGACTGCACGAACGTGCTTCACATGGTCTGATTCTGAGGAGGAGTACACTAGAATATCGTCTATGTATACGACTACACAGACGTCAAAGAGTTCACGAAGGACATCGTTCATAAAATACTGGAAGGCTGCTGGTGCATTGTACAACCCAAAGGGCATCACCTGGTATTCGAATAACCCGTACTTGGTGCGAAAGGCAGTCTTCCATTCATCGCCTTTCTTTACACGTACCAGATGATATGCCCCTCGGAGGTCTAACTTAGTGTAGATACAAGCATCCTTTACTTGGTCTAGTAATTCAGGGATCAGAGGCAATGGGTATCGTTTTTTTACCGTAATCTGATTTAATGCACGGTAGTCTATGCACGTTCTAAGGTCACCTTCCTTTTTAGGCACGAAGAATAGAGCTGAGGATGCAGGAGATTTGGATGGACGAATGAAGCCATTAGAAAGGTATTGGTCCAGATATTGTCGTAGGTGAAGATTTTCGGGTTCTGTAAGGGCGTAGATTCTATTGCATGGAGGTTGTGCACCGGGTACTAGGTCAATTTGACAATCGTATGATCTGTGAGGTGGTAAGGTATTTGCCTGTTCTTTTTGAAAAACATCCTGAAATTCTTGATATTCCTGAGGTAACTGCACAACTGGATTAGTAACGGTGGCCAGGCTTTTGTTCAAGGTTTTTTTCCGGGTAACAGGTGTGTGCACAATCTGGGAAGGTCACTCTCTTCTCTCGCCAATCAATACAAGGATTATGTGTTTCCAACCATGGCATTCCCAAAATTATTTGGAATTGCGGGGCCTTGATTAAATCAAACACAATAGTTTCTTGATGCCCATCTTGACCCAACAGTGTCAGCTCAGTAGTGGAATGAGTTACAGGTCCGGAGGCAATTTCAGTTCCATTGACTGTGGTGATGACATCCGAAGCGGTCTTTTTGCAAAGGGGTACATCCATCCTTGAGGCCAATTCGTGGTCCATGTAGTTTCCTACGGCCCCGCTATCAATGTATGCCCTTACTGCGTGCATATGTGATGGCTGCCTTGGAACAATTAGGACCATTGGTATAATTAGGTGGGAGGTCTGAGTGTCCTTCTTTAAGCTCGGCAAGTGGATCTCTACGCTTGTCGGGCGTGGACGTTTCCCAAATCAGGCTCTATTTGACTTTTGTCAGCAAATCCTACTACTTTCTTGGGTGGTTTTATAGGGCAATCCCGTAAAAAATGTCCTGCGGTTCCACAGTACAGACACAATTGCATCTGCCGTCTCTTTTCTCTTTCCTTTTGAATTGAGGGTCCTTTAACCCCCCCGATCTGCATAGGTTCTGATGCATCTGTTCCTTTGGGGGTAACATTCGGTTTAACCCATACCCGACTCTCGAACTTAGCTCGATCAGCCTTTCTATTCTGAAGTCGGTGGTCTAACTGGACCACTAAGTCTATATATTCTGCGCAATCCTAAGGTGGGTTCACAACTTGAGCCAAAACATCTTTGAGTTCTCCCCGACGCCCACGATGAAATAATGTAATTCGTTTCTCCTCAGGCCATCCGGTTTCCACCACCAACCTATTGAAGTTTGCGATATAGGTTAGCAGATCCTGATTACCCTGTCGAAGGGATAAAAGTTCGTTATCCAGGGCCTGTCCCTGGGAATGTCTGGCGAATAGTCTTTCCATGCTTCTTTGAAAACCCTGAAAATCCTGAAGAAGAGGCTCATCCTGGTTGACTAGTGGAATTGACCAGTCAGCTGCGCTGCCACTAAGATATGAAAGTACAAAGGCTACTTTGGCTTGGTCATTTGGAAACGCTCCAGGTCTGCATAAAAAGTGCAAGCGGCATTGATTCATAAACAATGCAAACCTTTTTGGGTCCCCAGCAAAGCGTTCGGGTGGAGCTAAAGGAATAGCCTCTGGTAGGATTACTTGCACAGGATTGCTCGATGAAACAGGAGCTGGGTTTCCCCCTAGTCCAGGTAGGGGTGTTTGCCCAGCTTGATTTTGTAGCAGTTGTCTAGCAAGATCATCTGTGCGTTCCTTTGACACAATCAGTTCTCTCCTGAGGGCATTAGTCTCTTGGCGCGCAGCGTGCACTTCCGCCCTAAGTTCCCCTAATAATTGGGCTAGTTGGTCTGTTTCGGAGGTTTCCATAACGCCCGGGTGGGAATTTGTAGATAGGCTTTGCGTTCTGTTACGCTCACCTGGCTCCCACAGGGGTGTCGATCGGACCCGGACAGCTGCGACCTCCTCCAACGTGAAGCGTAGTGCAGAGATGACAGACTGGACTGGACCCCCTAATCACGTCTGCTTGATCCGTAGAAGTATTCTCCTTACGTTTGTAAATGATGAGCTCTCCATCCTGCTTGGAATGCAGGGGCGCGTAGATACCAGTTACTTCACTGGTTTGAAGGCGTTGGAAGAGTTCTGGATGAATATTGACTCTGAGGTTCCAGGCAAGAACCCATAAGTATAAAGTTCAAAGAGTTCAATATGTCCGATGTTCACTCTTGTACCTTCCTTTCTTGTGTTGCAGCTGGGTCCAAGGGAAGATTGTCTTGTGGCAGCTGATGGTGTTCAGGTAGGGGTCTGTATTACCCAACACTGTCCGGCAAAAGATGCATGTGTTTAAATTGCTGGTTTCACTCTCCTTACAGGTGCGGCGTAAGAAGTTGCGGTTTGTTATGGAATAATGCCTCCGGTTGTTAATCAGGTAAGTCTATGGTGGAGAGGTTGTATTTGTTGGCTCTCTTGGCTCACCTTATGTTTCTTTCGTCCCCTAGATGGTGGAATTCGGCGGAGAAAATGATGGAGGCTGCGCCGGATCGAAAAATGCTGTGAGGGCTGGTGAGTATGGCGCGGCGCTGCAGCTGGTGATGCGACGCGTGTAGAATAATGTCCTTTTCAAGTTCGAAGACGTGATGGATCCGGAATTCAGGTAAGGATTGAAATAATATCTGTTTTCTAACCTTTCCTTCTTCTTTCTTCTATTTCTAGGAGCTTTGGATTCGATAGGGAGTGGTTGAAGACTGGATGCTGACTGCAGGCACGGTGAGCGTTACGCTGCTGGATGCAGAATAACGCGAAGCATGTGCTGCTTTTCGGGCGTGGTTTAAATAGCCTCCAAAGTAGTTCCAGGTAAGAAGTCCCTAGAACCACACCTGAGTAAAAAATAGTCCCTATAGTAAAATAGTCCCATCCAGTCCTCACGTTGGCTTGGATTCATTTGCAGCATGGTCTGCACGAGGTAAGTAAAGTCTATGAGCCTGGCGCCTATGGCGCCAGGACTGATTTCTATTAGGAGCCTGGCGCCTAAGGCGCCAGGACTGAACCCAGACAGCCCCCAGCCGGGGCTGCTGAGGTTTTATTAAATATCTGGATGTCTGCTGGGCTTGATCCGGATGCCCAGGGGTAGGCATCATGACACTCGGTTATGACCTCTGCCTGTCCTTACCATTCTCTTGCTTGCTGACTCCTTTAGCTCACACTGCCAACACTGTGACAATCTTTCCTGACTTGGTCAACAGTCTGTGTTCTGGTTTGATTCTGATATCTCCATCATGATATTCCTCACTCCCAAAATACCCCCCCCTTTTTTGGTTTTCCCTTACCTGATCTCTACTGGTACTCCTCTTGGATCCTCAGCACCAGGACTTTGGACGCTATGCTGTCTCATGTGCTGCAACCCGACACTAGCGTGACCCTCATGCCTGCCGGGCTAGTTACCTTTACTAACCTTCCTTCCCTCATTGGTCCCTTACCTCCTTCTCCAGCCACTCCCCTTGGACCACAGACTTCTTAGACGCCATCCATCACCACATCAACGGTAAGACCCATTCCGACACTTCTGCATGAGATAGGTTTCCTTCTGATCTTGTCCAGTTTTACTCAGGAGTGGTTTTCTTTACCTTACAGTAGTGGTTCAAGACAGGGACCTTCTTCGACTCCTCTTCCAGGATTGCGGTAGCTTTTGATCAGGTTAGTGAGCTGTTGTACGTTCTGTTCAGTGCCTGTTTGTCTAATAGTGGAACACACTCCCGATTGTCAGTTTTTCCTTGTTCCAGCCTGGTGCTTTTCTCTGGCGTTATTCGTTCTCGCCCTTTCATGTGGTTTACTCGCCTGTCCTGTATATGCTATAGGGAAGTAGGGTTTATCTTAGGTAAGGTCTTCCTCTTGGTGAGGTTAAGGGGGTTGGAACAGGTCTTGGTCCAAGACTGTCTTGTCACAGTGTCTCCAAAGGTCCTTCTGAGTGCGTACCCAGACTCATTCCATTTACTTGTGCCTGCTCTGAATTATGAACCGTATTGTGACAGTATTGTGACACTTCATCTCCCGGAGTTAGCTGCTGGGGCTGGAGTCCTCTCCTGATGTTCTGCCCCTTCGTCCTGAGACTCCTCTCACGTTCTAAAAAAGCATTGTCAATGACTGCTGGTTCTCTCTCTTGCACCTCCGGAATCCGACCCCTCGGACATTGCCGAAACATGGCTTCTGATTGTGCTACTCCCGTGGATGCATGTGGGGTGGCCCTGTACTCCCTTAAGAACTGATACAAACCTCTCTGCAGGCAGTGACCTTGGCCGTGGGTAATGCAAAACACCTTATTTAACGTCCTCATGAATATTTCCGCTTCACCATTCGCACAGGGCCGGACAGGTGTGACCTTGCGATGTTGTATTCTATCCCATACACCTCCATTAACTGGGCAAAACTGTCCCCCTGGAACTGTAGTCTGTTGTCGGAACAAAAGATCTGAGGCAGGCCATGGGTGGTGAAGGTCTTCTCTAGAGCCACAGTCACCTTGTCAAATGAGACTGAGTCAATGAACTCGACCTCCGGATACCAGGACCATTCATCGATAACCACCAGTAAATGATTGTCACGGCCTGTAGACCCAAAGTAGGCATGGACATTTTCCCAGGGCCTTGTTCCCCTGGGCATGGTCTTGATCAGAGGCTCCTTCTTTGCTAGGGATGCAGCCTGGCACCACACACAGGCTGAGACAAACTCCTCCACCCAGCTCTCAAGGTCTGGGAACCATACCTTCTGTCGCAGGTGGGCCTTAATTTTGGCAATGCTCTGGTGAGCCAGCTCAATGACTTGGGGGACCTTGCACCTTGGTATTACTATGCAGTCCCCCCGGAGTAACAGTCCCGACTCCACAAAGGCCAGTTCATCCTTGGCCCTCCACAGCTGTTCCAATGCCGATCTTGCCTCCTGGGTCCTCTGAGCCAGCGTGTCCACGACCCACCTCCATGAACCCTGCTGAAGGACCACCTTTAAGATGTTGAAACACTCATCCTCGGCCACCTCCTGTTCCAGTTTGTGGATGGGTGCCAAGTTTGGGTTGCTGCCTCTTGTTATTGTTATTGTTATTTTACTTGTACCGCACCAAAGCCCGTAGGCATCCAGGTGCTGAGAGACAGATAAGGTGACAGAAAGCTACCTGCAGGAGTTCGTACTAATTAAATAGGTACGTTTTCAATTGTTTCCGAAACGTAAGAAGGTCCTTGGTCTTACGCAGAGGTACAGGCAGGGCATTCCATGCCTTAGTTCCTTGGGTATAAAAGGCCCTACCGAGCCCACGAGATTGTTTCCCTCGGTGTTGGACAAGTAAGAAGTCTTCAGCTGACCTGAGATTTCGTTTAGGCTGATAGATACTACCAACATCCTTCAGATAAGCTGGTGAATTCCCAAAGATGCATTTATGGCAGATAGTTAGTAATTTAAACTGAATTCTGGCTTCCAGAGGAAGCCAGTGTAGTTTTTTTCTGGCAATAGTAGTAGGCTCTGAACATTTCATCTGAAAGATGATGCGGATGGCTTTATTCTGTATTTTTTGTAGTTCGTAAATATCAGCTTTGCTCGCCCCACCTAGGAGCGCATTGCAGTAATCCACACATGGTAGGATGACGGCTCTCACAAGTTTGGTACGATTTTCGACTGAAACAAGTGGAGCGACCTGCCTAAGCACTTTGAGATGATAATTAGTGCTCTTAGAGATGGCTGTGACATGGGCTTCACAAACTAGGCTATTCTCCATAAATGTACACAAAGTTTTAACTTTCTGCACAACTTTGATATAGCTGCCGTCTATCCTGAAGCCTGAATACTCCTGGCCCAGCTTAGTTTGTGCCTAAAGGGGGCCAAATAGCATTAGTTCAGTCTTTGAGGCATTCAGGCAGAGCCAATTTGTAGACATCCACTGCTTTATCAATTGGTACACCAAATCAACTATGCGTTGGTCTGCATCGTAATCACCAGTGATATCAAGAACCAGTTGAAAATCATCAGCGTAGTTGCAAAAAAAGGTCTGAGAGAGTTCTAGTTCACTGCAGAGGGAGAGGATGTAGATATTAAACAATAGTGGGGAAAGAAATGCTCCCTGAGGAACTCTGCAGGTTATAAGTTGTGATTTGGAGGCACTATCCCCCCATTATACCTGAGACCGTCGACCCTCTAAGAATGATCTCAGCCAAGCTATGGCATTGACGGAGAGGCCCCCAACAGTCTGCATTCTATCAAGTAGAATGTTGTGATCAAGCAAGTCAAAGGCTGCTGATAAGTCCAGCAACATCAGCAGCCCGACTTACTTTCTTCCAATTTGGAGAACATGAAGGTCTGTAGGTCCAGAAGAGTATTCTCAGTTCCATGGTGACTTCTGAACCCTGACTGTTTGGCGTGTACAATGCCAGCCATCTCTACATGAGCCTGTACTTGGATGGTTGCTACCTTATCTATGAGTTTGAGTAGGAACAGGGTATTGGTAATTGGTCTTAGATTAACAGCATCAGTAGGGTCTAGTCCTACCTTTTTTAGTAAAGGTGAGACTGCAAAAAATGTAATCGACTGGGGAATTACACCCAACCGAAAAGAAGCGTTTGCAAATCTACAAAGGAAGGGCGCAATCAATTCTTTATAATCCAAAATAAGTTTGGATGGGAGCAGTTCGCCGGGACAATTAGTAGGATGCATCAATTTAAGGATATTTATCATTTTGACTACAGTGGTTTCCTTAAATGTAAAACCTGTTGCTAATCCGGATGCGGTAGCAGTTTTAGAAGTAAGATCCTGTTGAGTATTAGTCGGGTTTGTGCCTATATGAGATGTCTCACTAAACACTGGGGTGGATTTTACTATAGGCAGTGAGGATGCCGATGCTTCGTGCTTAATTTTGTGTTGTGCTTTTGATAATTTGTCACTAAAGGCTTTCTGGACCCGATCACAGTCTTCAGCTGTGGGCTTTATGGAGGGACTGCAAACAGTGGGTTTTTCCCAAGATCTAAAAAGGCGAAATAATTCCTTAGTCTGATCTCCAGCTGAGCTAATTTGGTTGTTATAGTAGGTTTTCTTGGCCTCAATAATTTCGGTTTTAGAATGCTTCTCTTTGTGCTTCCAATCTGACAGGTTAGTCATAGAGCTGTCTTTGCGCCAGGTATGTTCTGCCTGCCTTTTGCTGGCTCTAAGTTCTGCCAGGGAGGGAGAGAACCCTCTATGGCGATTAGGTAGATCCCTAACCAATTTGTCTTTTATTGGAACAAATTTGTCAAGCATTTCAGTGGTCTCTCTATTGTAGTTATCTATAAGTATCTCCGGGTCATCAATGTCATTGGTTATGGTCATCAATGTATGCATAAAGTCAACTAAAACAGGGGTAGAAATGTTCTTTAGGTTTCAAGCTCTAACTGAGTGCATAGGAACATGCATTCTACGTGCTAGGGCAGGAAGCCTCAAGACACAGGTAACAAAGAAGTGATCGGACCAAATACATGGTATGGTTATGATATCTTCAACTTGTATGTTACCACTACCGACCCAATCCAGTATGTGGCCCTTGTTATGCATGGGATCCACATTATGGATTGTGATCTGGTGATTCCCTAGCATTTTATCCAGTGTCAGAGCTTTCTTACCCCTTTTGTCACCTTTCCAGTGGTTAAAATCACCCAGAATGACCAAACCAGTGTTGGTGGTCATCATAGGTGAAATGAGGTTAATGAGGTCTTCGTTAAAACTATCAGAATCCTCAGGTGATCTATAAAGAAGGACTAGATTCAGGGTAAAATTAGGATTAGATGTCATCTTAACATGAATCATGTCAGTCCCTATACATTCAATCTTGGCCTCATAAAATCCAAATGATTTTTTACATATAACGGCTACTCCTCCCCCTACAGTCCCTTCTTGGTGTTTCCCAAAGAAGACATAGTCTGGGGGGGGGTTACCTGCTCAATGGTAGGTCCATGGGAGTCGGTGAGCCACGTCTCAGTGAGACACATGATATCTAGCTTCTGTTCCTGAATATAATCTTGTATGTCTAAGGTGTGTTTTACCACAGAACGAGTGTTAAGTAATTCTACCATGAGCTGAGTATCAATCCCCTGCCTGAATAATGGTAATTATCAGTGGTGTGTTCCTGTAGAGGACTCAAGTCCTTACCTGGGGATGCCATAAGCATACAGTCACCAATGCGGTAGAGTGGTGCGGCACGTCTGCGCGTCCCTGCACAGACCCGCACAGACTCGCAGTTCCGTTCGCGCAGGTGCGTTCACACCGGAGGACGGACTAAATGAGAAACACAGAACTACAATCCTCCTGGGATTTGTAGTTCAGTGTTTCACCTAGCTTGTGTGTGCCGAGAGGGAGCTCGGATTCAAATCACAAGGCTAGTGTGTAAATAATATAGTATTAGCTCACTCCAACTTGCTCAACGCAGAGTCAAATAGCAGCAGTCAATTAAAACAATATTAAATTTAATAAGCAGAGAATTAAAATCACAACTAAAAAAGCACAACTACACTTTAAAAGTAGTTTTAAAGAGGTTAAAACTCAATATGACCCCTAACATGCAGTATAGGCAGTATAGGCACTTACTCTATCTCTCACCACCTGCCTCACATGTTCATCTGCTTCATCAGCACTGATGTTTCCATGTCCATCTGGCTCACACCTGGGATGCCTGGACAAGTAGTTGGAAGCATTATTGCTGCCGGGCCAGTACACCAAAGAGACCCCATATTCAATTAGAGCCAGCATCCACCTCCCGATGCGGGCTGGAGGCTTGGACGACAAACCGGCCATGATCGGCAGCAGGGGCTTGTGGTCAGTCTTCCGAGAGTGTCTTGCTTGCTTATACGATCAGCGGGACCTCACCGTCCGTGTCCGTCTTGGTAAGGACTGCTCCCAGACCAAATGGGCTGGCATCCACCACAATTTCTGGGGATAAGGAATGGTTGAAGAAGGCCATCGTATTCTCTGTCGTCAATGCCTCCTTCACAAACTCAAACGCTGCCTGCTCAAGGGGTCCCCACTGTGATGTAACGTCCTTCTTGGTAAGGGTCTGTAGGGTTATATTCATGAATGACATATTTGTACATACAACAGCACATGTGGTCAGAGTAAAAGGGAAGCAAAAGTGCGGGTTTCATTGTTTAGTATGTAAATACAGTTAGTTTGAAATGGGTGCTAGGGGAAGCTTTTTAGCAACAGGACAGCAAGAATTAATTTTTGGAAAAGCATTATTTTTAACAGGATTTAGTAAAATGTTTTTCTTTTTAGCAACAGGACAGCAAGCATTAATTTTTGCAAAAGCATTTAGCCAAACCCGCAAAATGGGTTTAGTTTCAGAAGCATTTAGCAAAGTGTGCTGTTACTTTAAAGTACAGAAATGTGCATATGTACAGATGGGGTGATTTTCTTTGTGTGGAACTGCATTGGAAATATATAATTAACTAATACTATACTAATTTGTCCCACTAACCCATTAACTGTTCCTCTAACATATAATGCATTTCATTAAACACAGAGAGATTCATTCCATGTTAGTGTTTTTCCATGGAGAGGAGGAATATGTGGAACACGAAGATAAATGGAAACAATTGCTTTGCTTGACTGAAGTCTCCATTGTCCTGACAGATGTCCTGACAGGCAGGGAGTTGTTGCAGGACATTCTTGTAATTTGATTGGTAAAATGAAGGGGTGGCTGAGTTTGACAGACAGCCAGACTTTTTTTAATCAGCTGAGCTGGCGAGAGAAGTCAGTTCTTCCAGAAACTCGAGTGCTGTCGGTGTCTTCTTCGACGGGGCTCTGGGAATGCAGTTTGGACGATAGCTAGCAGGCAGGCAGAAGAGGCTGTGCCGGGCTGCTGGCTTTGAAGTAGAAAGAATTCCAAAGGCGGTGTCCGTGGGCTGAGCTGTGTGAGGGAGGTTCGCATAGATAAAGATCATATGGCAAGTGCTTCAGAATTCGCATACCTTGGTGAGTTTAGTTACAATTGAGGAGTATGTAAACAAAATGAATAAAAAGTGATGCATTTATTGGCAGACAGTGTAGTGAGCCAGGTTTAAAAGAAACATATCAGATTTCTCTCTGCATTTCTGGATTTGCGATGTGTTTGTTTCTGTTTTTTTCTGTTATGTTTTATAGGCTCGAGGTTGAAACCATTGTCTTTTATAGGCTCGAGGCTGTACCCATTGTTGATAAGTGCACATAATTGTAATCTCATATAATGTAACCTTGTTTATTATGATTATGTAATACATTTGGTACTCAAATCAATCTGGGTTTTTCCTTGGTGCGTCATTTCATGCATCTATTGGTCACTGTTTTAAAGGAAAGGGGCAATCATGAGGGTTTAGTGTTACACCATAGCGGTAAAGAGTTTTGCTACCTCATTTACCACATGAGACAATGTTAGTAAAAAGAGTAAATATATACAAATAAGCAAGATAGAAGGTTATGTGTGTGTATGGATGCGCTTTTCTCTGCATGCTGTGAAGAGAAGGCGTTGCTCCCGAGCACATAGGTTACTGCATGCAAATAAGTCAGTAACACGAGTTACATGAAATAAGTTGCATTCTGAATAAACTCACTGAGTTCCCTAAAGGCGTGCTAAATCCATGGAGTACCTGCAGTCAGCCAAAAGTGGGTCACAATTGTAATGAGGGAGAGTTTGTTCTATGATGGTGCGGTATTATAAAAGACATGCTCACCACTATACCACAAAAATAAGGTAATTCTAGAAATACCACCAAAAATAAGATACCACTAAAATTACCGCCAATATAAGCTAACACTATATTATCACCAAAATAGGGTAATACTGAATTATCTCTAATGGTAAGGCCAGTTTATCACCAATCTACCGCCAAATTACTAGGGTAAGAAAATACCACCAAATCCAGAATTTGCCCCCAAAAGACAAAGGGCCTTATTACACAGTAGGCAGTAAGGGTTTACTGGTACCGGAAAGGGCACCAGTACCGGTAAACCCTTACCGCCTTACTATGAGTTCCCTTTGCGGGACCCGACCTTAACGGCTGGTTTTACCAGCTGTTAAAGTAGGGTGACGCAAAGGGACCTTGGTGCTAATTACGGTACCACAATTTGCGGTACCGTAATTAGCGCCTTCCCCATTCCCATTGAGCCCTATGGGGGCAAAAATGGGAATGGGGAAGTGCCTTGGTGAATGGGGAATTACCGCCCCCGCTCACCTTGGAGTAGGGCGGTAATTCCACTATCCACCAAGGCGGACACGGTAAAATACCGGCGGCAACCATGGCGCTAATAGCGCCATGGTTACCGCCTACCATGTAATGAGGCCCAAAACCTCCTACAGGTCCACAGAGGCTCTGACCAGGATGTAAGATTTCTGATGAACCGACCACAGTACTTGACCATCCCGAAGAAACTTCAGAACTCGGACACACTTTCCTGGAACCTTACCTCCATGATGTCCTTGACATTACGAGGATCTGGTGACACGTCCCCTTCTTTGAATACAAATCCAAAGAATTTGATGCTCTTGTTGAGGAACTCACACTTGTCCTTATGCAGAGTTAGTCCGAGTACCTGCAGCCGTTCCAAGGTCTTCACCAGTCTGTCCAGGTGCTCCGCCTCCGTTCTCGCAAACACCAGGGTGTCGTCACTAATGTTTAGGACGCCATCCAAGTCAGCCAGGGCCCCACGGATGATAGTCTGAAACACCTCTGCTGCAGATGATATACCAAAACTTAGGCGTTTGTACCTATAGAGGCCTTGGTGCGTGGTGAATGTGGTTATGTACCGAGAATCCGGATATAACACCACTTGATGGTATCCAGCCCGAAAATCCAGTTTTGAGAAGAAGCGCATCCCCTGCAGTTCTGCAATGATGTCATCAATCGTGGGGTGATATGTCTTTTGTGCTTAATCGTCTTGTTTGGGAGCCTCATTTCCACACAAATCCGCACAGAGTCATGTTGTTTGGGCTTCCTGGCAATGACAATCGGAGACACCCAGGGGGTCATGCCATCAACTTTCTCAATAATATGTAATGCCACAAGGCTGATCAGCTCCTTATTAACGAGATCTCGCAGATGAAATGGGACTCGTATCGACTCATCGATATGCAGCCTCACAGGGACACCTGCCATGCGGACAATTCCTTTGAATAGATGGCTGTATTTTGTCATTAGCCCCTGCATGTCCTCCACATATACTGAGTATGCAAAACTCATGATGGCGAGTGCCTCAGCTGCCGCACAACTCAGGAGGTTGCTGCTGCTGCCGCTTGTTACGTAAAAACGGGCCTTGATGGACGACCCTCCATGCTCTACATTGTCTACAAATGCCCCAGCCAGCGTGATCTGTTGTTCGCGGCCAAAGGTAAAAATGCGCACTCTCGGCTTCTGTAATTTGGGTGGCACCACCATGGCATCATAGTGCACCCTCGCCATTACATTAACAGACGCCCCTGTTACCACTAGCACTGACACCGTTGATTTGTTCACTCTCACCAGGCACCGTGGCTGTCTCCTGCTGGTGGTACGCAGCACACTGACGCTTGAGATGAAAAAGATGTTCTGTTATGTTATGTTATGTTATGTTACTTGGCATTCATATAGCGCCTTATATATCATTGGTATGACCTCATATCACTGGTAGGTTGAACGTCCTCGGAAACCGCAGTTCAAGTCAGTAGAGAGAGAGAGTGTTGTATGGTGCGTGGGCGCACCGGATATGTGTGCAGCTGGTGTGGTTGTTACATGATAGCTGCTTCCTAGCGGTAGGTGTGGTGCTGAGGAAATCAGTTGGATGTGTTCAGTCTGGAGGGTGGACTTCTCCTCCTCTTCTTCGTCATCCTCCTTGTGAGGGGCACCGTCCTCCCCTTGATCTATCTGAGAGACATTGGGCGGGCACTATGGCTTAAAGAATCCTGCCTGCACTGGACCCCTTGGTATCACCAACGGCACCGGAGCCCTGCAGATGCAGGCATAGTGGTCAAGCACCCCGCAACGTCCACAAGCCTTCCTCTGCGCCGGGCATTCTGCGGGGTGTGGGGAAGTCATACCCACACTTTGTACATGAAGCGAGGGCCTTTGCACCCCTGTCCCGCTGGCCTCCGCTTGGACGTCTGGCGTCTATACCATCTTGATTGCGGCCCACAGCACACACCTCCTCCATTTTCCCTGGATGCACCGCTGCATCCATCCTTGAAGCCTGCCCCTCTGACACCTCCTGGCAGTGTGCGAGTTCGAATATGCGAGGCAGTGTGAGTCCCTGGTCTAGCAGCACCTGCCTGCGCAGTTTGCCAGACAAACATCTCTGTATGAGCTGGTTTCTAATCATTGTATCAGGATTATCCCAGGCACACAACAGGTTAATACTGCGCAGCTGCCCATAGAAATTTTCCAGAGACTCATCGTCCTTCCTTCTGGCGCTGCACATCACAAGGCAAAAACAAAGAGGTGATGGCTGGAAGGTTTAGAATTAATCTTAACCACTGGCAACGCTCTGGGCAACCCTCCAGACCACCGTTCTTCGCCTGCCAAGCCATTACAGAAGGGAAAGACCATATGCAAATCAGGCTTGGCCCCACCCCAAAAGGGGCAGTCCAGCCCGAACTGCTAGGCCACATCCCCTCTGCACGAGACCACAAGCATCCCCAAACATGTTTCGCCCTTGTTGGGGCTCATCAGTGAGGAGTAGCTTGGGTCTCTAGGCCCAGCAGGCACGGGACCCACGTCTGGGCATACCCGTCCCACTCGGGGTGACATAGCAAAAACAAAGAGGTGATGGCTGGAAGGTTTAGAATTAATCTTAACCACTGGCAACGCTCTGGGCAACCCTCCAGACCACCGTTCTTCGCCTGCCAAGCCATTACAGAAGGGAAAGACCATATGCAAATCAGGCTTGGCCCCACCCCAAAAGGGGCAGTCCAGCCCGAACTGCTAGGCCACAACCCCTCTGCACGAGACCTCAAGCATCCCCAAACATGTTTCGCCCTTGTTGGGGCTCATCAGTGAGGAGTAGCTTGGGTCTCTAGGCCCAGCAGGCACGGGACCCACGTCTGGGCATACCCGTCCCACTCGGGGTGACATAGCAAAAACAAAGAGGTGATGGCTGGAAGGTTTAGAATTAATCTTAACCACTGGCAACGCTCTGGGCAACCCTCCAGACCACCGTTCTTCGCCTGCCAAGCCATTACAGAAGGGAAAGACCATATGCAAATCAGGCTTGGCCCCACCCCAAAAGGGGCAGTCCAGCCCGAACTGCTAGGCCACATCCCCTCTGCACGAGACCACAAGCATCCCCAAACATGTTTCGCCCTTGTTGGGGCTCATCAGTGAGGAGTAGCTTGGGTCTCTAGGCCCAGCAGGCACGGGACCCACGTCTGGGCATACCCGTCCCACTCGGGGTGACATAGCAAAAACAAAGAGGTGATGGCTGGAAGGTTTAGAATTAATCTTAACCACTGGCAACGCTCTGGGCAACCCTCCAGACCACCGTTCTTCGCCTGCCAAGCCATTACAGAAGGGAAAGACCATATGCAAATCAGGCTTGGCCCCACCCCAAAAGGGGCAGTCCAGCCCGAACTGCTAGGCCACATCCCCTCTGCACGAGACCATAAGCATCCCCAAACATGTTTCGCCCTTGTTGGGGCTCATCAGTGAGGAGTAGCTTGGGTCTCTAGGCCCAGCAGGCACGGGACCCACGTCTGGGCATACCCGTCCCACTCGGGGTGACATAGCAAAAACAAAGAGGTGATGGCTGGAAGGTTTAGAATTAATCTTAACCACTGGCAACGCTCTGGGCAACCCTCCAGACCACCGTTCTTCGCCTGCCAAGCCATTACAGAAGGGAAAGACCATATGCAAATCAGGCTTGGCCCCACCCCAAAAGGGGCAGTCCAGCCCGAACTGCTAGGCCACATCCCCTCTGCACGAGACCACAAGCATCCCCAAACATGTTTCGCCCTTGTTGGGGCTCATCAGTGAGGAGTAGCTTGGGTCTCTAGGCCCAGCAGGCACGGGACCCACGTCTGGGCATACCCGTCCCACTCGGGGTGACATAGCAAAAACAAAGAGGTGATGGCTGGAAGGTTTAGAATTAATCTTAACCACTGGCAACGCTCTGGGCAACCCTCCAGACCACCGTTCTTCGCCTGCCAAGCCATTACAGAAGGGAAAGACCATATGCAAATCAGGCTTGGCCCCACCCCAAAAGGGGCAGTCCAGCCCGAACTGCTAGGCCACATCCCCTCTGCACGAGACCACAAGCATCCCCAAACATGTTTCGCCCTTGTTGGGGCTCATCAGTGAGGAGTAGCTTGGGTCTCTAGGCCCAGCAGGCACGGGACCCACGTCTGGGCATACCCGTCCCACTCGGGGTGACATAGCAAAAACAAAGAGGTGATGGCTGGAAGGTTTAGAATTAATCTTAACCACTGGCAACGCTCTGGGCAACCCTCCAGACCACCGTTCTTCGCCTGCCAAGCCATTACAGAAGGGAAAGACCATATGCAAATCAGGCTTGGCCCCACCCCAAAAGGGGCAGTCCAGCCCGAACTGCTAGGCCACATCCCCTCTGCACGAGACCACAAGCATCCCCAAACATGTTTCGCCCTTGTTGGGGCTCATCAGTGAGGAGTAGCTTGGGTTTCTAGGCCCAGCAGGCACGGGACCCACGTCTGGGCATACCCGTCCCACTCGGGGTGACATAGCAAAAACAAAGAGGTGATGGCTGGAAGGTTTAGAATTAATCTTAACCACTGGCAACGCTCTGGGCAACCCTCCAGACCACCGTTCTTCGCCTGCCAAGCCATTACAGAAGGGAAAGACCATATGCAAATCAGGCTTGGCCCCACCCCAAAAGGGGCAGTCCAGCCCGAACTGCTAGGCCACATCCCCTCTGCACGAGACCACAAGCATCCCCAAACATGTTTCGCCCTTGTTGGGGCTCATCAGTGAGGAGTAGCTTGGGTCTCTAGGCCCAGCAGGCACGGGACCCACGTCTGGGCATACCCGTCCCACTCGGGGTGACATAGCAAAAACAAAGAGGTGATGGCTGGAAGGTTTAGAATTAATCTTAACCACTGGCAACGCTCTGGGCAACCCTCCAGACCACCGTTCTTCGCCTGCCAAGCCATTACAGAAGGGAAAGACCATATGCAAATCAGGCTTGGCCCCACCCCAAAAGGGGCAGTCCAGCCCGAACTGCTAGGCCACATCCCCTCTGCACGAGACCACAAGCATCCCCAAACATGTTTCGCCCTTGTTGGGGCTCATCAGTGAGGAGTAGCTTGGGTCTCTAGGCCCAGCAGGCACGGGACCCACGTCTGGGCATACCCGTCCCACTCGGGGTGACATAGCAAAAACAAAGAGGTGATGGCTGGAAGGTTTAGAATTAATCTTAACCACTGGCAACGCTCTGGGCAACCCTCCAGACCACCGTTCTTCGCCTGCCAAGCCATTACAGAAGGGAAAGACCATATGCAAATCAGGCTTGGCCCCACCCCAAAAGGGGCAGTCCAGCCCGAACTGCTAGGCCACATCCCCTCTGCACGAGACCACAAGCATCCCCAAACATGTTTCGCCCTTGTTGGGGCTCATCAGTGAGGAGTAGCTTGGGTCTCTAGGCCCAGCAGGCACGGGACCCACGTCTGGGCATACCCGTCCCACTCGGGGTGACATAGCAAAAACAAAGAGGTGATGGCTGGAAGGTTTAGAATTAATCTTAACCACTGGCAACGCTCTGGGCAACCCTCCAGACCACCGTTCTTCGCCTGCCAAGCCATTACAGAAGGGAAAGACCATATGCAAATCAGGCTTGGCCCCACCCCAAAAGGGGCAGTCCAGCCCGAACTGCTAGGCCACATCCCCTCTGCACGAGACCACAAGCATCCCCAAACATGTTTCGCCCTTGTTGGGGCTCATCAGTGAGGAGTAGCTTGGGTCTCTAGGCCCAGCAGGCACGGGACCCACGTCTGGGCATACCCGTCCCACTCGGGGTGACATAGCAAAAACAAAGAGGTGATGGCTGGAAGGTTTAGAATTAATCTTAACCATGCCAAGCCTGATTTGCATATGGTCTTTCCCTTCTGTAATGGCTTGGCAGGCGAAGAACGGTGGTCTGGAGGGTTGCCCAGAGCATTGCCAGTGGTTAAGATTAATTCTAAACCTTCCAGCCATCACCTCTTTGTTTTTGCTATGTCACCCCGAGTGGGACGGGTATGCCCAGACGTGGGTCCCGTGCCTGCTGGGCCTAGAGACCCAAGCTACTCCTCACTGATGAGCCCCAACAAGGGCGAAACATGTTTGGGGATGCTTGTGGTCTCGTGCAGAAGGGATGTGGCCTAGCAGTTCGGGCTGGACTGCCCCTTTTGGGGTGGGGCCAAGCCTGATTTGCATATGGTCTTTCCCTTCTGTAATGGCTTGGCAGGCGAAGAACGGTGGTCTGGAGGGTTGCCCAGAGCATTGCCAGTGGTTAAGATTAATTCTAAACCTTCCAGCCATCACCTCTTTGTTTTTGCTATGTCACCCCGAGTGGGACGGGTATGCCCAGACGTGGGTCCCGTGCCTGCTGGGCCTAGAGACCCAAGCTACTCCTCACTGATGAGCCCCAACAAGGGCGAAACATGTTTGGGGATGCTTGTGGTCTCGTGCAGAAGGGATGTGGCCTAGCAGTTCGGGCTGGACTGCCCCTTTTGGGGTGGGGCCAAGCCTGATTTGCATATGGTCTTTCCCTTCTGTAATGGCTTGGCAGGCGAAGAACGGTGGTCTGGAGGGTTGCCCAGAGCATTGCCAGTGGTTAAGATTAATTCTAAACCTTCCAGCCATCACCTCTTTGTTTTTGCTATGTCACCCCTAGTGGGACGGGTATGCCCAGACGTGGGTCCCGTGCCTGCTGGGCCTAGAGACCCAAGCTACTCCTCACTGATGAGCCCCAACAAGGGCGAAACATGTTTGGGGATGCTTGTGGTCTCGTGCAGAAGGGATGTGGCCTAGCAGTTCGGGCTGGACTGCCCCTTTTTGGGGTGGGGCCAAGCCTGATTTGCATATGGTCTTTCCCTTCTGTAATGGCTTGGCAGGCGAAGAACGGTGGTCTGGAGGGTTGCCCAGAGCATTGCCAGTGGTTAAGATTAATTCTAAACCTTCCAGCCATCACCTCTTTGTTTTTGCTATGTCACCCCGAGTGGGACGGGTATGCCCAGACGTGGGTCCCGTGCCTGCTGGGCCTAGAGACCCAAGCTACTCCTCACTGATGAGCCCCAACAAGGGCGAAACATGTTTGGGGATGCTTGTGGTCTCGTGCAGAAGGGATGTGGCCTAGCAGTTCGGGCTGGACTGCCCCTTTTGGGGTGGGGCCAAGCCTGATTTGCATATGGTCTTTCCCTTCTGTAATGGCTTGGCAGGCGAAGAACGGTGGTCTGGAGGGTTGCCCAGAGCATTGCCAGTGGTTAAGATTAATTCTAAACCTTCCAGCCATCACCTCTTTGTTTTTGCTGCACATCACAAAACACTCATAATCTGCATTGGCAAGCGGCATGAAATGCTTGCGCAGTGCAGCTTTGGCTGACGCATACGTTGGATTTGCAGGAGTCAGGGACTGAAAAACCTCATGTACCGCCGGTCTTGCTGAGTAGAGGAGCATAGCCACCATGCTGTCTTCATCCGTCTCCCCAGTGGCGCGGAAGTACAGGTCGAGCCTATCAATCCATAGTCTCCACCTCGGTACCAGGCTGGATTGTGCCCCCAAGATATCAAACTCGGCCATTGGTGTGAGTGCCCCCTGTTGTCTCGGCACATATGTAGCGACTGGGCTAGGTGGTACTGGTGCTTGAGCGGCACCTGCCGCTGCAGCAGTCTGGCCATCCATGGTAGTGAGCGCACAAGCCCCCCACTAGAGTTCTGGGACCGCAACTCACCGACGTGCTGCTCCAGGCAAAGTTTTGTTAGGATGTAGAGTGTGATGATGCTGGCCAGACACGCCCCTTGCCGTTACTTCTAATGATCTCCTTCCACCACCACAAAGCCACCCAAGGCTCTGCCAAAAATTGGGCATATAGTTACTTGCCACTAACACACCCTGGGGCAATACACACAGTGGCCCCCCTCCACCAATGTCCAAACAGCCAGGAAGAATAGAAGGGATCTCCTAGGGCAAAAATAATGAGTCCAAAAATTGAGTGGGGTGGGCCCAGGGGACAAAGACAAAGGACAGCAGGCCTCCCCCCAGGACCTCACCTCACACTCTCGCTGCATCAACAGTGTTAAAAACACTCCTAAAACGAATAATCAACAGCACAATACTCTCCCCTATGCAGGGATCCAAAAATTGCAAGAGGGTGGTGCACGATCACTCCAGGTAGGAGCTGCAACCCTCGCCACGTTGTGCGTAATATGGCGGCCAAAACCACGGCATGAGAAACAGAGAAAGAAAAAAAAATTCTCTGCATTCCTCACCGCCTGTGCCGGGTCGGTTTCCTCGGCTCGTCGCCACTGTTGAGTGTCGCACAGCCTCTCTCAGGCCTCCATGAGTACCCCCTGCCATAGATCACACACTGGGTCGTGTGTACAGTCTGCGCTCCACGGTCACTCTGACGTGGCCGTGGAACGCCCCCTTTATTTAAAGCACACGCGGCGGAGTTACATCACTCTGCCGCGTTTGTATTCCCTTAAAGGGGCAGCCACCACACCCAGTAATGGGGCTAGCGCATCCCAGCACTTATCTAAGTCCAGAGATTGGGACAGCACTTCCCATGACAGAGGACTAGGGGTGGGCGATATGGATGAATTTCATTTAGCTGGAAAATCGGTGGATTCTAGCCAAAATTCACCCTATCCTGCAATTGCACCTATGCAACAGATTTGGTAGCCTTTTCCTACCCAAAATTTCTATTTGTTTAAAAATTTAATTTCAGATATTTTGCCCCCTAAATGTCGTTTTCCCACGAAATTTTGTTGTTTATGTATTTTGGACATAACAAGTGACGCGGGGGGGGGGGAGAGAAATTTCCACACAAAAGGAAAAAAGGAAAAAGATGTGGTGGAAAAGGTAGAATATGGGTCAGCCGGTGCAACAGAATTGTTGGGCAAGTTAACCAATTCCATTTCTCTGGCGGTAATTTTGCACACTCATACAGAGAACAAAAATCAGCAGATGAGCCTGTGAATGACACAACATTGCAAGGCCCTGCAATCAACAAGGCCAACATGCATTTCTTTAAATTCACACCTGGCCTGGTGCATAGTAACACCACTGAAAGTGGCCGTGGGTCTAAGGCCATAACACAAAACAAGGAGTTTATAGGGCAAGAATCACTTTGACCCTCTTGACTTGCTGATATCGTCCCGATTTTGATAATCAATTTCAAGCCTCTAAGTTTTTGATTTTATACTGTAAAAATTAGGTCACGTCTTGCTGCCTCTTGCGTGTGCTGAGTTGCTCTTCTAGCTCGCTGACCTCTGGGGCAGCAATTCTGTGTTAGTAGAGCCATGTGTTGTTCTGACAGATTTTAATCTTTTAATGAAGAACTGATCAGCTGGATGATCAACTACTAAAAAAACGCGGACTTCCACCCACTAGTTTTCTCTCTAATCAATTGTGTGCTACAATGTTTAGTAAATGTGTAGACTCTGCACATTTCGGATCAAAGTACGCTTTCTCGAAAAGGGCCTTGGAATGTGCACGTTTCTGGTGGAAAACTGTGTCTTTAAGGACGGAGTCTAGAAATTGGTGACTGAAATATAAGGGAAGTATTTACACATGACTGATGTAATCACACCAGACATCCCTCATAGTATACAGCATTCACAAGTCTTGTAAGTGATGTTCAAAGAACAACAAAGGCCTGCATGGTATTGCCAAACACATGCATGTGGATTCCAATCCCTCCTCCCAAGCTTTCCCAACTCATCTTCTTCAGATCAATACCCTCTTTATTACTTGGAGTAAAAAGAGCTCTGTGAAAATGAAATGAAGTTCTTTCATGAAATATTTGTTTCCCAACTACAAAGAACGTGTAGCCAAAACAAACAAAACATTGAATTACACAATTCCAATAAAATAGCAGAAGCCTTCTAGGCTTACAGAAGATTTGAATAAACAAGGACTCCAAAGAGGTTTTTTTTAAAGCTCAACAATCACCAACTGAGTCTCCGCGCTGCAGGAACGATGAACAGATAAATTGATATGATGCTATATTGATGCTAATACTAAAGATGAAAGGACAAGCTATTGGACTTTCTACAGAGATCAGAAGGGAGAGTGCTCCACATGCTGTTTGCCTGGACTAGGAATGAGCGGCCACCTGATCTTTCCTTAGTATAGCCAGGGGTGATCAGCTTTGTGCCCATTTCTTAAAGATCGTGGAGAAATGTGTGAGCTCAGCTTGAAGGAAAGCGGGCTATAGAAAACATTTAAAACCCAGGCACATGCTTTTAAATATAAACCAATTCCTTATCAGGATGCAGTCTAATGAGGTAAAAGCTGGAGTAATATGTTTGTGTTTGATCTCTCTTTAATCTTGAAATCATATACTTTGGTAGATCTAAATAAATGCCATTATTAAAATCCAGCCGAGAAGAGAGTAGGGATCATTTACCAGAACCTAGTGTGGAAATTCTAAGTAGGGGAGACTTTTTTATTTTTTTGTTCATAATATAGCAAGAATTTCTTACCGCTACCACTTGAGTATTCATTGTTAACTTGCTATCCAGAATAATGCTGATGTTCCTGACCTATGCAGTCGGTTTGAGGCACTGTCCAAGGGTACTTGATCAACATAATGGTGCATAAATGTTGAGTTTTTCATTTACTATCAGAATTTCAGTTTTTTCTTGATTTAGTTTAAGAAAATGTGGGTCCATCCAGATCAGCAAGGAGACAGACTCTAGTTTAACCAGACACATTATCATCACCTTCTTTAGTTTCCACCAGTATCTGTGGGCCATCAGCATAATTAAAATAATTACACCAGATTGGTATAAAACATCCATAAGAGTGCGAAGATACAGGTTAAAGAGGAGAGGTGACAAAGCCGAACCATGGGGCAACCACATTTCGAAGGTTGAGGTTGTGAAGGAAATTGACCTAGATGTATTTGCTGGGTACGATCCTTCCAAAAAGATTTAATCCAGATCAGCAGAGTACCTTTAATTTCCAAATTATGCAATGTCTTGAGTAGCATTTGATGGTCGACGCTGTCAAATGCCACCAACAGAAAATAATATTAAAGTGCCTGTTTCACTTTTATCTACTTTGCCTCGTAAATGATCCAGAACTGAAAATAGTTGCGCAGGGTCCTAAAGCCTAACTGAGCAGTAAGAGGTTTAAGGTTGCCACAAAAGTTTGGAGATGGGCAATATCGTGTTTCTTGTTGATTTGGCCCTAAATGAGGACCAGGAGAAAGAAACACATAGAGCCCGGTGAACTAACACACTTTTCTTTATTCAAAAAGCACCGGGAATGCCTTGGGCATGAGAAAACCTCTCTGCGCATGCGCATACTCAAAGAAGTCGATTACGAGTTTGGTGTGACGTGGGACGTATTTGTCCCCTAGTCAACTCCTTGTCGTTCAGGACATAACATCTCCCCCAGGTGAACAAACAAATAAGCACAATGAATAGCCAAACACTGGCGTAACAGGGGCCCTCGCAGCCCCCACCAGCACATGGCTGGGAGGGGGCCCCAGTAAAAAAAAAAAAAAAAAGAATTTCTAAAAAAAAAAAGTTTCTTTTGAAATTCACTCTGCATTCATAAAGAACATTTCTGTAACAGAAATAATTTCTTTATGAAGGCAGAGTGACTACAAAAAGAAACTTTCTTTTTGAAGTCTGAGGGCCCCCGTACCCCATGACATGGAAGACCCTAGGCTGGAGGCCTCCATGTCATGGGGTGCGGGGGGGGGGGAGGAACCCTATGCCTTCAAAAAGAAATTGTTTGTTTTTGAAGCCACTCAGCCATCATAAAGAAATCATTTTGATTATGGTTCGGTCCTTAACTGAAATAATTTCTTAATGAAGTTATAGTGACTTAAAAAAGAAACAATGGGGCTCATTCTGACCATGCCGGTCCGGAAACAACGGTGCTGGTAAGCTTACAGGCACTGTTGTTTCCGGACCGGCATATTACAGGTCTGCCTGGTGGGGCTGCCGTGCCCGACAGGTCTGACCCTGCCAGGCACAGCAGCCACGGTAGGCAGACCTGTCACGGAAGCACTGGCATCGTTAACAATGGTGCAGGTGCTTCTGTGTCCCCATTCCCGTGGAGTCTGGGGTTTAACGAAATTACCGGCACCTGATTTCCCAGCCGCCGGACTTGAAATAGCACGGTAGCACCGGGAAGTCAGGCCATAGTAATTTTTTATGGGTCCGGCGGCAACCCGCCGGTAGCACCGGCACGGTTACCGCTGGACCCGTAATGAGCCCCAATTTCTTTTTTAAGTTATAGGGCCCCCCCTCAACTCCATGAGGTGTGCGTGTATGAGCCTATGGTGAAAGGGTGCACACTCAAATGTATAGCCGGCTGCCTGTGTGTGTATGGTGAAAGGGTGCACACTTAAATGTATGGGTGGCTGTGGGGGTGTGCCTGCATGGTGAAAGGGTGCACACATAAATGTATAGGTGGCTACCTGTGTGAGTGTATGGTGAAAGGGTGCACACTTAAATGTGTGGATGACTGGGTGTGTATAAGGTGAATGGTGTGTGTGCTTGTGTACAGGGGCACAAGAAAACCTTCATTTCGGGGGGGCTAATCCTTCAAATGTTGGGAGAGGCGCTAACTTCACATGCGGTGGGGAGGGGGAAACTTATTTGTGTGGGCGCATCCAAATTATTTACGCATTTTAATGAGACTATTCTAGTGCAGATTCAATGTTACAAGCAGTTAACTCTCTCCTATAAGTCTCCTGTTCCCCCTCTACCCTTCCAATCACTCCCCTGGCATGCAAGTACTAAACCCACATCACGATTTCAATCGCCTAAACAATGTGGAATTTGAATGCAGGTACTAACAGTGAAATGCTTTACGTTGGTAATTGCTGGGTTCTTGTTAACAGCAAAAACCAGGTGCCGTTTAAAATCTGTGTCCTGTTCGGTCTGGCAACTGCTCTAAAGGTTAGTCAAGTTGAGTCAATATAGCCCAAAATGTCAGGGGGGGTAGTGCTGAAGCCCAGTCAACTCAATGGTGTTGCGCTACTACTTGTGTTTAATGCCTTGCTTACTCCTAGCCCTATTCTTCCTCGTCCCAGTACTTATATACGAGGCAGTACGTGTGTTTGAGGCACTCTGCCTCATACAAAAGTACTGGGAAGAGGTAGAGGTACATGGAGGTAATGCCTGATTTAGCTACCTGTAATCTTCATCACTCCTAGTCCCACTGTTCCTCATCCCAGTACTTACCTATGAGGCAAGGGCCTCATACGAAAGCTCTGGGACAAGGAAGAGGGACGCAGAGGTAATTCTGGGCCAAGGAGCTGATTGTGGAGGTTGGGGTGGTGGGTGGGAGGGAGAGTGGATGTGTGGGGGGGCAGGATTGTGTGATAAATCATAATGGTTGTCCATGTCCAGGCTAAGCAGGCATGATATGTGGTATTAGTGGCTAGAGAGGCATTTTGATTTAGCCAGTCTAGTCATTCCTCAGTTTGGTATGACTTTCTTTTAACTGGACATTTCTGATAAAGTAGTCCTGCTAACTTTAATTACCTGGCTAGATTGGCATTTGGGTGCTGCCAGTCTAGCCATTTCTTACTGCGGCATTGTATATTTTTCTGGGCATCTGTGATAAAATGATATGATGTGATTCAAGTCATTTATAATGCGCCTGTACACAAGTGTACACAAGGGAGGGATGATAGAGGGAGGACAAGACAAACGATCTCACTAGGCCTTGTGTCATTGTGAGAACGAGAAGTGCAAGGGAAAAGGGAGCAGGGAAGTGCAAGTGAGAGGGGAGGGGAAAACAGGGCAGCAATGCTCTCAGTAAGTGCAGCCAGGGCAGAGCAGCTATTGGTTGTGCAAGGAGAACAATGGACTGCAGGGTTACAGTTACAGCCCCTAAGTGCATGGTAGGCCCGGAGGCAGTGCAAGGGTGACCAATCAAGAAAGAGCCTGGACTCAGAGAGACTCTGAGGGTAGCCAAGCAGCCAGTCAGTACAGCAGACATGTAGGTCAGGTAGGTCAGCAGGGAGGGAGAGAGAGCAAAAGCAGCAGAGAAGAGGAAAGCTTTTAGCTGCTTCCAAAACTTCAGGTTGTCCACCTCAAGCTTGAGAGGGGCAGGGAGGCCATTCCAGTTGGAGGCACCAGCAGAGGAGAGAGGTCTACCCCCACTCTCTGCCTGGAGAAATGTCTAAGCCTTAGAGAGTTGGAGGTAGCTGAGTGAAGGGTTAGAGAAAGAAGGTATTTTGGAAGAGAGCGTTGGATTTAGTGTTGGCACTGGCCCCAGAAAGCCTTGTGGGCAATGCAAAGGTTCTTGAACTTGATCCTTGCAGCCAGTGGAGAGATTTCAGGGCTGGAGAAATACAATCCCAGGGCTTGAGGCCAAGGCTAAGTCTTGCAGTCCTGTTCTGGATTATTTGCAGATGAAGGAGACTAGAGGAAGACAGATTGAGAAAGTGGCTGTTGCAGTAGTCCAGCTTAGAGACAGTGAGCTTCTGGTGGAGAGTGAGAAAGGGAAGAGTCCCTTTGAGGAGGAGCAGCTGGTAGTGGGACTTCTTGGTGATGTCCGAGATGTTAGGAGAGAAAGAGAGTGTGGCGTTGAAGATGACACCAAGGTTTTTTGCCTCGCAGGAAGGCAAAGGAAGAGGGCCCAAGGTGGTCTGCTATAGTGAGAGAGGAAACACAGTGGCAAGGGTCCCAATGAGAAGGATCTCTGTCTTACTGGCATTAAGGCAGAGATTGTTGGAGGCGCACCAATCCTGAATCGTGGATAGACAGTCAGGAATGTGCAAGAGAGGAGAGGAGGATGAGGGGAGCCTGAAGGAAAGCTGAGTCATCCGCACAACACTGAAAGTTAGAGGATAAGGTAGAGATCAGGGAGGCCAAAGTGGCCAAGTAGAGGTTGAAAAACCAGTGTGAGAGGATAGAGCCCTGGGGAATGCCACAGGTAGAGAGAGGTGGCGGAGAGAATGGGACCACGATCGACCTGGGAGCGGAGTGGCGGTCCAAGTGGAAGTAGGTCAGTCACTCTAGGGTCTGATCTGTGATGCCCAGGTTCTCACAGAGTCGATTGATCAGGATGGCGATGTTGACCCTGTCGAAAGCAGAGGAAAGATGAAGGATGAGAATAGAAGGAATGCTGGAATCAAGGTTAGAGAGCAGCACAGGTGTTAAGGAGAGCAGTTTCCATGCCTCTGGCAGCTCTGAAGCCAGACTGATGGTCATGGAGACAACCAACAGATTCAGTGTGAAGAGTAAGCTGGGAGATGGCAAGCTTTTCCAAGAGTTTGCTCAGGAAAGGTGGAGATTGAGCGATAGTTTTCCTGCAGGTGGGATCAGCAGACTGCTTCTTGAGGAGTGGGTGCACAAGGGACTGCTCAAAGGGAGAGGGGAACATTGCAGTGGCGAAAGAGTGATTACAGAAATCGGCCAAGGCTGGAGCGAGGGTGTCAATATGGGCTTTGATGGTTCTGGAGGAGCAGCGGAGCACCTGTTTGGATGACACTTTCATAGATCGGACTTGTCTAGAAACCTCGTCAGGTGTTGTCGGAGAGAAAGAGGAAAAAGGAGGAGGAGAGAAGAGATGGCCAAAATGGGCCGAGAGAGGAAGAGGACATAGAGGACAGGATGTCCTGAGATTTAGCAGAGAAATGAGAGGCCAGAGCTGTACAGAGGGCATGGGAGGGAACAGAAGAGGTATAGACCACAACAGGATTGACCAGTTCCTTGCAGATTTTAAAGAGTTTGGCTGTGTTGATCGAGGCCATGGAGACACATGCTTTATTGTGTGCTCTCTTCTTGATGAGTGTTATTGCTTTGACTGGCATTTTGCTGAAAACAGTCTAGGTATGTCTAAATGTGGCCTGGCATTCTGTACTATAATGTTATTACGTGTTTACACTGGTCTACATTGTGCAGCCAGTTGGAAGCATTAATGTTCCTGTGCACTGTTGGTGACTTGCATGTATTGGATTGTGTTACCCTACAAAACAATTGCAAACACTCTGGCTTTATAGCCAATTTATCTCAGAAAGTGTGCTGTATATTGCATTAAAACACATATTTATATATTTTTCCTAGTGCAGTGTGCGGCATACCCCTTCAGCAGCACGTTCATGCGTATTGTGCAAGCGTGACAGTCTAGGGCGGCCCAGAGTGTGGCGCAACCCGTGATTTGTTGCCGAGTTGGGGGGCCCCCTCAGCATGGCTCGCAGGGGGGCCCCCACATTTTGTGTTACGCCACTGTAGCCAAACAGCCATGTTCACTCACAGTCTCAGATTTCTTCAATAAGGAACACAGACCTTTGAATACACAGAACAGGTCTCACGTGCACTTCTACTTGCTTGCCTCCTTCTCTATATTCCGACTCTCTTTATCACTGTCTTTGACATCTCTCTCAAGGTATCTCTTGAAGTGAGACACATTTCGACTAACAATTCGACCAGGGCACCGGAGAGTCACCATCGATCTTTTGGCGTGTTTCACTGTCAGTGGGGTTGGATCAAATAGTGAGTCTGACTTCTTCTCCTGTCTACGACTCACAAGTACTAGGTCTCCAGATTGGACTGTCAACTCTACTGCATGCAGAACTGTCAACTCTACTGCATGCCTCTGGCATTCTGCATATCGTTTTATGTCCGGTTTCTTTGCCTGATCCATGACGGTCACCTCTTGATCACAGACAGGTGGATATCCGGGGGGATGAGGGAGCCTGGTTCTCACTTTTCTCCCAAACATCATCTCTGATGGACACTTTCCTGTGGTCCCATGCAGCGAGTTCCAATCATCGCGGAGCATGTTGCACATAGCCTGATTGAGTGATATTGATTGTCACTCATTCTGTTGCAGCACTTTGAGGCTGCTCATGAATCGCTCCACCATGACATTGGGCTGAGACCAAAAAGGGGTTATTTTCCTGTGCCTGATCCCCAGGTACTGCATGAATCACAAACATTCTAGACCACAGAATGGGGGCCTGTTGTCCCACTTGAGTACCTCTGGAATTCAATACACAGAGAAAATAGTGTCCTGTTCCGGAATTATTGTGCTGGTGACCAGGAGACCATCTGTATGATGGGAAACCTAGAATACTCATCCATGAGCACCAAACAGTATTTTCCACTACTGAGAGGCCCAAAGAAGTCAATAGCTACATGATTCCACACGGAGCCTGGTTATTCTGACATTTTGAGGGGTGCAGAATTGTCCAGACACACCGTGCTTTGACACAGGTGACAAGCTTTTATTGTTCGTACATCAAGTAGGTTGATACCAGAGAAGCACACAGTAGGCCTCATTACGAGGTTGGAGGTAGCCATGTCAGTTTTACCGGCATGGCTACCCCCAAACTCGGGTCCGTCTCCGGGACCTGCGAAAGCGGAATTACCGGGCCGTCCGACCTTGGTGGGCCTGGTAATTCCTCTTGCGTGGGAGCCGGAGCCGGTACTTGCCCATTCCCATTTGAGCCCCCATAGGGCTCAATGGGAATGGGGAGGATGGTAGCAGCAGTACCGTTCATAACGGTACCGTTGCTACCATCCCGTTCTGCTCACGAGTGCTGCTCTGCACCCCTGGTCTGACCAGGCGTGCAGAGCAGCACCCGCGAGCAGAACTAGTAATGTGGCGGTATGGTACTAAGGCGCCGGTAGCACTTCCAGCGCCGTTGTTGCCTTACCACCACAATCAATCGTAATGAGACCCAGTGTCTCTTATTTGTCGTTTGGTGGCTATAACTTCTTGATGACCTTCATGCGCCAAGTCAACAATTTGCTGTCGAAGTTCTCATGGAATGACCACCCGAGTGCCTCTCATGACTAGGGCTTCAGCTGACACAGAGAGGTCATCATTCACTTGATTGATTACACATAGCTCAGCCACTGAAATGCCTCTCCCTTTAATTCCTTCAGGAAACATGCATGCCCATCTCCTGGTCACTGTCAGCTCCTGTACCGTCAGTAGAGTGTCATTGCGTTCACCAATAATCGTAGGCATTATCAGCCCAGACGGCATTTCTTGAGTAAGGAATTTACTGTATTCCTCAGCCATGGATATCACTCTGGATGGGTCAGGAAGAGGAGGCCTGGACATGAAATCTGCTGGGTTATGTTCCTTACTCGGTTTGTGAAAGATTTTAAAGTAAAACTCAGGCAATCTCATGCCCCATCTTTCAATACTTGGCGGCATCTTGCACTGTGGGTTTCTGTATATGGTGACCAATGCTTGGTGGTCTGTGATTATTGTGAATGTTTTATCAAGCAGGAATATGTGTTTGCATGCCCACACCACAGCTAGCCCTTCTTTCTTGGCTGAAAATATCGCCTTTCCACATCAGACAGACTTTTGCTCGCATAAGCTACCACTCGTTACATGTCTTTATATTGAAATATTTTATATTGAATACACATATCTCAAATATTTTATATTGAAAACTTTTAGTGAATGCCCTTTTTTTGGGGAAGGGGTAGCCCCCAAAACCCTGTTTCCAACCACAAAAAATCCACCCTGACAGTTTCCCAAAAATATTTTACCCTGTACCGCACCCCTAAATGCATTCACCATAAAGGTTTTCAATATAAAAAATTTGATATATTGGCATTCAATATTAAGAAAAGATATAAACACTGTATACCGTTAACACTGCTCTCGGGAATTCTCTCCCTGTACTATGCTGTGCCAGAATCGCTCCCAGTCTGACCGGGCTGGCATCCACTGTCAACTGTGTGCATAACTATGCGTCAAAATATATATGTGTTTAGCTGATGCAATGCACCTCTTGATCTGGGGGATGCTCTCTCGCGCTCTCGTGACCACGGCAATGCAACATCTTGTTTGGTGAGTTCTCTCAAAGGCAGGTTTGCGGTGGCAAAATCTCTAATGCATCTCCCACAGAAGCACGCCATCCCTCGGAATGAGAGGACACCACCAACATCTTCTGCAGGTGAAATGTCAGAAATGACTTCCACCTTCCTGGCATCAGGACTCATACCTTTCTTAGAGAACATGTGACCAAAGTATTTTAGGTGTGACTTGTGAAACGCACACTTGTCATGATTGAGTTTTAAACCTGCCACCATTAACACGTTGCAGACCTGGGAGATGGAATAATCATGTTGTTGAGTGGTGGCCCAAATACCAGGATATCGTCACTATAATTAAAGCAGTTCTGAACATAACGGATTAATCTAGAGATGCTTTCTTGAAAAATCTTGGCAACCCATGTGATCCCAAGCTCAATCTTTTATAATGAAAGAGACCCACATGTATGACGAAGGTCTCTATGTACCTAGAGTGCTCATCCATCTCAATCTGGTGGTATCCTTTATTTAGATCTAGTTTTGAGAAAACGTAAGGTCTGTTGAGTAGACTGATCATATCGTCCAGATTAATCTGAGGGTGTCTCTCTCTTCCAATCGCTTTGTGGGCCTGACTCTTGACAACACAGATGGGTATTTGACCTCAAGTGCCCTTCTTTGGGACTGCCACAATGGGCGACACCTAGGGGGTAGGTCCCAAAGATGGTTCAATTATTCTGCTCTCTAGTACTCATCTCCTTCACAACCTGTAGCTGAAGGTGGATGGGCACTCTTATTAGGTGTTGATCCACTGGGGCAACTGACTCATCAATGTGAAGGGATACAGGATCTGCCCCATACCCTGAAACAGAGAAGAGAAATTCTGCACTATCAGATTTGCGTGTTGCATTGTGTACATCATGGCCGCCACATTCATTGCAAGTGCTGTTGTTCGTCCTAAGAGATTGCTTCCTGGAACCTGGAACCTCACCTTGCAGCATGTGTATCTCGGAGGACCCCTGTCTTTGCTTGTACCGTATTTTTTTCTAAAATTGTCCATGATTTACCACCAGGCCGTCATAGCCCACTAGAAGACTCAGAGTTCAGAGGGGACCAGGACAGGTGGCTGAGTCCTCCTTTTAAACTCAGATATACACATAATGCTCAATGTGGCTCTAGTGTCCACGGCAAATGTAGCTTCATGATCACCCACCAGCAGAACCACGTCCCTGGAAGGCGGCACAACCAGGTCCATAATAATGTATGCATAATCATCTCTGTTTTCCTTTCTAGGAAGTAGAGGCAATGAGGAACAACTTATTTGCCGAACATGGCTCACTAGCTCTCGCTGTATACCTGCGTCACTTCTCCCTGGCATAGGACTGTATCCCCGGGTCTCCTGACGGGCTGGCACAGAGATGTTCAACCCTTGTCTTGATGGTAGTGTGAGGAGCCAGGAATGAGACACGGACACAAAGGACTCATGGTGTTTTCCTTAAACTAGTATTAAATAATAAAGGGGTTGGAAAATGCCTCACTGTCCCTAATCTAGGAGGTATTTCCCTACCTCAACCAAACTAAGGGCCTGTCCTGTGTCAAGATGTCTGAAGCAAAAATGTCCTGTACCCGAAATACTAACATAGCCTTCACACTCTAAAAGTAACTAAGTTGCTAAGGGTAATGTCTCTGGCTAGAAAACTATGCAAATATAACAAAAAGGTAGAAATCCAACAAAAGTTCCAAATGTTCACAGTTCCAGGGAATGACACCCTTCCCCAGGTTTCTCTCCACCAAAACAAAAGTTGAAAAGAATAGCCAAGTTCTTTGTAGCCCAAAAGGATAACTCCTCTGCACTTGGTGTTGCAATTCACTCCAGGGGAAATGTCTCCCTTGCCAAATCCTTTTCACATTCAACGTAATAAAATAAAACCTAAGAGCATGAATCTTCCTTGTGATTTTCTGCCTCACAAAACACCTTGTATACTCTCCTTCCAGATTCTCTCATTTAGTTCCATATTTGTGAACAACATATTGTGGAGCTAAGGCTATGTTCACTAATCTGGATAACTACGCACTTGAAAACGAGCTTAAAATCAACATGGGGAAGACAAAAATATTGGTTGCTTCTAATAAAAAGGTGAAGTGTCTTAGTTTGATCACAACTCTGGGCAAGGTAGATTACACAGAGACATATCCCTATTTGGGTATTGATATGAGCTGCAGTAAATCCTATAGTGATATAGTAGTAGCTAAGAGAACAAAGGCGTTACGGCTGACACTGTTGATCTCCAACTTCGCAAGAAAGACAGCAGAGTTTTCATTGGAGGGGATTATAATATTGTATAAACTAAGTTACTGTCCCATGGTACTGTATGGGTTGGATGCCTTGGCTATGAGAGTCCTGACTTGGTTGGATGGCACAGAGGGAGTGTTTTGGAAACGGATACTGAGGCTGAGTGCCGCAACCCCAATGAAATATATTCGTTTAGAGCTGGGGTTACTCTCGCTCAAAGGCGAATTGGTGATTCGGCGAGGCCTACTGCATTTGAAAATACATTCTAACCCGAAATGTCAGTTGCTTGCCCTATTGGCTCAATGCAACAATTAATATCAAGGGAGCAGTGACAACGCGTTCGAGAAGCTTGTAGCTAAATCCTATAGGGATATTGGATGTAGTCCCGACTTCACAAGGGGAACTAACTACGATACATTAAAGCATATTTTTAAAGGTAAAGCCAATGAGTGGGAGTGGATTAATAATTACAACCACCTGGTGACCTTACTCAGTTCCATCTATGTCGCAGGAGTCACACATATCTATCTCCAACCGCAGAAATACTTGAGGCAGTGTCTTAACCTCTCAGCATTGTATTTTTGCTTAAAGCTGCGTATCAATCAACTGCCAGTAGTGGCTTCCATTGGTACCCAATTGGGGATCCCTCTAAAGCACAGATGCTGTTGTATCTGCAAAGATCCTGGTAAAGTGGAAACCGCCAAACATCTCTAAACGGAATGCACTGCACTCGGTGTGGAATATATGACTATTTTAGGAAAAATGACTCACTCTTATGATTTAATCAGGGATGATGCCTTTTGGAATTATTGTTTGAATAGAGAACCAAAGTGTCCATATTGCCATGTATTGTATCGCCTGTGGGATGTTATTAAAAAGCGCCTATCTTAGGAAGGCGAGATATAGGGTATCAGTAAACCGTGTATATATATATTACATGGCCACGGTAGTGGCCATGTAGATATGGATAAGTTGCTGTTTCCATAGGAAGAGCACTTTTTGGGCGGCTTATAACTTTGCTCCCCCTGGACGAATCCTCACCAAACTGTGCAAAGAAAGTATATGGCCCACTCTGAATCATTTTGCAAAGTTTGGTGAGGATTCTTCCAGGGGGGGAAAAGTTATAGGGGGGTCCCAAAATTTCTTTTTTTCCCATAGACTGAATGGGAAAAAATGTTTGCTCGCGCCTACAGCCCAAACCACTGGACGGATTTTCACCAAATTTGGACCAGGAGCAGCGGCTTGGTCCCGAAAGCGTGCTTTTGCAAATTTGGTGAAAATTCGTCCAGTAGTTTTTTAAAAAATGACCAAAAAGTATGTTAAAAAAAAATTAGTGATAGTCCGAGGACAGGACAGGGATTGGGCAAGCGGGTTGCGTCGTGTCCGCGGACATGTTACGTGCTTTCCCATTGGCTGCACTGCAGCGTGCAGTGCGTCGTATTTTCAAGACGCCCGTCATCTTTGTTTGTGGTTTGCGGTGGGAGCCCGGCTAGTAAGTGTCTTCCTTCTGTTCCCCCCACCCCCACTCATCCCCTGTGTCTCCCCTGTTCCACCCCACCCCCGCTCATGTCTCCGCTCATCCCTGTGTCTCCTCTGTTCCCCCCACCCTCCGCTCATCCCCCGTGTCTCCCTCACAATCCCCCCCACCCCCATTCATGCCCCGTGTCTCCCCTGTCCTCCCCACCCCCTGATCATGCCCCGTGTGTGTCTCCCCTTCCCCCCACACCCCGCTCATGCCGTGAGTGTCTCTCCCCTTCCCCCCACCCCCCGCTCATGCCCCGTGTGTCTCCCCTTCCCCCCACCCCCCGCTCATGGCCCGTGTGTCTCTCCCCTCCCCCCCATCCCCCGCTCATGGCCCGTGTGTCTCTCCCCTCTCCCCCACCCCCCGCTCATGGCCGTGTGTCTCTCCCCTCCCCCCCACCCCCCGCTCATGCCCTGTGTGTCTCTCCCCTTTCGCCCACCCCCCGCTCATGGCCGTGTGTCTCTCCCCTCCCCCCCACCCCCCGCTCATGGCCCGTGTGTCTCTCCCCTCTCCCCCACCCCCCGCTCATGCCCTGTGTGTCTCTCCCCTTTCGCCCACCCCTGCTCATGCCCTGTGTGTCTCTCCCCTCCCCCCAATTCATGGCCTGTGTGTCTCTCCCCTTCCCCCCACTCATGCCCCGTGTGTCTCTCCCCTTCCCCCCATCCCCCGCTCATGCCCCGTGTGCCTCTCCCCTCCCCCACACCCCCTGCTCATTCCCCGTGTGTCTCTCTCCTCCCCCGCTCATGCCCCGTGTCTCTCCCCTCTCCCCCTTCCCCCGCTCATGCCCCGTGTCTCTCCCCTTCCCCCCACCCCCCGCTCATGGCCCGTGTGTCTCTCCCCTTCCCCCACCCCCCGCTCATGCCCCGTGTGTCTCTCCCCTCCACCCCCCGCTCATGCCCCGTGTGTCTCTCCCCTTCCCCCCACCCCCTGCTCATGCCCCGTGTGTCTCTCCCCTTCCCCCCACCCCCTGCTCATGCCCCATGTGTCTCTCCCCTCCACCCCCTGCTCATGCCCTGTGTGTCTATCCCCTCCCCCCACCCCCCGCTCATGCCCCGTGTGACTCTTCCCTCCCCCCACCCCCCGCTCATGACCCGTGTGTCTCTCCCCTTCCCCCCACCCCTGTTCATGCCCCGTGTGTCTCTCCCCTCCCCCCCACCCCCCGCTCATGCCCCGTGTCTCCCTTATGCCCCCCCACCCCCGCTCATGCCCCGTGTCTCCCTTCTTCCCCCCACCCCCGCTCATGCCCCGTGTCTCCCTTCTTTCCCTCCCACCCCCCGCTCATGCCCTGTGTCTCCCTTGTTCCCCTCCACCCCTTGCTCATGCCCCGTGTCTCCCTTCTTCCCCCCACCCCTGCTCATGCCGCGTGTCTCCCTTCTCCCCCCCCACCCCCCGCTCATGCCCCGTGTCTCCCTTATGCCCCCCCACCCCCTGTTCATGCCCCGTGTCTCCCTTCTTCCCCCACCCCCGCTCATGCCCCGTGTCTCCCTTCTTCCCCCCACCCCCCGCGCATGCCCTGTGTCTCCCTTCTTCCCCCCACCCCTTGCTCATGCCCCGTGTCTCCCTTCTTCCCCCACCCCCCGCTCATGCCCTGTGTCTCCCTTCTTCCCCCCACCCCTTGCTCATGCCCCGTGTCTCCCTTCTTCCCCCCACCCCCCCGTTCATGCCCTGTGTCTCCCTTCTTTCCCCCCCACCCCCCGCTCATGCCCTGTGTCTCCCATCTTTCCCCCCCACCCCCCATCCATGTCCCGTGTCTCCCTTCTTTACCCCCCACCCCCCGCTCATGCCCCGTGTCTCCCTTCTTTCCACCCCCCCCAATCATGCCCCGTGTCTCCCTCCTGTACCCCCCCGACCCCCGGCTCATGCCCTGTGTCTCCCTTCTTCCCCCCACCCCATGCTCATGCCCCGTGTCTCCCTTCTTCCCCCCACCCCCCCGTTCATGCCCTGTGTCTCCCTTCTTTCCCCCCACCCCCCGCTCATGCCGGTGTCTCCCATCTTTCCCCCCCACCCCCCATCCATGCCCCGTGTCTCCCTTCTTTACCCCCCACCCCCCGCTCATGCCCCGTGTCTCCCTTCTTTCCACCCCCACCCCACGATCATGCCCCGTGTCTCCCTCCTGTACCCCCCCACCCCCTGCTCATGCCCTGTGTCTTCCTTCTTTCCCCCCCGCTCATGCCCCGTGTCTCCCTTCTTCCAGCCCCACCCCCCGCTCATGCCCCGTGTCTCCCTTCTTCCTCCCCCACCCCCCGCTCATGCCCCGTGTGTCTCCCCTTTCCCCCCACCCCCGCTCATGCCCCGTGTGTCTCTCAACTCCCCCCACCCCCCGCTCATGTCCTGTGTGTCTCTCCCCTCCCCCCCACCCCCCGCTCATGCCCCGTGTGTCTCTCCCCTCCCACCCCACCCCCCGCTCATGCTCCGTGTGTCTCTCCCCTTTCCCCCACCCCCGCTCATGCCCTGTGTGTCTCTCCCCTCCCCCCCGCTCATGGCCCGTGTGTCTCTCCCATTCCCCCCACCCCCTGCTCATGCCCCGTGTGTCTCTCCCCTCCCCTCCACCCCCCGCTCATGCCACGTGTGTCTCCCCTTCCCCCCACCCCCCGCTCATGCCCCGTGTGTCTCTCCACTTCCCCCCATCCCCCGCTCATCCCCCGTGTGTCTTTCCCCTCCCCCACACCCCCTGCTCATTCCCTGTGTGTCTCTTCCTCCCCCGCTCATGCCCCCTGTCTTTCTCCTCTCCCCCTTCCCCCGCTCATGCCCCGTGTCTCTCCCCTCCCCCCACCGCCCGCTCATTGGCCCGTGTGTCTCTCCCCTTCCCCCACCCCCCGCTCATGCCCCGTGTGTCTCTCCCCTCCACTCCCGCTCATGCCCCGTGTGTCTCTCCCATTCCCCCCACCCCCTGCTCATGCCCCGTGTGTCTCTCCCCTTCCCCCCCACCCCTTGCTCATGCCCTGTGTGTCTCTCCCCTCCACCCCCCGCTCATGCCCTGTGTGTCTCTCCCCTCCCCCCACCCCCCGCTCATGCCCCGTATGTCTCTCCCCTCCCCCCGCTCATGCCCCGTGTGTCTCTCCCCTCCCCCCACCCCCGCTCATGCCCCGTGTGTCTCTCCCCCCACCCCCCCTGCTCATGCCCGTGTGTCTCTCCCCTCCCCCCACCCCCAGCTCATGACCTGTCTCCCTTGTCACCCCCCAACCCCCGCTCATGCCCCGTGTGTCTCTCCCCTTCCCTCCACCCCCCGCTCATGCCCCGTGTGTCTCTCCCCTTCCCCCCACCCCCCGCTCATGCCCCGTGTGTCTCTCCCCTCCCCCCCACCCCCCACTCATGCCCCGTGTCTTCCTTCTCCCCCCCACCCCCGCTCATGCCCTGTGTCTCCCTTCTTAACCCCCCACCCCCTGTTCATGCCCTGTGTCTCCCTTCTTTCCACCCCACCCCCTGCTCATGCCCCGTGACTTCCTTCTTCCCCCTACCCCCCGCTCATGCCCCGTGTCTCCCTTCTTCCACCCCACCCCGCTCATGCCCCGTGTCTCCCTTCTTCCCCCCACCCCCCGCTCATGCCCCGTGTCTCCCTTCTTTCCCCACACCCCTCGCTCATGCCCCGTGTCTTCCTTCTTTCCCCCCACCCCCCACTCATGCCCGTGTCTCCCTTCTTCCCCCCCGCCCCCCCGCTCATGCCCCGTGTCTCCCTTCTTTCCCCCCGCTCATGGCCCGTGTCTCACTTCTTTCCCCCCACCCCTCGCTCATGCCCCGTGTCTCCCTTCTTCCTCCCCACCCCCATCTCATGCCCCGTGTCTCCCTTCTTTCTCCCCACCCCTCGCTCATGCCCCGTGTCTCCCTTCTTCCCCCCCACCCCACGCTCATGCCCCGTGTCTTCCTTTTCCCCCACCCCCCGCTCATGCCCCGTGTCTCCCTTCTTTCCCCCACCACCCGCTCATGCCCCGTGTCTCCCTGTTGGAACAGGGCAGACACGGGGCATGAGCTGGGGTGGGGGCCCCACCTTGCCCTACCCCTGCTCATGCCCCATGTCTCTCCTGTTCACCCCCACCCCCACTCATGCTCCATGTCTGTCTCCTTCCTTTTCCCCCCGCTCATGGCCCGTGTCTCCCCTGTTCACCCCCACCCGCGCTCATGCCCCGTGTCTCCCTTCTTCCCCCCCACCCCCCGCTCATGCCCCGTGTCTCCCTTCTTTCCCGCTCATGCCCGTGTCTCCCTTCTTTCCACCCCCGCTCATGCCCCGTGTCTCCCTTCTTTCCCCCCACCCCCTGCTCATTCCCCGTGTCCCCCTTCTTTCCACCCCCGCTCATGCCCCGTGTCTCCCTTCTTACCTCCCCCACCCCCCGCTCATGCCCCGTGTCTCCATTCTTCCTCCCCACCCCCCGCTCATGCCCCGTGTCTCCCTTCTTCCCCCCCACCCCCCGCTCATGCCCCGTGTCTCCCTTCTTCCCCCCACCCCCTGCTCATGCCCCGTGTCCCCCTTCTTTTCACCCCCGCTCATGCCCTGTGTCTCCCTACTTTCCCCCCACCTTCGCTCATGCCCCGTGTCTGCCCTGTTGGAACAGGGCAGACACGGGGCATGAGCGGGGGTGGGGGCCCCACCTTGCCCTACCCCCACTCATGCTCCGTGTCTCTCCTGTTCACCCCCACTCATGCTCCATGTCTGTCTCCCTCCTTTTCCCCCGCTCATGGCCCGTGTCTCCCCTGTTCACCCCCACCCATGCCCTGTGTATCCCTTCTTTCCACCCCCGCTCATGCCCCGTGTCTCCCTTCTTTCCCCCACCCCCTGCTCATGCCCCGTGTCCCCCTTCTTTCCACCCTCGCTCATGCCCCGTGTCTCCCTTCTTACCTCCCCCACCCCCCGCTCATGCCCCGTGTCTCCCTTCTTCCCCCCCACCCCCCGCTCATGCCTCGTGTCTCCCTTCTTCCCCCCACCCCCCGCTCATGCCCCGTGTCTCCCATCTTTCCCGCTCATGCCCCGTGTCTCCCTTCTTTCCACCCCCACCCCCCGATCATGCCCCGTGTCTCCCTCCTGTACCCCCCCACCCCCCGCTCATGCCCTGTGTCTTCCTTCTTTCCCCCCCGCTCATGCCCCGTGTCTCCCTTCTTCCAGCCCCACCCCCCGCTCATGCCCCGTGTCGCCCTTCTTCTCCCCCACCCCCCGCTCATGCCCCGTGTCTCCCTTCTTCCTCCCCCACCCCCCGCTCATGCCCCGTGTGTCTCCCCTTCCCCCCCACCCCTGCTCATGCCCCGTGTGTCTCTCCCCTCTCCCCCACCCCCCACTCATGTCCTGTGTGTCTCTCCCCTCCCCCCCACCCCCCGCTCATGCCCCGTGTGTCTCTCCCCTCCCACCCCACCCCCCGCTCATGCTCCGTGTGTCTCTCCCCTTTCCCCCACCCCCGCTCATGCCCTGTGTGTCTCTCCCCTCCCCCCCGCTCATGGCCCGTGTGTCTCTCCCATTCCCCCCACCCCCTGCTCATGCCCCGTGTGTCTCTCCCCTCCCCTCCACCCCCCGCTCATGCCGCGTGTGTCTCCCCTTCCCCCCACCCCCCGCTCATGCCCCGTGTGTCTCTCCCCTTCCCCCATCCCCCGCTCATGCCCCGTGTGTCTTTCCCCTCCCCCACACCCACTGCTCATTCCCCGTGTGTCTCTCTCCTCCCCCGCTCATGCCCCGTGTCTTTCCCCTCTCCCCCTTCCCCCGCTCATGCCCCGTGTCTCTCCCCTCCCCCCACCCCCCACTCATGGCCCGTGTGTCTCTCCCCCTCCCCCACCCCCCGCTCATGCCCCGTGTGTCTCTCCCCTTCCCCCCCACCCCTTGCTCATGCCCTGTGTGTCTCTCCCCTCCACCCCCCGCTCATGCCCTGTGTGTCTCTCCCCTCCCCCCACCCCCCGCTCATGCCCCGTGTGTCTCTCCCCTCCCCCCGCTCATGCCCCGTGTGTCTCTCCCCTCCCCCCACCCCCGCTCATGCCCCGTGTGTCTCTCCACCCCACCCCCCTTCTCATGCCCGTGTGTCTCTCCCCTCCCCCCACCCCCAGCTCATGACCTGTCTCCCTTGTCACCCCCCAACCCCCGCTCATGCCCCGTGTGTCTCTCCCCTTCCCTCCACCCCCCGCTCATGCCCCGTGTGTCTCTCCCCTTCCCCCCACCCCCCGCTCATGCCCCGTGTGTCTCTCCCCTCCCCCCCACCCCCCACTCATGCCCCGTGTCTTCCTTCTCCCCCCCACCCCCGCTCATGCCCTGTCTCCCTTCTTAACCCCCCACCCCCTGTTCATGCCCTGTGTCTCCCTTCTTTCCACCCCACCCCCTGCTCATGCCCCGTGACTTCCTTCTTCCCCCCCACCCCCCGCTCATGCCCCGTGTCTCCCTTCTTCCCCCCCACCCCGCTCATGCCCCGTGTCTCCCTTCTTCCCCCACCCCCCGCTCATGCCCCGTGTCTCCCTTCTTTCCCCACACCCCTCGCTCATGCCCCGTGTCTTCCTTCTTTCCCCCCACCCCCCACTCATGCCCGTGTCTCCCTTCTTCCCCCCCACCCCCCCGCTCATGCCCCGTGTCTCCCTTCTTTCCCCCCGCTCATGGCCCGTGTCTCACTTCTTTCCCCCCACCCCTCGCTCATGCCCCGTGTCTCCCTTCTTCCCCCCCACCCCCATCTCATGCCCTGTGTCTCCCTTCTTTCTCCCCACCCCTCGCTCATGCCCCGTGTCTCCCTTCTTCCACCCCACCCCACGCTCATGCCCCGTGTCTCCCTTCTTTCCCCCACCACCCGCTCATGCCCCGTGTCTGCCCTGTTGGAACAGGGCAGACACGGGGCATGAGCTGGGGTGGGGGCCCCACCTTGCCCTACCCATGCTCATGCCCCATGTCTCTCCTGTTCACCCCCACCCCCACTCATGCTCCATGTCTGTCTCCTTCCTTTTCCCCCCGCTCATGGCCGTGTCTCCCCTGTTCACCCCCACCCCCGCTCATGCCCCGTGTCTCCCTTCTTCCCCCCACACCCCGCTCATGCCCCGTGTCTCCCTTCTTTCCCGCTCATGCCCGTGTCTCCCTTCTTTCCACCCCCGCTCATGCCCCGTGTCTCCCTTCTTTCCCCCCACCCCCTGCTCATGCCCCGTGTCCCCCTTCTTTCCACCCGCGCTCATGCCCCGTGTCTCCCTTCTTACCTCCCCCACCCCCCGCTCATGCCCCGTGTCTCCCTTCTTCCCCCCCACCCCCCGCTCATGCCCCGTGTCTCCCTTCTTCGCCCCCACCCCCCGCTCATGCCCCGTGTCTCCCTTCTTACGACCCCCCGCTCATGCCCCGTGTCTCCCTTCTTTCCCCCCACCCCCTGCTCATGCCCCGTGTCCCCCTTCTTTTCACCCCCGCTCATGCCCCGTGTCTCCCTTCTTACCCCCCCAACACCCGCTCATGCCCATTGTTTCCCTTCTTCCCCCCACCCCCCGCTCATGCCCCCTGTCTCCCTTCTTACCCCCCACCGCCCGCTCATGCCCGTGTCTCCCTACTTTTCCCCCACCTTCGCTCATGCCCCGTGTCTGCCCTGTTGGAAGAGGGCAGACACGGGGCATGAGCGGGGGTGGGGCCCCACCTTGCCCTACCCCCACTCATGCCCTGTGTCTCTCCTGTTCACCCCCACTCATGCTCCATGTCTGTCTCCCTCCTTTTCCCCCGCTCATGGCCCGTGTCTCCCCTGTTCACCCCCACCCCCCGCTCATGCCCTGTGTCTCCCTTCTTCCCCCCACCCCCTGCTCATGCCCCGTGTCTCCCTTCTTTCCCGCTCATGCCCCATGTCTCCCTTCTTCCCCCCACCCCCCACTCATGCCCCGTGTCTCCCTGCTGCCCCCCACCCCCCGCTGATGCCCCGTGTCTCCCTTCTTCCCTCCCACCCCCCGCTCATGCCTCGTGTCTCCCTTCTTTCCCCCCACCCCCGCTCATGCCCCGTGTCTTCCTTTTCCCCACCCCGCTCATGCCCCATGTCTTCCTTCTTTCCCCCCCACCCCCCCCTCATGCCCTGTGTCTCCCTTGTTCCCCCCCACCCCCGCTCATGCCCCATGTCTCCCTTCTTCCTCCCCCACTCCCCGCTCATGCCCCGTGTCTGCCCTGTTCCCCCCACCCCTGCTCATGCCCCCATGTCTCCCTCCTGTACCCTCCCACCCCCCGCTCATGCCCCGTGTCTCCCTCCTGTACCGCCAACCCCCTGCTCATGCCCCGTGTCTCCCTTCTCCCCCCCGCTCATGCCCATGTCTTCCTTCTCCCCCCACCCCCGCTCATGCCCCGTGTCTTCCTTCTTTCCCCCCGCTCATGCCCCGTGTCTCCCTCGTGTTACCCCCCACCCCCGCTCATGCCCCGCGTCTCCCTCGTGTTACCCCCCACTCATGCCACGTGTCTCTTTCCTGGTCTTGCCGACCCCCCGCCGATGCCCTGTTGTGTTCTCTTTATACACCCTGCCTTCCCTTTCCCTGGTGTCCATCTTGGTAAAAGATTTTCCTTCCTACACCGGGACGCCTGCCTGTGGCGTCCCGGTTTGGGAAGAACATTTTTTTTTTACCACCCCGGGTTCCCACTTTGAGAACCTAGGATGCTAGTGGTCTTCCTCCATTCAAAAGGATGTTATGGTTATGTTGCACTAATAAAAAACAATGAAATTCAGTAAAAAAAAAAAATGTGCTAAAGTGACTTTATGGTTAAGTTGCGCTAATAAAAACCTATGAAATTCAGTAAAAAAAAACTTTGTTAAAGGGATGTTATGGTTAAGTTGCGCTATTAAAAACCGATGAAATTCAGTGAAAAAACGTTGTTAAAGGGACGTTATGGTTAAGTTGCGCTACTAAAAACCTATGAAATTCAGTGAAAAAACTTTGTTAAAGGGACGTTATGGTTAAGTTGCGCTGCTAAAAACCTATGAAATTGAGTAAAAAAAAGTTTGTTAAAGGGACGTTATGGTTAAGTTGCGCTATTAAAAACCTATGAAATTCAGTGAAAAAACGTTGTTAAAGGGACGTTATGGTTCCAAGTAAAACCGAAAAACCCTTGAAATTCGCCAGTTATGGTAAGCTAAGCAACCATAACTCGCGCCACCACCATGCACTGCTAAGTCCTTCGCGGACGTGTTCCCGATGTCATCATGTGACCGCACCCACGCTGAGCGTGTGTCCTAATTTGCGGACTCTGTCCGGATGTCCAACAATTTAAAAAAGAACTCATTTAGACAATACAAATTATTTTACAGTAAAAAATCACCATTTCACATGTCCCAGACAATGGCCCTGGCTTTCCACATATTTTTAGTACATTTTTGAACGCTTTTGAGTGTTCGATATGTTCTCGAGGTGCAACCCTCCACCCCTATAAAAGGCCACACCCCGGAGCTGATCTTCATTGTACTCCTGGCTATTGCAGATTGACTTTTGCTGCCTTTAGTGCTCTAGCTGAGATTACCTCATCAACCCTAATGGCATCCATGGCTGCTGTTGCTACATCAGCCTCAGCACCACCCCCAAACCCTCCACCACCACCACCTCCCCAAGGGCCTGCAGAGGGGAACACGCGTGAGGATGTAGAGAACGAGGATGAAGAGGATGAAGAGAATGAGGTGGAGGAACTCCCTAATACCAGCATTCGCCGGGAGTCTTGGGTGTGGTGGTTATTTACCATTTATGGAAACGTACCAAAAGCACGTGCGAACAGGGTCACCTGTAACAAGTGCAAATTGGTGTTGAGTCGTGGGAGACGTGGTTCGTACAGCTTTGGTACGACATCCATGAAGCGACACCTAACTTCGTTCCACGCTGCGGACATTCGCAAGGTTGTACCTTGTGATGAACGTAGTAGGTTGAGTTCGTCCACAGCATCCTCCGTTTCCGATCCTCTCACCACAAGAGACACTCCTGTGGGAGAGCACATCCCTCCAGCTGCTTCACAGGCCATTTGCGATGCTGTTGACCCTTACCTTTCGAGGGTCACAATATTGTGTATGTACTGCGACACAGTACTCTACAGGGGGGTGAGTCTTTGAAGTGCTTTCGAGACTATGGTCACAGACCACCAGAAGACCTGCTACCTACCTAAATAAGGCCCACCCTACAATTTCCTCTCTCCACCTGCCCTTTCTTATCCCCGTGGTTGGTGTCCCTTCCTTACCCTCCTTTCCCCTCCTCTCCTATTGTGTTGTGTGTAAAAAAGCCAACAAAATAAAACAACAAAAATCCCCAAAAAAAGGCTCTTTTCAGAGCCATCTTTCTCAGTTTAAAAATAGAACTACCAAATAAACAGTGCAGGTCCCTTTGCATTTTTTAAAAGTCTGCGGACAGTCCTAGGACAGATACAATTATGGGGTGCTGCCTTATCAAAACCAATGCACCTTCCTCTGGGAGTAAGTGGTGGCTCTGAAAAGAGCCTTTTGGTGGTGTTTAGTGTGTTTGAAAAACTTGGATTCATCGACATCTAATGCAAAATAGATGACTATAATTCCAAAAAAGGTTGCAATGCATTTTGTACATTTCTAAGAAAAATCTGATTGCCAGCATATGTAAGATGGACTCCATCTCTGCGAAAAATGAATGTGCTACGAAACACAATATTTTCATTGTGAAAAGAGGACATGCCAACATCTCTTAGAAAGGCACAAACAGCCTTATTCACATTGCGCTTCGCTTTCTCCATTTGTGGACAAATGAAGAAGAACGCAGCCACATTTGTCTTTGCGCAATACGAGAAAAAATTACTTGGGAATTTGGAAACATGACCTTCTCAAGTCCTTCTTTCATTGCAAATTGCAAAGAAATTCCAGACACATGTCCTAAACTGTTCCCTCCATAATTAATTATAATTATGTCAGTATGACGCTCTATCTGTAAAGTAGCACAGAGAGGTACCAAGTCCAGCCACTTCATTCCACGCACTCCATGCCAGTACGCTTCCACATGAGGGAATCCAAGATCTGCAGATACACCACAACGTTCTGCATGCACCTCCAACCAATGTATCCATGAGTCTCCCAAAATCCAGATAATCTGTTTTCGAAAACACACAAACATAGCTATCTGTTCTTCTCTCAGGAAAAAGATGTCCTCACTAAATGTCTCTTTACACAACAAACCCACTAAACTTTACTGACCAATCCCTAGCTCCACTCATTCTCATTTGCATGCCTCTCCACCCCAGAATCCCCGTATGTAATACCCGCTGTCCGCTGACTACCGCCATGTCCACGGACATATAGAAAATCTGAGCATGGTGAATGTACATTTAAATAGTGTTCCCCATTTCCCCTTTAAGGTGGGCTCTGAAAAGAGCAATTTGTCTGATTTTTTTGCAGATGCCTGACAGACACCTGTTATTTTGTATTTTTTGGGGGTTTTTTTCTTATTATTTTACAACTAAAATCTTCACATAACCTGTTCCAAAGCAACCCTTACATTCCAAAACAGCATGGCATTTCCAAAAAAGATAAAGAAACACCATCTGCTTCAAAATAAGCAGCATTACTCAAAACAATATTCTCGTTGTTACAGAAAAACATACAGCTCTTAGCATGAAAGCATGCATGCCTCGATTGATTGCACACCTAGCAATGTTTTGCTGAGGACAAAAAACAGAACTATTGTCCCATATTGCTCAGAAAAAAATACTTTTGCATTTGGAAGAATGTTGATTACTACTTGAACCAACTGTTCGGAATCTGCCAACAAAGTAGGGGAACTCATGTAGCCCAAATGGAAAGCACCATAGTGCAAAACTACCAGATGGGGACTGTTCATACTACGCATATCTCTACAAACTTGGAAAATTGCCTCTACATTGCAATCAGTCACAGCGCTCCACACCACCTCCACTCCTCTAACATCGAAATTGTTTGCCACATGCCTGCATTGAGAAAACTGCTGTAAACCATGGACAAACATATCTCCGAGCACCAACACCCTGACTTTCTCGACCTCTGCCATCTTCACTACACACCCTCTCTTTCTACACAATTCAACAACGTCAACATCTGATTGGCTGTTCCCTACAGTCACCTTAGCATGCTGGATTTGCTGGAAAACCCCATATGTGGCACGTCCTAACCGCGGACATCTGCGGTGTCCGCACGGCACGTAACTCTTAGCCAGCCCTTCTACACTTTCCATATCACTCTCGGTTCCATTCCCTCATTGGATACAGCTAAGCAGTCAAACAACCATCCACCAATCACA